>NC_071468.1:14758767-15070110 GCF_028500815.1 Rissa tridactyla | reverse complement strand
TTGGCATCGGTTTTTGAAGTCCAGCGTCTGGCAGGTACACTCTGACCAGGTCCTCAGACCTATCTAGCTTTGTTATTTTCCGCCTAAGCCAAAAATACCTGTTCTGCTGACAGCCACAGTTCACTAAACAGGTAATGCTCCTCTTTGCCTTAGCAGAAACAGTTACCTCACTACACGTGTGTGTGCTTGAGCACATGGACCCATGGGACCTGCAGGGATATATATTCTAGAAGAAGTTATTTGACCAACTTTTCAGCTGTCTTGCATCTTGTAAAATCCAAAAGCTATACCAGACCCCTCCTATTCCAAAATATGCACTAAGGTGATCACTGTGAATTTGTTTGGGGGTAATGAAAGGCAGGCAATGGGGAAGGTGACATCAGGCATAGTGTCCCCTACAAGAGAGTAGCATCAATTCAGCTGGGTCTCTTGCAGGCTCAGAAGCCACCAAGCACCGAACAGACCTGGGGAGCAGCAGCCATTTGGCAAACTGGTGACTGTGTCTCGTGCATCCATCAGCCATAATCCCTAGATGGCAGCTTGTTTCATGGTCCAAGAAGTGAGATTAGCCCTGTGGATCAGCAGTGTTTTCAGAGAAGCCTGAGGGTATCAGCCTGACTCCTGGGAAGCTTTATATAAGCAAGCAATGGGCTGGCAGTCTCTAGAATTAGCCCCAATATGGCATTTAGCAAATCTTCGACTTAGCATCCCTGCAAAGAGACCTTGCATCATGTCAGGGGAAAGGTTAACTGTTGCTAGAAATCCAACTCATACTTTTAGGTTTATTTCACTTATTAAAATACACTGGAGATAGACAAACCTTTTTTGCTTTGTATTTGTTACTTGCCTAAACATTTATCATCATGCTGTGAACAGATATACATGACATTGATAGGTGTATCTAGATGGGCTCCTATGCCTATACCTCTTAAGCCCTAATGTCATTTGGTGGTAATGCTTTTTGGTAGTATTTTGCACTGACTTGAAAGAGCAGAAGATAAAGTATGAAATATGGTTCTAATCCTGGCTGTTGAGCTTTGTGACAGCCTTTATGATCTCCAGGTAAGTCACTTCTTGTGCCTTGGGAAAATTAAAGCAGGAAACTCAGGGCTAGAACTACTGCCTTTCAAAGAGCCAACCAAGGCTATGCAAAAAAGACCAAAAAAGCACCTTAACCTTCCTCTTCCCTCCTGAAGGAGTTCCATGTTCCAGTGAGAACAAATCTACCTGGTTTTAGTTGGGCTGGGGGGAAGTCTTACTGTCCCTACCTTGCTGCTTGTCTGATTTCCAGGTATTTTGTGCTCATCCTCTCTCTGTACCATCAAAGTGCCATGAGATAACAACACAAAGCATCCGTGCTTGGAACCTCAGCTTACAACATGCCAATGTATTAATTCAGTAGTAAAAAGAAAGAAACTGAATTCAGAGATCTTTGATTATCCAGTGAAGCAATAGGAAAATGGAGCTGATGGATGAAGATTGGAGGACTGTGGTTCAAGACAAGCCCTGAGCGCTAATCCCTTCTACTGCTTCTAGAAGTGACTTGGTATAGTTTACTTCATTTCCCTTCCTCAGTTTCCCAAACTTTCCATGAAGACAGAATGTTTTGAACAGAGAGAAAGCCCAGTATTAGTTTTTGTTGCATGGAATACCAGAGGTACTGGACTGGCAACAGACTGGCAGTCTCTGGAGTTAGGCCCATGGTCCCTTCTTATCTGCCTGTACAGGGTCTGGTTTGGACAGAGTTAATTTTCCTCATAGCAGCTTGTCTGGTGCTGTGTTTAGACTGATGACCAAAACAGTGTTGATAAAATGCAACAATGTTTTAGTTATTGTTGTGCTTGCACAGTGTCAAGGCCTTCTCCATCTCTCACTCTGCTGCCCCAGAGAGTAGGCTAGGGTTGGGTGAGATCTTGGGAGAGAACACAGCCAGGACAGCTGGCCCAAACTGACCAAAGAGATATCCCATACCATATAACATCATACTCTGCAATAAAACCAGGGGGAGTTTTTCCATAGTAGGTGTTGCTTGGAGACTGGCGGGGCATCAGTCTGCAGGTGGTGAGTGACTGCCTTTCATTACTTAGGTTTGGTTTTTTTTCTTTCCTTCACTTATTAAACTGTCTTTATCTTGACCCACAAGTTTTATTCACGTTTACCCTTCTGATTCTTTGGGAGGGAGGAAGGGGGAGAGGGAGTGACTGGGTAGGGTTTTAGCTGCCAGCCAGGGTCAACCCACCACGCTGCCCTAAGCAAACCAGCATCTGCAGTGTAGCTTGCTGATATTCTTCACGGCTTGGACTCTGATCACAACTGTGCAATAGGATCTGCACTGCTCAAATTTCAGATCTTAAAAGCTTTAGTGAAAAGCCTTTGTTTGTAGAACTGGTAAAGGAAGGAAAATCAAGCAGAATACAAACTGCTGATGATCAACATACAATCAGCAGAAGAAACTGTAGCTCATCAATGTTCTGGTTAAATTAATTTCAAATGATCAGTCCAGCTCCAGTTTTAATACTATGTGGCTGCTTTAGATGGCTGAAGAGCGTAAGGAAATCTGGTACGGGTGTCCAGCTTGCATTGAGATTTAAGGGCTGAAATCCAGTGGAATTATTCCAGGTTTATGGATGTTTTCCATATGTCCACTGTTCTGTTACTCACTGGAAGTGCCTTCAGAACCCTGTAAGAATAAAGACCTGTTACAAGCTACTACCTCTCTAACTGAGTCTAATTAAGTTTCAAGTTGAGCTGCCTTTTAGCCTAGAGCTGACAAAATGCAACATACAAATTTGCAGGTAAGAATGCTGCTTTTGTGGTGTAGGGGGCTGGTTTTTTTTCTCTGGTATTTCTTGGGCACTAAGGAAATCCAAGCTGATTGTGTGTGATTTACAAAAGAAAACATGACTGAGTTTCAAGGTTGGGGTTTGCATTAGCACTCATCTAGCGGTTATCTATCAACTGTCCATCTCAATAACTGATGTCTCCCATTTTCCTGGGATTTATGTGAAAGAAGTGTCCAGGCAAGACCTTGCCACTGTACAGGGTTAAATTCAGTTGTGAAACCAACCAACTGACCAGCCAAGGTGGGAAAAAAGGAAAAGAAGCTTTGAAAACTTATATGTAACCTGATACATGTAATAAAAGAAGGAAGTTGCAAAATAAGGACTCTTCCCCAGGCTGAAAGATCTTGGAGTCTCCAAGTCAGTAGGAATGTGTTTAGGGTTATTTTTAAGAGAAGGGTGGAAAAAAGAGATCTTAAGTGTGAAGAAATTTGCTGATTGTAAACATACCTTTTTCTGCAGTCTCTGCAACCCAAGCTTTCATACCTTGGGCTGTGAGCCCGTTACAGACAGAAGCGTCCTGGCCTAGCCTGTTCCCAGTGCTCATACTGAGAGAAGTGAGAAGAAGCAAACTCCCATCTAAAGGTCAAGTTGATACAATTCTTTCTAGTTTTAAATTGTCTTAGTTTTACCCTGTGTGAGGGAGAATGTTGCTATCCCTGTAGGGTAGCAGCCGTCTCTGCTACAAAAGGGAATCCTCTGCCAGAACACTCAGAGTGCGCGAGGCGCCTTAATGCTGTGGCAGGATCCTCTCCAAACTGGTGGCCTTACCTCCTGGCCATGGACTGGAGCGGCTATGCTTTGTCCAAGTGAGCTGCAGGTTCAGCCCCAGTGGCTCAGAGCTACACCATGGGGTCAGGTTTGTAACACAGCAGCAGAGCAAAGTCCCCCCAATCCTCAATTTTTTTACTGAAAAGATCACGCAACTCTACAGTGCTGCTGTGGTCCTTTGTACCAGCCATGCATGTATCAGGAATTAAACATGCGCTACATGCTCCCAACTAACTCTGACCATGGTGACACATAATGATCCACGTATCTGTGTGTCTCTGCAGGAGCGAGATATGATGCTATGCCTCCTCTTCTCACCTTTGGAGAAGTTGCCTGAGCCTATTTTAATGGAGGTCAGCATCCTGGTACCGTAACGCTGTTCTTGCATTTGAAGTGTTTTTAGCCGAATCAGTGTTAGAAGCACTTTGAGCAGTTTTCATGAATTCTGATCCTGCTGACAATTCGTGAATCACCCCCATGGGGTGATTTTCTCTAGCAGAGATTATTGTTTTCTCTAAATACAGAGTCAGACCCAAAGACTATATGCAGTCACAACCTGATCCAAGGGTGTTACTAACATTAGCTCTGACTCTCTTGGGCTAAGCCAAGACAGTTTAGATAGCTATTACAAGTTTTACTTTAGCCATCCCACTGACAACAAGGACACGCACAGCAATGATCATGTTACGAGAAGGAAAAGAACATGCGGTGTTGGGAGAGAGCGCTTCTAATTCTCAGCTTGAGGCTGCTTTCACCTTTTTACTAATCCTTGGAGAGTTGAGCTGGGGAGGGTTGTGCACAAGCTGAGGTGAAGGGGAGTTTTCCTAGGGGTCTGGCAGTGGTGGGAAGCACTGGCAGAAAGTCTGACTGACACAAGAGCTGGCGGAGGGCAAGGCGGGGGAGTTCACAAGGTGCACAGTAATTTGTGGAGGTGGGGGGCTGCTGCTGTTGCAGCAGGTCAGGTGAGACAGGAGGGTAACCGGGGACCTTACAAATCATCAGAGCATGAAAATCCCTGCTGCCAGGGGTGCAGAGAGCCTGGGTGGATGTCAGGTCAGCGCCCTGTGCTTCCAGGGGTTTTTGTTTTGACTGATAACTGATCCAGTGTTTAGAAATGGCTGCCCCAGAATGCTGTAGGGGTTAAAACAAATTTGCTTAACTGGTCACTACGTGTTTTTGCTTCCGTGAGTGAAACTGTTGTTAGAGTGGGAGTGGGTTATTCAGTGCCTTGGAAGTGAGATCTTGATTTGGACACGGCATGTATATTGATAACGTGCATTGCTTGTCCTGTCTGCAGCTTTGCATTGCCAAACACTTAGTATGTTTGCAAATGGATCCTTGGCTTGAAAGATCACAGCTATTGAATCTTGAAATTGATTTTCTTCTGCGGAGAGGTGTTTGAAGCAAAAACCAATTTGGTTTGTATAAACTACGTTAGATATAAGAAGATATCCCTCAGAGTGCATGAGATCACCTTTGAAGCCATTTTCACCCTACCGTGAATAACAAGTTGCACAATAAAAGGAATTTCTTACAGCTGATCTGATCTCTACCCATCCGTAAGTTGGCTCTGAAATGAGATAAACCTATCTACTCTAATTCAGGACAGGTGTATCATATTTCCGAATCACATTACAGAGACTCATGAGGCCTGGTGGTGTAACCCAGAGCTTATTACCAGGGCAAGTGAGGCAGCTCTATCTGCTTTGAGGGGCTTGCAAATGAGATGCTGGGCTGTTCCTGCCGCCTTCAGGAAGCGGCAGAAAGTGGTCTGTGAGGCTCTGCCTAAGCTGCCAGTTGGTAAGTGGTGGCTCTAGAGGCTCATGCACACACCTTTCTTTTCTCTCTGGATAGACTTAGTGTCTTGTATCTCTTTTCTCCCCTCCTCTGGTTGATTCTGTCCTTCCACTCTGGTCCTCAGCTGGTCCCTGTCTGTTTAGGTACTCTGGCAACCAACCTACAGAAAACAGCAAGACAGAGAGTATGCTTTAAAGGGAAAAGCAGTGAGAAAAAAAAATGCACGACAAAATCACCATCTTTCCCTTTCTCTCTTGGTCTTTTGTAATAGGTTTTCCTGTTAGCATCTAATTTTTAGCATATCTAAGAGGTATCAGGGCTTGGGATGCTACTTTGGTACTGGAGATATTGGTGCATTTGCAGTGCAGCTCCTGTCCAGAGTCATCCCCTCTCTTCCCTCAGCACAAGGCTGCCAGCTCCAGTTGTGCCAAGACTGAGTATGTTTTGTGGGTCCTGCATTGCCATTTTCCCTTGGCAGGAGTGCTAGGTTGGCTCATGAGTGCTGAGAAGTTATCCCCAAACAGAAGCAGATGGACTTCTAGGAAGAGATGCCAACTCAGGTTGTCCCTGAGACAACAGGGAAAAAGACCCTGGCTGACCAGGCCTGGGGCAGGCACTGGTTGTTCTGCAGGGGACAGGGTGACATTTGCAGGTAAGCTTGTTGCCTTTGGTGGCAAAAAGCAAATTTTCTGTTGGTTTGACTGTATGCAGCTGTGGAAATGAAAGGTCCCATATTCATGTATCAAAATAATTAATGGTAGTTGTCAAAAGGTGCCTGAGAGTGTAAGCATCCATCAGGGAAAGGAAAAATTCATGGTGCCTTAACTGGATTTTGTAAGAAGTAACTGGACTGGGGGAAGAAAAAGAACATGTCCTTAACCTGACTTCAACTTTTTGTGGCAAATAATAATAGCAGCAGCTGTGGGTGGGTGGATGGACGCGGAGGGACTATGTGAGATCCAGTCTGTGATTTAAAAGGTCAGCCTTGAGCTATTTTAATGTGAGGCAATGGGGAGTTAAAAGCTCTGCTTTCTAAACTCTGTGGCCTGTGTGCTCGAGTATGCAGGGCTGTGCTGGGGCCTGGGGAGCCCTGTCTCCCCAGGCTTACAGTGATAGCTTGTGGAGGATCACTGGTGGTAAGCTGTGCGTGCCCTGAATATGCTCTACCTTCCTGGTGTGACATGCCTGCTCCTGGGGAAGACCGATGCCAACCTCAGCAGAGCCAGTGGGAGCCCGTTTACCTCTGGTGAGACCCCAATGGAGCGAGAAGCCAGGTCTGTTCGGGCGGTTGTGAGTTGTTCCTTGGAGGCTGCTCTTTCTAGGGCACTTGGCTGTCTGGTGCAACCTGGAGCCTACTTGTCAGCATATTATCAGCTAATTTAAAATGACTCAAACAAGCCTTTATCAGCGCTTGAGACCAAAGGGTATTAGTAGGCACGATGACACGGATGGCTTTTATGAACCACTTCATAAAGCCAAATCCTCAGGAGCTATTGAGGCCATAATTAGATTTGCGGATAATATGATTCTTCCCCTTCCCCTCCTCCCACACACACACTTCTTCCCCCATCTTTCTTTCTTTATCGCTGGTAGCAAATCGATGAAAAAATTGGAGCACTCAGTTTATTCTTGTGGAGCCAGAGTGTGGCTGCAGGCGCTTTGCTCAGTAACACAAAGGGATTACAACTTGATACCAAGTAGCTCGGGAGAAGCACGAGCATAAAAGTATAGTGATCTTTTGCTGTAGACTGTGTGGATCCCTTATGTACGTGCCTTGAAAAGGCCTCCCAAGCCTTAGGAGCAATTAATAATGAAATCAACTAATAACAAGATCCGCAATGCGCAGAGAAAACTAGCCGGTATTTTGTTATGGGGTGAAAATGAGCAAACCAGCAGGGGACATGCTGATTGTATCTGATTCATGTTGTCTCTATAATTCCAGCTAAAGTTTTAACAGCCCAGGAAGATGAATTACCCACTCTAACCAACACACGGATCAGCATGGGGTTTATTAGAAGCAGGCTATCATTTAGCAATGTCAGGAGTGTATTTATTATTAAGCAGTAGACACCACAGTCTAAATGGAAAACCATTACTCCTCCTTAGACACCAAACAAGGTGCGTTCATAAAGCCAAATGGCCAATATATTGTATGTTTGCATGAACACAAATTCTGGGTCCACTTCACTTTACTGGACCTCAGGGCTTTCTCTGTTTAGCTAAAGACAAATAAAATGTTTTAAGATACTGGAGGGGAAAGCTGTACACAATATGCTAATTTTGACTCTCAAAACTCCCTAGTGACTCCATCCCAGTGACTTGGTAAGAAACCAGAGAGAAGATTCTGGGTTCAGCACAGAAGGATTGGTTAAAAGTGATTTCATGTGGGCCATGGGACAAAATACATGGAAGAAAACTCTGTGCTAGCAACTAGGTTGCTTTCTAATATGCAATGTTTATTTTCAGACTAGAGATTGCTCAGAGTCTTTTCCTCAAGACCTCTGTCCTTATCCGTGGGAAGACCTGTCAGTAAAATGTATGGTAATACACAGCAAACACTTTGGTTTATTTATTACTACATTAAGGTACACAATATGGAAGTGTAAATAATATAGTTCCAGTAAACTACCACTTAATGTAGTAATATTTCAAGCTGGATTTGTGGGAAAGGCTTGGGGCTGGCCATGTTTTCAGTCCAGTTTTGCAAATCCAAAGCCTTTCTGGAGGCCCAGTGACCGTACAACACTCTCGACCTGTAGCACAGCCAAACAACTCTTAAGTGTTTTGCAGTTCTGCTATTGCTGTACAATCAAATGGCGATCACAGCAATAGTCTTCTGGTCTAAATGTGGGAAAGAGTTACTGGGCACAGCCGTCTGACTGATGTGGCCATCTACATTCATGGGCTGCCACAATTGGCTTTGAACATCACCAAAAAAAAAAAATCTTTTCTTTGCAATTTGAGGCCTTCTCAGACATATTTTTAACATGTCCTCCTAACGGCCTTAATGGGAGGTACCTTGAAATATGAAAAAGTGGATTTTGAAAATTTAGAAGCCAAACTGCAGAATAAGCTGAGAGCTGGGGCAGGCATGGAGAAAACATGACAGGCTGCTTTTAACTCTCACCCCTTTTTTACTGGCTATCTGGAAACACCTGATTTCTGAAGTTTAAGCAATATTATACATGCTTCTTAATACTTTGTAATGTGACTTTAAATTAATTTCCTTCATATCTCAAATTGGGGATTTATGAGCATAATAGACTGGAAATGTGGGATGTGGGTTATGCAGAGTTAATGCTGGTCTTTAAACCTGCTCTTCACCAAAGGTCGCTTTGTAAAAAGTAAAATGAACCAGTTGACTTTTCTGGTGCTGTTTCTTGTCAGGCATTTGGAAGAGGACATGCCAAATGTCCATTTGAATGTGTTGAATGCGGTCTTTGCATCTGGCTATGTGGGGTATAATATCTGCTGTTGGTCTGGGACATGGATCTGAAGAGTCTTACTAGAGCGAGACTTCTTCAGTCCTCCTCACCTTCAGTGCTCAATTTGTCCAATTAAATTTAAAGTCCTTTTTTGCTTCCTTACCATTCCCATCAGCTACTTCTAGTGCTGAACACAGTCTGTCACTGTTCCCTGAATTCCCCGTAACCATTATCCACGATCAAGTCATAAAAGCAGATTTGATATCATCTCAACAGGAATGATTTTCATCTAGGCGTGATGAATACCTCTTGCACTCCAATAGCTTGGATTTGAGCCATGCATAATTTTTGCATTAATTATATCATTACTGTTTAATTGCTGCAATTAGCAGCATCGCTTTCTCTGAGCCATCACTGTCATCATATGGCCTCCACATTACAGCAGGCTCTCGTTTCTGCAGGCTCCCACCTGTTGGGGCAACCTATGCTAATTCTCATGTATGGGATGTCCACATAGAAAAATAAATAGACAATCTCCAAATGGCAAGTCTGATTGTCTGCTGCAATTATCTGTATCCAGCTTCTAAGGATGTCAAAGATCTGTGTTCAATTGACCAAAAAAGAGAGAGTACCTGAGCTGCTATGTCTTCTTTGTGAAGGCACCTAAAACCCTGCAAGGGGACTGTAAAATGGTGCCTCTCTGAAAAGGTCATTTTTCCTGTCCTCCTTGTGTAGCTTCAGATGGCTGAAGACCAGACTGGGAGTGTGTATCAAGAGGCTGATGGCTGCTTAGTTAAGAGTGTGACCACACTCTTTAAAAGCATGGTAGCTGATCACATATCACATAATGCAGAAAGGGGTTCAGTTCATATCTATTAGGATGATGCTTCTGGAAGACCTGGGTGCTTCCTGCTGTCTGGTGAAAGTGTTAACTGGTGGACTAGTGACAGGAGCGTTATCTGATAAGTAGCTAGCGACACTTCTGGTGTCATCCGTGAGTGCTTTAGGAATCTACCCTCAGCTAACCCACTGGTGCATCTGCAATGGGGAAGCTCTGTGTAGAGCCAGTTATGGGTTTGTAAGACCTGGAGGAACCCTGTCACAATGAACTGAATGGAAGCATCTCATAGGCAGGCACAAGACCCTTTGTTTTCATCTTGCAGCAGGGCTGAGTGAAGCCCAGACTTACTGCTGCAGGCTACGTCTTTGTGTTTCTGACTTTTTAAGCTAAAACTTTCAACATTGCCTCTTGTCAGTCTTCTGCACTAAATTAAAATCCATTTTAGATAATGTCAGAAGGGTGCCAGTGCAACAGGTTATTAATCCTACAGTTAGAACATCTGGAGAAAGCTACCGGGACTAGAGTACGCTCATGATATTAACCATATACCGATATCCACACTTCCATTCTATAAAGGAAAGGTCTTGTTTCTCTGAAGTAATTGCTCTTCCAGTAATCTGACCAGCCCTCAAGAGATTATACAATTTAAAACTACACTCTGTTATTCAGAAGCAAGATTATCTCTTTAAGGAGAGTCATACTTTGTATTGTGGTTGTTGGGCTCAGGAGGCTTCTGACTATCTGAACCTCTGGTCTTGCACATAACGGCACCATCAGCCACCATTACTTTCCCGCACAATATCCAGCAGGCAACAACCCTGGTATTTATTTAGTAGCAGGAGATCGTTATCCAGGAGAAGTGTTCTTTGTGCCTTTAGACATGCTGCCTTAAATAAGGGTCAGCCATCCTGCCAACTGCATAAAACCCACTTTTTACCCTGAGTATGACTGTTTATTTTGAGTAAACCAGAAAGAAATGCAACTTCCTGAACCGATTCTAGTTCTCAGTGATATTTTTTTTTTGGGGTGTGTACGATAAGAAGGCTGTGTGTGTGCTTCTGGAGACTTTTTTTTGCAATGGCAAGGGCTCTTCTGGGAGTTCTTGATATTGTTGCGTTCATTTGAGTTTGCTTACACAGACAAAAATCACTCGAGCAAAATCATTGCTGATCACTCTGCAAGTGGGAATGATGTTGAGGTGACAGTTATATGGGCTCAGTTGTGTGGATATAAACCATCTTCATTGGTTGGAAAAGCCACCTTGGCAGGGGCTCAATCTTTTTGTGTTTGCTTTCAAGTGCTTACGAAGAAAAGCAGCAATTACAGAATGTGGCTTTGGGTCACTTTAAGTCACCCAGTGATGAACATTTATGCCACATATTACCAGCTTTTTAAAAGGCACTGTTCTGTGCCAGTGGTTACCTGCTGTACAGATAATTGTAAAACAAACTCCATATTCCAGTTGACACCCTTTCTAATTACATCTCACCTTCATTAGGCTATTAAAGTGATAAATGCTAGCAATTACTTTGAACCCCAGTGAAAACCCTCTGTCTGTGGCATGCACGGGCTGCGGTGTGAGTGATTTGCCCAAGAGCCCAGCAGAACTCTGCCAGCGCAGCAAAGCCCTGAACAAAACAACCACAAAAAGGGGAGAGGGGGGGGGAAAAAAGCCTGCAAAACAGCTCGGCTGATTAGAGAGTATCTGACAGTAAAGTCTATACCAGCGTCAAACTGCACGGCTGGCTGGGGCTGATCCACTGGCCGTGAGTGGCAGCTTCTTTTCATTTTAATTAGATCTGTGCAGGAGGGGAAAAAGCGAGCGGATCTGGCACGTGCTTCGACAAGGAATAAGGTGTTCAGATCTGGCAGTGGCTGTGCTATGGTCCTCAGGTGCTCACACATTTTGGCTCTCCCGCGTGCTTGCACGTGCAATCTGTCTCGTGCGAAGAGGCAGGTTTCCTGCGACCGGCATAGATGGGCATCTGTAGGATTTACATGTGCAGAGTCACCTGTGCACATGGTCTCTCACACATGAGGCGCTGTGTAAACAAAAAGCCATTTTCTGTCACTAGAAAGGAACAGGGTGCATGGCAGCTTGCAGGGGCTGTGGGGAGCGCTGCCCTGGTTCCCAGGGGGAAGCCATGAGGTGCTGAGCTGCCCTGTGGTAGGGGTGCCCTGGCCTCCCTTCCTCCCAAGGCAGTCCCTTCTGGAGAGCTGGGGAAAGAGCTGGTGAGACTTGGATTTTGGCTGATAACAGGCTTTCTCCCTGTTGGGCACTTTAGGAGAGCAGGAGGAATGGAAGCCAGGGAAGGGATGGGGCACCTTTGCTCCGGCGCCTGCAGCACCTCCTCCCCTCCTCCTTCTCCGATCGTTTACTGCAGGGCTGTTTCTCTCACTTTTATTCCTCGCTTCTCTCTGTCTTTGTGGTGTTTCACCCTTCCTTAAGCACCTTTCCCCCCGGGGTGCCGCCACCGCGGCTGAGGGGCTGGGCCGGGCCCTGCGGCGGGGCTGCTGTGGGACTGTGCATGGGCCTCTCCTCGCAGAGGAGCCCCCCGTGCCTTGCCCCTGGCACACACTACACAGGCTACACCGGGGAAGAGAGCGATCTCCCCCAGGTCAGAGGGGGACATCACTCTGTCACTGCTCTCTCAGCTGCCCACAGGCCTCCCGGGGAAGCGGGAAGATAAGCGGAGGCATTGGAGTGGTGGTGTTTGCCGTGTGCATGGCTGATGTCCATCAGAGCTGTGCTGTCACCCCAAAGGTGAAATCCTCTCCCTGATCCCCCTGTGCCTGGGTGCCCTGGGATGGCGACTGCCCCAGATCCACCCTCCAGCCTGGTCTAAGGATGGAGTGTGGGGGACACCCAAAGGGGAGCTCTTATGCGGCCAGGGAACGGGCCTGAGGGTTTGGAGTCACCTTGCTGCGACTGCCTGATGGCTGGCTGTTAATTGGGCGTATACGGCTTTACAGCGAGTGCCGCAGAGCTACCCGGTTTCAATCTCATAGCAAATTTAATTTTAAAACCTCACAATGCTTTGTTATTGCCGCACGTGTGGTTCAGCGGAGAGATCAGCCAGCCACTGCAGGAGCAGATGTTTCTTTTCCTGATAGATTGAGCCAACACAGGAGAGGAAGTGATAGAGTTTGGTTTTTTCCTTTAAATAAATATGATAGCTTCTGGAAACTTTTTCCTGAAGGTTTCTGTGGGGCAAATGTTATTACTGCCAAGAGCCTGCTCTGAGATGGGCCAAGGCTTGCCCACCTCCGCCGGGCTGGTGTCCTGGGAGCCAAACAACTAGAGTTTCCTATGAGTAAATCAATTCCCAGAGAAGGATGGTCAAAGTCACCTCTTCTTATCATTTCTGATCTTCCTTATGGACAGATTGAGGGCTTCTCAAACGCATTTGCTGTTTGAAATTATTTGCTGAATACGGCCATTAGTCATTTATGATTTATGAATTTTTCAGTGCGTGAGCATCTCACAGTAAGGTATTTGAGATTCAAAATCCTGGCTGTGCTGATGTGTTGATCAGCTGGTCTGAATGCATCAAGGTACTCGATGTGTTTCTGTTTTCTGACTAAAATGACTGTGACCTTTAAATGTTTTGTATTACTAAAAATAATAATTCATTAAAATCCTTAGTAGTTGGCCTATGCCCTAAGAGTATGATCCAGAGTTAAGAAGAAACAGCTGTGGGCTGCTTAATGACAAATGATAGCAGTGGACTTCCCTCCAGCTTCTTTTGACAGGGATAGCTGTTTGATCCGTGCATTGCCTTACCGTATCTGAGTATCTTGCAGAAGTGCCCTGAGCAAAGTTATGAGCATCTGTTGCATGTTATTTCTTCCCTTTTACCAGAAAAAGAACCAGGTGGAAGGGGATGATTTGTTTTGGCACGGATGCCTTCTCTAATAAGGACTGTTCCTAGCAAAGCTTTCTGCATCTAGTTAGCTACAGACTGGAGGCTGCACTAGTCTGTTGATGCGAAAATTCTCTGTGTTTTCACGCAAATGACAGAAACTCAGACCATTTTCAGTGATTCTGACTACACAACACTCAATCTATTTTCTATGACTATTTTCTGTGACTGAAAGGTTTGCTGAGAATACTATTTTTGAATATATTCTTGCCAGTAAAATTACTTAAAAGCACATTTGTAGAAAAGTAATGTGAAAGTAGCAAAAACCTGGAAAAAAAAACAAAGTCTTTGAAAAAGAGGAAAGATAATTCCTCACAAAAACAACAGGGGGATTATAAGCCACTTCGATTGAATGCCAGCCGATTGACCTATCTTTCAACAGGGTATGTCTGCAGCCTTGTGGAACTACACTGTTGTTGTCATTGTGAAAGGCAGGCTCAGACTGCCACCACCCAGTCGTCTCCTGGCACTATGTTCTCTTGGTCACTGGGGGAAGAGATAGAGAAATCAATGGGAGATACCTGGTTATGTGCAAAGGTGGAGTTTAGACCTGGCGTAACCCTCTGTGAAATCAAAGGTGTTGGTGTGACTTTGGGACAGAACACCCTGTGACCAGGCCCATCTCTGGGCCATTGGGCTAGTTGGAGGTGTTTGTAAGTGGTTTACTCAATCAAGAATAAACAGATCCATGTGTGAGTCAAATCCAAGCTCAGGCTGAAGCCAGGTATTTGTTTTGGTGCTAATGAGGCTTTCTGGGTGTTGCATTAGCTGTAAATCTTCCCTGGGCACCACAGTTCAGGCTCTAATACCTACTGCAGATGATGACAGCAACAAAAGTCAACTTTCCTGTGCTTTGGTGACACCCGACTCGCTGTTGATGAGCAACACAACCCCAGGTAATAGTCAGCAGGTAGAGTCAGTGGACCTGGTCTTTGTAAATATTTGCTTTTCAAGCACCTTTGACACAAGCTTTAACAAATGGCTTTACACAGATACAGTGTGAGGCAGGCATTAGGAGGTGTTGGAGAGGAATGGTGTAAAAGAAGAGCAAGGTCAGGCTGGCAGGGAGACATAGCAACTTGTGTTAGACGTATTGATAGAGAGGGAGAAGAAAGGAAACAGAAACGTTCAGACATATGGGCCTTTCTTCAGGTCTGAAACTAAAGCCATCCTACCCAAAAAGGTTGTTTTTGCTGTCTAGCAAAGAAGCATGATTATTTAGCAGATAGCAGTTTGCAGATGCTGATCCCCTGCCAGCCTGGATCAGACTGCCTTCTTTTGGGGAGAAAGTAAGTTTGTGGTATGGGCACATGCCATTTGGCCTTAGGGCCAGATTTGGGCCATTGGTGTCTCCCTTCGTATTTAACAGTAGGGATGAAGCCTCAGTGTCCATGGCTCGTTCACGATGTGTCCATTGACCCCCGGCCGGGCTAAGGTGCTGCTGCCTTGTCCCAAAACACATGCTTCAAGGTACATGGAAGTTGCTGAATTGTTCTGTCAAAGTCAGTGATGTTTGGGATAGATCCTGAACCCAGCAGGTTTTATTTGGAAATCCAGGCCTTGAGCTAGTCCCTCATTAGAGAAACAAGAGTTTCAGGTGTGTTTCTGAGACAGATCCTTGAATTATATGTGGGAATTCATTTTCCAACTAAATGCTTTCTGATTTAGCTTTAAATTGTCTCTCTGTGAATATTTCACCAGTAAAATTTTCTCTCTGGAGTTCTGACAAACAAAAAGGGGTATGAAGGACTCAGCTCAAACTGCTCACAGTGCTGAGGTGACAAATGGTGGGGTACAGCCCTGGCAGTCCCAGCCACCGGCTTTAACGTTATCTACTGTGAGTAGTGACAAGGAGTTGTTGAACTCTGCTCTTCACTTATTGCTTAGTGATGAATGAGATAACAGAGTCTAACCTGCCTTTCAACTGCTGCCAGTGGTAGTGGCAAAAAGTGTGTACTGGAAAGGAGGAAGAGTTAAAAAAACGTAACTGTATATCCGCACTGTATCTCTGTGGCCTGCGTTGCAGGCCTGGTAACACAGCAAGTAAAACAAAGGCAGAGAAATCTTCATAAAACATAATTTTTATGAGAATCACTTGGCTCTTCCACAGCACGTAACTGTGCTCATTAACGAAGTGCCCAGAGATTTATTAAGCCAGTTTGGTTAATAAAAAAAAAACAATTAAAGATTAACTGTTCTGAAACTTCCCTGTTTTGTTTTTTTACATACACAGTTGTTAAAACACAATAAAATGTTTTTAATCATTCATCATTCTGACATGGAGTAATTGTTTGTTATTACTGTTTGGATTACAGAGTTCCTAGTCAAGGATCAAAGTCTTATTGTTTGAGGCACAGCACACACATAATAAACAGCAGCCTGTGGCCCCAAAGAAGCTGCAGGATGGGGTATCTATGCTATATCATTTTCAGTCTGTTGTCTCCCAGCAATGCAGTGTCGTCTTCTCTCCCTGTCTCGCTCTGACAGTCCAGTTATTTAGTGTGAAACCAGTCTCTGTGACTTCCTTGCAAGATGCTACAATATTCTGTGTAGCCTGTAGTTAATAGGACCATCCCCGGTGCTTTGGCAGGAGGCTATAAAGGGAGTGGAGAAGAGGAAGGTAATTCTTTGTTCCAGGAATCCGATACATCACAGCCCGCAGTATTTCCTCCTCAATACCATTCTCTGTCACTCACTAGGACATATATTGGGTCAAACACATTATAGTTTGATTCTCCAGCTAATGGCTACTGAGGCCTGGTCTCAGCACACTGCAACAAGCACAGTAATTGAAATTCAGACTGCAGGAGAGAAATAGCTTAGTCTTCATTTTAGCACACCACACACTTGCTTATACAGACTTTTCTCTTGGAGGCAGTAAAGAAGGGGCTTGATTCAGTATTGTCTCAAAGTCTTACCCACATTAGTGAACAAAATGTGACAGTACAGGGAGGTCCCAGCAATGATTATTTTTAAGTTCAAACTGTTTCATCTTCTTGCTCCAGAGAACAAACTTTTGATGGTTCACTGTGGCATAGTCAGGTCCCTGATTTGTTCTTGGGAGATGCTAGGATGGTGTTGCTTTTTTTTTTTTTTTTCCCATTAGTGAGTCAGGAGAGCTGCTTCGCTGAGCTCTGCTCCATACTCACTCCCTTTCTGCATCTCTGTACGGCTCACCAGCACCAGAGTAGCTGGAGGAAATTAGATGACTGGGAGAAGGATGAGACCTTTCTCATCAGGTGTGCTGTGGGGGATGTGACAGCTTTTCATCCAACTCTTGCTCCATCTTAAACATTCTTTTTCGTTAGTGCTGCTATAGTGAGATTAGTGATTTGGTCTGGGAGTTTCTAATAAGCTCACCAAATTTAAAATTAACATGTTCTGTTCCAGAAAAAGTTAGAACTAAAAATACACCATGAATTAAGGCACTATCATGTTGTTTTCCAGTCTGTCTTCAGACTCTCCTGGGTGCTTCCCAGCATGGTATTGTACTGGTTTTGCTTACTTCGATGGGGAGCAACCCTATCCAACTCTGTCTCACCCTGGGGCCAATCTTGCTGAGCCTTGTCCACTTCTGCAGGGTCCCTCTTCCCTTTCAGGCATTGCCTTGCATTTACCATTTACCACTTTTTGGTTTTGGTTTTTTTTTTTTACTGGATGGAATTATTTTCACAGAAGTGATCCTCTGTCAAATACCTGAGACTTTGCCATTCTATTTACATTTTCATTCTAGATTTTGGCCTTGTTTCTATCCTGGTTTATGACTGTTACCCCTAGCCTCCTGTACTTGACCACATAAGGTTTCTAGGTTTTAATCCTCCCCTTTCTCCTCCCCCAAGAAGGAGGAGGTGGTTAGAAATACAGTGCAGTTTGACTGGAAGAGTTACATGTAACCCGTGATGAGTTTCCTTAATCTATTGTAGAATATAGATAACCAGGGAAGAACATTAGTTGAAATGTCAATGAAAAGTGTCAGCAATGTTCACTATGGACCACGTACGGTACTCGTATCTTGCTCTGCCTACATGCGCTGAGCCCTAGCTAAATGGCTTATCTAGCTACTTAAGGTATTTAATTAATACCTCAGATATAGTACCAGTCCTCATTGTTCTGCATACTGATAGAGCAGAGCCGAGAGAGCAGACCTGCATTATCGAAGCATGTTGTGCAGCTCTGAGAGGGGACTTTCATCCTGATAAAAGAGCTCAGGGTTGGAAGCTGCTCATGCACGTAATGGGATCCTACTGCCAGCACAGGGTGGGGAAAGAGGTCAGTGTGGAAAATGGCATGCGTGACACACCACGGGTGTGCGGCAACAGGATGGAAAATGAGAGCAAACTCTTTATTTTCAAGGGTGCTGCAGTGGTGTGTGCTGATATGTTTTTTCAAGCAGGTCACAGCTGGCACCTCACAGTTGTTGAAAAGCAGAATTTGGGGAGGAACAGTTTCATCCATCAGGCATTGAGCCATTTTGATATGTCTGAACTCAGGCTGAGTCCTGATGCCGTGCTGCTCAGGATGACGGCCCCAGGGAGGGCACCACTGGTGTCTGTGCCTTAAACTCTCCACTTGCTCTCTAGACCTTCACCACATGGTCTTTGCTTTTGTTTTGGCTTGGATGGACTCGAGTATTTCATGTGTCCTAGACACTAGCGCACCCACCAGAGACATAATGCGAAAGAAAAAATATTCTTTCCTTCCAAGTCTATATTGGTATTGAAAGTTCATCCAGGTAAATCCCTAAACTCTTTCTATACAAAATCTTGTTGCTTTTTTCCTCCTCCCTTGACTGCAGCCCTCAGCAGAAAAATCGTCTTGATTACTGGAGGAACCCACTTCTGCCTGGAGCTTTTCTCCATGGCTTTGCTACCCTTCCTATGCTTTTAAAATAAGGGTTCATATTCACCTTTGGTTTGAGATGAAGCAACACCGCTGAACAGTGTTCACAGGTATAGCTTCAAGAATAAACTGAGCTGCCTTCTTTATGGGCAGTGTTTTGGTTTTTTATTTACTCTTAGTCAGATGAGCAAGCTCAGAGGCATCTGGGTACAAAGTCATGAGGATGAGAAAACATGACTGTACTCAGGCTGGTAATTTTTTGGTTGGTTCGTTGTTGGTTTTTGTTTTTTTTTAACTGCCCAACCCTGTGATGTTGATAAGTGCTGATGCTGTTATGAAAGCTGTGAGATGACTCTTCTCATGGCCAAGATCAGCCTTAGAGAAAGACCAAACGGGCCTCTAGTGAGAGGGGTTACAGAGCATGGGCTGCTTTTTTCACAGAAGTCTCTGGCAGCAGGTGAATGCAGGGCAGTGACAGAAGCTGCACTCTGTCTTGTCCTGTGGTTCACTTTCTACTGAGAAGGAGACACTGTGGGATGGGAGTGAGTTTGGGTTCAGTGTATGTGAAAGGAATTGTGGTGCATCAGTCGTCAAGAGCAATGGATGGTAACCCCTGGTTACAGTGGGGCCCATCCAGAATTTATTATAATGCTCTAAATACCTGTTTTAGGCACTCTGCATTCCAGGGAAACAGCATGACCCTGGGAGCCTCATGCCCGCGCTCACTGGGGCTGCAAGGAGAACTGGCTGCTGCCCTGTCCTGGAGGCAGAAAGACCTGTGCCTGTCTTACTTAACATGGTACCTGAGATGAAAGTGTTTTTTTTTTTTTTTTTTTTTTTTCAAACATGACCAGCAGGTTTCTGTCTTTTGGCATGTTCTCTACCCTCTTTCGAGACAGTCTTGCTTTTTAAACTGCTAGGTACCTTGCAGGTATGCATTTTGGGCTATATGTATTTGGGGTATTATTGATTCAGATGAGGTCAATTCTGTTGGATCAAGAGAAGGTGAAGTCAGGGTCATCAAAATCGGCTGTTTGCTGGTTTTTTATCTTTTAAATTTCCAGGGATTTGCTGGTGGAAGTGTTAGTCTGAGAAATTAATTCAGTTTCTCATTCTCTCTTATTATTTGTATTTCACAGAACCGGTATATTTGAACAATGACCAACACTGTCAGCATACAACAATGCTTACTGTGTGGTGGTGAATCTCCATAAGAGCTTCTTACAGCATGGAATACCAGAGTGGCTATCTGGCTTGTCTCAAATTGCAGCCTTTATTATCTCTAGGCATTGGATGTCTTGTGGGAGCAAGGAAGACAAGTGGGCAGCAAGTTGCCTATCTGACTGGAATACCAGCAGCGCATCCTTGTTGGCACCTTACAAATGATGAGATGTCGCGGAAGAAGCAGCTGCGCTCTGCAATATATGCCACTAGTCAGCAAAGACTGAGGCGAGGACTGTGAACTGCAAATGTTTCCTGTAAACTGTCTGTGAATGATCTGCGGGCTAAGGATTCTTCATTAGAAGATGGCAGGAATGTTTCTGAAAAACAGACAAATGTGAGACTGTTGCAATCTGTTCACACAAAGAGAAAACAAAACAAAAAGTGTGAAATAAATTATCTCGTGCCTACAGGGCTTTGACAAGGGCTGGACATGGAAATGCCAAACAAGGGCTAATATGCTGTTGAAAACAAGAACTTCATTTTGACGCGCCCTCCACAAAAGTCTGGCTCTAACAGAGTCCCTGCTGTTTCATGGAACCCAATACCCATTTATGAAGAGATAGACAAGGGACACCATGGTGAGAAGGGTAAAAGTGCTTCTTCACTTAGTGCACTTGCCTTTCTGAGCAGTTGCTAGCAAGTTTGATAAAGCAAAACAGCGGTGCTATGACCAGATGAAAGGGTATCCATGTCCCTTGCGAGGATAATGTCACGACAGCTCTGTTTAGAAAACACTTCGATGATACTCATGATGATGGGATGGGCTCACTCTCACGGAGAGTTTCGGTGCTAGCTGCTGTGGGGCCAAACTGGGCTTTCAGTTTTGTAGAGATTCAATACATTCAAAGTGCTTTCACATTCTGTTCCCCATTCAAAGGAAAAACAAAGTCTGAAACTTCCTGGGAAACCACATTCTGAAAAATAATGTCAGACTGAATCTAGCGAGCTATTGCAATAACACTCGGAATCCTTTTTACATTGCAACGTTAAACCTTCTGGATAACACAGAGAGAATCCTGAAGTGATGGGTTTTTCATAAGCAAAAAATGAGACTATTCCAAAATCAAAATGGAGCCTAGTGGCATTATTGAAATGTATTGTATCTTTCTCATGGTGAAAATTCATTGCTAGTGACTTTCATGTTTGACAGATTGGCATTTTTCTGAAGGAAAAAATATTCCACTGGGAAATTCTAGTGCTAATATGGGTGTCGGTAGCAGGCTGTCTGTTTTTTTTATTCTTTTCATTTTTATTCTTGAAGAATTCCCACTGTAGTCTGAAGTCGGCGGATATTTCTTCTGAATATAGGGCTCCGGAGAGATATATTTTTCACACCAAATCCCCCCTCCCTCAAGTGGCAGTAGGATCTAGCTGTGTGGATTCATTATGTACTGTTAAGCAGCTGCCACGTTTCACTCCAGCAGCAGTTGTACTTCATTTACAAGCGAAATAATTCATATGTGAATATGGCAAAAGTGCTGCAGCTCATGGTGAATTTGCACTGAGGGGCAGCTCGGGGGAGAGGACTGGGTGAAAAACAGATGTTGAAGTAGGACTTTGCTGTTTGCCTGGTAGTTTATACAGTCATAAAAGTTTGTGCTTCAGAAGGGCAGGTCCTGCCAGAAATATGAGTGCATAAACACAGAGCAAAGGAGATTGTCTATGAATAATACTATTCATAGCCTCCCTGCATCTCGTCTACGAGAAGCAAATAAATGGTAACACTTGACCTATATAGAAAATTATGAATGAGGAAATGAAATGGATTGAAAGCGCTCTTCCGTTAGTCCCGTAATGGAAAAGCAGTGGGACATCTAAACAGTGCAGCAAATGTGAAGGTGATGGAAGGAAGATTCCTCCTTTACACAAAACGTAGTGGTGTTCACCACCCTGGAAAAATTCCTAGCCTGTTTCTTTTATTTACCATAGCAAATTAGCAGTATTTCTGCTAAAAAGAGTGTGATCTTCACAGGGGTAAAAGCAACGGAAGTAAGAAATGAAGACATATGTCTGAAATGTTGCAAAAAATAGCTGTCTTAATACTTTGGCACATAAGCTCTGTGGGTGGAGTGAGGAGAGTTGCCTTTCTTAATGCCAAAGCTTCCACCAGTACTTGGGCAAAGTTATGTTGTTCTCTTCTCTGCCCTCCCCCCCCCAAAAGATGATAAAAACCTCACTGCTTCAGAGAGGCTGCTGGCTATGCAGAACAGCAGTCTGCCCTCAGGAAAGCTGGACAAAGAGGAGAGAAGATAAATATATTCAGTTTAAAGTCTCTTCTAAAAAAATCCCCAACTTGGGTCATATTTTTGGGTGTATTTTTTGTTCTGGAGCAGAAAGGAATAAAGGTTCATTAAATCCCCAAATACATGAAATTCTGTGGTGCCAGCTGAGACCTTGCAAGCCATGCTAACTTCATAGAAAACAGAGGTTCAACAGCACTTTTTGGTGTTTGCCCTTTGGTGCCTGCGCCCACTGGACCAGAGGAAGGAACGCAACGCAGCTGTTGGTCCTAAGCGTAGGGGCGCTCCTTTATTTGCACTTTTTGCAGCCCTGAGGTGGTAGCTGACAGCGTAGAAGCAGTTTTGAGTTTCCAGTGATCCCTCAGCATCTTTTGCTCATGAGTGGATTAAGCTGCACAGCTACCCTGAGGTGGATTAATGACCCTGCTCTGCAGGAGCAAACCTCAAGTCAGGGCAATGTTGCATCTGCCACGATCTCGCAGGGTGCCACTAGCAGAAAACGCCCCTGCTCTCCCAATGCACAGCCCTGTGCTTTTCACTCAAATGCCTATTTTTTTTTTTCTTTTCTTTTTTTTTTTTGGTTGCAGGATTCCGCGAACAGTTAGGAGACCAAATAATCCAAAGGCTCATTACTGTGCATAAATCCCTCAGCCTTCTGGGTTTCCTTCTTTGGAGCCACTGTGAAAATGGACACATCAATACAGCCTTCTGCAGAAAAGCTGACAATCTCAAAATGGTGTCATGCTGCAATAACTGAAATCTCCTGCCAGGTTGGTGATGGTGCTTTCTAATCAACTTTGCAATGAATATTTCTTAAATCATGTTAATCCACCATTTAAGCAGAGATATCAGTTCCAGACAATGAATCACCATACCTGGAGGGGAATATACCTGCCGTTTCCCCAGAGAGGAGGCGATTAACAGCACGCGTGCTGTCAGATGAGCTAGCAACGTTAGCATTTATCACCCCAGAGCTCCTTTCCTGCAATGAAGGAAATCTTTGCTCTCTGCTTCTGGTGCAATCAGCTTTTATTTATGTAGCGGTTGTGAAAAATGGCTCTTAAAGGAAAACTGCACCTGTTTTGCTCTCTGGGGCAGGTTTTGCTCTAATTTACAGGGATGCCTTTCCTGTTAAAGTCTGCTAAACGTTGAGTTCTCATGCAGAAAAGAGAGTCCTAAAACACGAGTAGGCAGAATGCAGTGCACAGCTTTTAAAGATAAAATTCTGGAGACCCACAGAACTAAATTAAACATTGATGAAGAAGCTGAACTGTCTTTTTCATGAGCACTTTTTATGTTCTCATCTCCCCAAGCTCCTAGGGACCAGCTGCTATCGGAACTGCTAACATCCCACCTCAAAGAGCCTGCGGTCCAAGTTGAAAGTCTTGTGCTGAAGAAATATCTAAGTCCAGGTTATTCTGTTACTCTGCGTAAGGAGAGAACTACACATTGGTAAGCTTTTCTGTTAAGCCTCAAGCTAAACTTCATAAACAATCACTGTAGAGTAACTTTTTTCTTCATGAATAAGCTGTGGTAGCTTGAAAAAGAGAGGGTAATTTCTTGGGATAAGTACCTAACCTGCTGTGTACACGCATCCATAGTCCAAGCTGGTTTTCCATTCGCTAGGTAGGACATTGACAGCAGTGGTGCCTGAGCAGAGTGCTTAAAGTGCACTAACCAGGCAGGTCTTCAGGTGACCTTTGCAACCACTGTGGACTTCTGTGCTGCCACTGCTTTGTTACACTTGCATGTGGCCCAGACGGCTTGAAGCCAGCATGGATGCTGCTGCACGAACTACAGCTCCAGAAACAGAGAAACATAACGATATTTCTCCGAGAAGGGACCTCGGGAGGTGTTTGTGTCCCACTCCAGCTCAAAGCAGGGTTGATTTCCAAGTTAGGTGATGCTGCTCACAGCCCCATCTAGCTGAATGTCTCCAAGGGTGGAGATGCTCCGGTCTCTCCCTGCATCTGTTCCTGGGCTGGACCACCCTAATGAATTTTTTTTTTCTCTCCAACCGTGGTGTAATTTCCCTTGCTGCTTCTTGTGCCTATTGCCTTTGGCCATTTGCTGCACACCATCAAGGAGAGTCTGGCTCTAGCTTCTCTGTAACTGCCTTTTAGTTAGTGGGAGACTGCGATTAGGTCTCTTTAGATTTCTACAATTAAGCTGTTAGCCTCTTCTCTCACATGTCTACTCCAGCCCCCTGCCCATCCCGGTGGCTTTCTGTTGGACTTGCTGCACTTTCAGTGTTGTCCCTCTTAGACTGGACAGCTCGAAATTGGACATAGTACTGCTGATACGGTCTCAAAAGTGCTGCGCAAAGGGAGAAGGATCCCCTGCCTTGACCCACTGGCTATGCTGCAGCTCATGCAGCCCAGGATGCTGTTGGTTTTCTTTATCACAAGGGCATATTGTTGTCTTTTGTACAGCTTGCCATCCACCAGGACACCAAGGGCCTTTTTTTTAAAAGCACATGTACAGGCTGTAGGAATACACTTAGGATTTCTGCCAATAAATGTGTCCCTAAGAATGTACTGCACCCATTCCCTTGGATTTTGGGCCCCTTTAAGCTATCTCAGTTTGGTTTCCCAAAAATGAAATAACCTCCTCCTTCCCATACTTTTGCTAGATACTCTTTAATTCTTTAGCTTTGGGCTTTAGGCTAACAGAGGCCAGTCCCCCTAGGTCTCCTAAATATATGGATAACTCTTACTTCCTCAGGCAGCCCTGGAGGAAATGGACTTCCTGAGTGAGTGAACTGATGTGGAATTTAAGTAAAAAGCCCGGTATAAATGTGAACAGTTATTGGTCTAAAAGTATCTTCTGCTTTTACTGTTGAAGAAAGAATGACACACAGCTCTGATAACTTGTCTCGTGGTGAGTCCTGCCAGGCTGTGCCTGGATGCAGGATGATTGCTGTGCTTCCTGGTGGTGTGAGGAGAAAAACAGATAATGTGAAAGTGTGGGAGGTGCAAACAAATTTTCTTACTAGAATAACTGCAACTGAAGCCACAGTTAGCCACAAGAAACTATCAACCGAAGTAGGTTGACAGACAGTTCATTGTGGATGGCTAATAGAAGTGTGTGTATATATATATACCTCTGTGGTATAGTATCTGTATGAAACTATCGCGCCTGAGTCAGATTGCTTGATTTTGGCCTTGAACTTGACTTCAACTTGGTCATGTTTACCTAAGGCGTGGTGAAAGCTGCCCTATAAAGGAGGCCGGGGATCCTGCCAGCCTGTCTGTCACACCGTGGTTGCTGGTTGGAGAGTTACACTGGAGGCATTGCAGGTAAAACACCACTTTGCTGTTTTACTTAGTACAAGATAAAGCAGGTGAAATACAAGTAATAGTGCTGGAAAAGCACAACAGATACATTGAAAGGGATTTGTTTTGGGGAGGCAGAATAAATTAGTCCCCATCCTTAATGTTACCTGGAGGGAAAAAAAAGATGAATTTGCTGTCCTAGAAAGAGCCTCATAGTAAAACGGTAAGTTGTCAGAAGTAATTGGATCAAGTGGGAGTGGAGATCCTAAGATGGGGAGGACTTTATAGTTACTGTATGCTGCTGTTAAATGAGGTAGAAAAAAAGGTATCTGGAACTGTCCTATGCTATGTATGCAAAACGAGGAGAAAATTGACTTAATAAATAGCCAGAAGGGAGTACTTCAGAGACTGTTTGGAGCAGAAGGTCATGCAAGATGCCACTGGGAAAGTAATCTCCTGGAGGATTGCCAAAGTTCCTGGCTCTGGTTTTGATTTTCTGAGGTACTCAAGGCTTTCACACATTGTACGTACAAGGAGCTGTTGCCCATCTGAGGTTTGGGACGCCCAAGTTCAGGTCCCAGCTCTGCCTCTGCAGTTTTCTGTCAGTGTGGGCAAGCTGCTGAAAAGCAGCACTTTCTCATGTGTTTTTTCTCTGAATGCAAGGAGAGCTAATAAAGTCATGCCTTCCTTCATTAGAAGACAATTCTGGAACCGACTCCCTGAAGTTTTTACAATGTTCCAAATACATGAATGACAGGGTCTTAGAGGGAAAGAGTGCTTGCGTTATTGTAGTGTATATTGAATATTATGGGTGAGATGAAATGTACATTGATAGTTTGGAGTGTTTGAGAGGAAACAGGGGAAGAAGGACTGCTGGCTTTCTGTCTTTTCTGGTATTCTTTGTAGTGTTTGAGAAAATTCATCCGCTCTTCCTAAAGTACAGAAACCCAGCTGAGCCAACATGGAAATGTTTTGAGAAAATCGGTGGAGAGGAGAAGGTGGATAGTTCAGCTATGAAGTAGACACATGTTTCTAATTGCCTATTTCCACTTTCTACTCAGTGAGAAATATCAGAAGCCATTGAAGGAAATTATGTCTGTACTCTGACATAAATCTTTATGCAAAGCGTAATTAGCTGTCAGTAGCATTTGCCACCATTGTGTATCTGATTATAATAGTTGCTTGACATCTTTCATGAATGAGTGCTGGAGAGAGATGAGACACACCATTTGCCGCTGGCTTTTAAGCTGTTTAATGCTGAATATGGTGGGTGCTTGGGGTTCCCAGGTTTGTTTCTGAGGGGGTCACCAACCTTTTTGCTCTGATATCCTCAGAGACTCCTCTTTCCCTCCCATCCCTTCCAACTGTCACGCCTGATCTCTTTTTCTCCTTCTCTCTATAGCTTTTCCACTGCTCCCCTTCCTTCCCTCTCCCTTTGGCCCTTCCACTGACACAGACAGCTAGAGGAAGGATCTCTCTGCTGAGAAGGAAGAGGGACCAAAAAAGAGCAGTAGATGCAAAGTTGGGTGTGATTCCTTTCTCCATTTCAGATCAGTAAATGTGTTGGAGGAGATCCCAGGACTAAGTAAATATATGTTTAACCCCTTCTGAATAGTAATTTCCTTAGTTGAGATTTGGTCTCTTGTTTTTCTCCAGTGTTTCACAATATGTCTGAACCAGCTCTTGTGAGTGTTTGAAATCCCTCTCTCTCCCCATGTCACACAGCAGGGAGCAGTCCAAGGACAACGCCTCTGAGACCCGTTGCATTATAACTTTGTCCCTTTGAAGTCTTTCAGCCTCAGAGTTCAGTAACGGTAAGAAGTTCCCCAACCAGGCAGGCAGTATTCTGCTTTAAAAGCTGTTGTGATCTGCTATTGCTGATGCACCCGTGAGAGGTAACCTGTCGCCAGGGCTCAGGATGCTACTCTGAAAGAGGTGGCTAGCAGAGCGTGCTGGTGTGGACAGGACAGTGCTAGCCAGGTGTGTGTGACCCCATGGACTGACTGGGCAGTGGCATGGACGGATGTAGAGCTCGTGTATCTGTGTGTATATGCCCCCAGATACAATGCTGATTAAGTTATTCCCGCAAGGAAAAAGTAGTTAAGTGTATTATTTTCTTCAGTCTGGTTGTTAATTTATTCCGGATATGTTGAACAACGTAATTAAACACACACACACACATGCTAAAAACTCTTGTTCTCTGTCAGAAGAGAGGGAACGCGTGTCAGACCCAGCCTTCAAGCTCTGTTAGTTTTAATTTGAGTTCTGGAATTTGTAATCAGTTTTGCTGGAACACTGTTGCAAGAAATAGATCTTAGCATGCATGGGGCCTGGGCACAGTTTCAAATGAGTATTTGTTAAGAAGAAGCCATTCCCTTGTCGTGCTATGGTACATTACATGAGATTTATTTCCATTGTATTAAAAAATGCAAGCCCAAGGGGAATGTTCTCTCTTCTTGTTGGCCAAGGGTGATTTCTGAATTCCATCTGATTTTTCTGAGGGGCTTTAATTAAAAAAAGGAGGTGCAAAACTCCTTATTTCTCTAGTCTGTTGTTACAATGCCAGGAGGCCAAGTGACTTGAAGCACCAATAAAAGTGATGATACTAAGTGAAAAGTGTGTATGTGTGGGGAGGCTGTATCACATCTTCAGTGTGTCTGGTCTGGGTTTTTCACACGTGTGAACGAATCACAATAAAAATCTGAGGCTTTGCTCTCACTGGAGCCATCTGCTCCCTTTGTACTGTACCGGGAACAGATCAGATGTACAGATAAGTTTCTTTGGTAAGAAAAGAGCCCTTTCATCTACTAAAACAAACAAACAAAACATTATGGCATCCAGTGGATTGGAACTGAACTAAGTGAAGTTAATTAACCATAGGAGTGGCTTCCCAAGGCATGTGGTGGATTTTCCACCACTAATTTATCACTGATTTAAGTGAAAGCCAGGAGCTAAGGGTAGGAATCGCTGGATCAAGTGCGGTAGCACCTGTCAAGCAAGAAGCCAGAGGAGGTGATCACAGTGATCCTTCTTGACCTTAAGTCTGCCCCCCTAATGCCGGGCTTCACCAGGGGCTTCTCTTTTCATAAGGAGAGGAACAAAAGGGGAATTATTTGTTTTTGTAAGGGCAGGTGCAAATGAAGGGTGAAAGCTTGTGTGGATCTCAAGTTATATTTTGACCCAGCAACGCATAATTTTGCATGACAAAAGGTGCTGGAGGAACCAGGAGGCCAGGCAGGCTGGACAGCCTTCCTGCTGTTTCTCTAAACTCTGTACTTCACAACAGAGCTTTTTAGCTGATGGAAGATCCCCAGGAGATGGTGCATATGTGTGTGTCTCTCTGTACATCCACGCGGCTCTGGGGAGCGCACCTGAAAGCTGCTACTCTGGTTAGCCAGAACAGATAGCTCTTTTAAAAGTCAGGTGCCATTGCGTGTCCAAACATGCAAGTTTTATGCCTTCCTGTGCCCTTCTCTTTCTTGTGTCCCAAAAGTCAGCTCACTCCACAGTCCAGTGTCTCCATGGGCGAGGCACTGCCTCCCTTTGGAACAAAAGTAGATATTTGATGGCAAGAGTCCTGCTGTGCTGTTTGATGTCTGTAAAGGGGACAGAGTCCACAACAGGAGATTTTATCTCCTGTATCACTCCGTAGCTGTGCCAGCAAGTCGGTCCATTCTAATGTTTCACTAAGTGTGTCAAATGTTCCCTTTTCCTAAGTTCATCTTCCCTTTAGACACATTAAAGAGGGGTTCAAACATGCTCCAGACTGCAATAGCTACAGATTTCATGCATGACTGTCTAGTTTAAATATGAATCTACAACTCAGATCTGCTTAAACACTGGTCTCCAAATGAACTACTGAGTCCGAAACCCCCAGACCTTGGTGCACGCTCATGTGAGCACGTACTGCAGGTGGGATCCAGGTCTGGATGTTGCAGCTTGGTCCCATCTCTGTAGCTGTAGGGAGTCTACTCTATGCACTGCAGCTTAAGGGAGTCTAGTGGAGCATCTGTGTAAGCTGGTAGGAAGCCACCTGCTAATCTGTCTGGGGTCTTTGGAGCAGATCCCAAAGAAAGGAAAGTCTCTGCCTTCCATAGGTCTCACAGGGAGTGATCGTCAAGCACTCACTTGTGAAAATGAAATAGGTAACTCGAAAGATGCCCTGGGCACATGTGTGATTCATGGCCAGAAGGGTCCTGGCTACCTCTGGGCAGCTTCCCTGCTCACACCACCTCCCTCCTCCCCTGTGACTGCAGCTCCTGCTCCATCCCCTGTGCTTGCTTATGTTGCAGATGTACCTCAATGCTAACACAGTGGCTTGCTAACAGCTTTGCTCTCTTGTCCTCAGGGAAGACTCAAAATTGAATTTGTAGCAGTGACAGCACTGGTTTAAGATAAACCAGTTGGGATTTGACGACTGCTCTTTCCCCAGGCATTTCCAGCTAATAAGGATTTTGTCACTGTAACTGCCCTCAGCTTTGCAAGCTGCTGCTCCACAGTCCTCTGGGTGGGGGGAGATGTTTGCTTTCCCATACACTCCTAAGGCATCACTTCGGATCGGGAAACTAACAGCGGTCCATGTCTCCCCTTCACAGGAAAGGGGCACAATGCTCGCCCCTGACTCCACTCTGATGTCGGAGCAGGGCTGGCAAACAACAGGGGCAACAGGAAGCCTCCAGAACCTGAAGAAATTTAATAACCAGGACTTCAACCACCTGCGAGCCTTGTGTCTGAGCCAAGGACTGCTTTTTGAGGATGCCACCTTCCCCCCTCACTTCAGCTCCATTGGTCCCAACCTGCTCCCAGAGGATAAGCTGCGGCAAATACAATGGAAGAGGCCAACTGTGAGTTATGCCAGCCAGGGTGTTTCATAGCCGTGCTACTGAATGGCTGTTGGCCAGGGGATAAAGGCCTTCACCTTGGGGAAGATCTGTGCTAAGCAGGAAAATAGACCCCAAGGGGAACACTGGGAGTGCAACACTGCAAAGAGGCATGTTTTCTGTGGGATGTGTGGAGGGAAGGTAATCTCTGTAACATTGGTGATTTCATTGGGTACATTTTTATAGAAAGTTTGTTTCCACCTGTGAACCTGACTAGAACTAGTGTTCCCACTTTGATCTGTTCCTAGAGGACTTTGTGCAAACTGAAAAGTTGTCACATTCTCTTGAAGATCTCTGATTTCTGTAATCCAGGCCACTAACTCAGCAATACCTATTTTAAAGTAGCTGGGACAAAGCATGAGATGAATTACGTTGGTCTGCTGATTCCCAGTTGCAGTTTAATAGGCAGTTGTCATCGCCTGGCACATGGATGTTTAAATTGGGAGGTGGAATCACATACTCAGCTCTTTTATCCCAGGACCTACTTCAGGGAATCTTTCCATGGCCAGACTGTGCTGTATAGCACTGCTATGTACCACTTGCTGCTGGTGCAGCTACTGGATTAGCCACACGCTGCCCTTTGGCTTCCCTGGGCTGGAGTAAACCAGTTCGTTTCCTTGCAGGCAATCCCCCAGGTGTAGAGACAGCAACTGTGAGACTGTAGAGACAGGACAAGAAAACTAGATGAGATTTATTTGGACAGCAGATGCAAGTAGGGCAATGAGGGTATGCTGGAGTTTGGCAGTGCTGTGGCCTTGGCATAGCAACAGCAGAGGCTGCTGCTGGCATGGATGTTGAAAGCTGTGGCTCACAGAAGGGAAGCAGGCTAGCCCAGGGAGCCAGGATAGCTGCTAAATCTGGGTGGCTGAATGGAAAGGCAGGAAGCGCCAGCCGTGGTGTAAAAGTAATGTGACACGCTGAAGTATCAGATGGAAAAGAAGCTGCATCCTGGACCCAACAGGGCTATGACTGCAGTGTTGTGGTGATAGAGATGGCGCCTGAGGCTCGACCTTCTCACTACCTACTGCTGCAGCAGGGCCTGAAAGTCTCAGGGAAATTGCATGTGCAGAGGTACGGGCACTTCCAATCTGGGTTGACGCTTTATTGCATGGCTTGGTAGGTGTGGAGGTGCTGGGTGCAGATGTCTGGGTGTCCTCTGTGGACCTGCTGTGAAGGGATCATTCTTCTCTGCCAAAGCAGCTCCTACCACTGCCTGAATGTCTGGGCTTCTCCTCTGGCAGCCTTTGTTCAAATCAGTGTCCAGTGAGAATGCAGCTGGTGCTGTGGTTTTTACACCAGCATTTTGCTTACAGGGTCATAGCAGGTGGGGATAATCTATCTTGAAGTAGAGGTTATAGTATAAGAGTAACTAAAAAATGCAAAGGAGAGGAGTTAGTTGCCACCATTTCCAGACTGAGAAAGACAAAGATATGATAACTAAGCATTAGACTCTCAAAAGACTAACATGGATATTAGAAAGGACTCGGGGGCATTTTAAAGATGAATAAATTGAAATAAAATGTTAAGTACTAACCACCCTGGGTTTTTTTTTTTTTTGCCATTTGGGAGCATCAGAGAAGTGTAGGATTTTCAAAAGCATACAAACTAACTTAAAACCCAAATACTTCTAATTTTGAGGCATCACAGTGTGGGATGAACATCTCTCAGGATATTTGAGCAGGATAGTTATTTTGCTTGTGAAGGGACAGACATACTTTGTCAAAAGCAGAACCTGTTGCCACTAGTGCTCAAAGTTTGTCAGGTGAGACAGGTGTTGGAGAATACTCTTCCATTTTGCTGAATCCATGAAGATTAGGCTGATGAATAAAAGTTTTCATGGAATCAGTTTCAAAAATTTGCAGAGGTCCTCTTCTTCCCAGCGCTTCCCTTTTGAAGATTTTTTTTTTTTTTTTTTCTGCAATCACTACACGGTTTCCAGCATCACCCCACCAAATTGAGTGAAACCAATCACTTCCAACAATCTTCCAGAGTTTTTTCAGGAAGGAGGAGGATGAAAAGTCATTGCCTTTGCCAGACCTCTCCTGTGAAAAATTAAACCATATGCTCGTGGCCCAGGATTCACAACATGAACCTTGAAAAACCTTTTCTTCTATTATAGACATTAAGACAGCATCACCAGCTGCTCTTCTACGATGTACTCACAGGACAGAAGTTGAGACTGCCAACTCAACTGGCTCATCCAGAACAGAAACCAAGGATGTCGGTGCTGAAGAACTTTAGTATTTTTTTTCTCAGTTTGATCAAAATTTCCACCTGTAGCTGTTTCCTTGGCAGCCAGGCTTTATCCTGCTAGATGAGATGCAAGATGAAAGGCAATGGCACCATCTGCCTGAGGAGCCCAACCAGAAGTTCTCCAGTGTTAACACAACACCCATGCTACGTCACGGTGACACCAAAGCATGGCCTCCGTCTCCTGGCAGACTGAAGCAGGGGCAGAAGAGGTTGCTAAATAGCAGTATTTGCTTTTGATTTAAAGAGCTGCAGATGTTTGGAGCCAAGGGTGAGGAAGTAAATAAAATTGTATTTGCATTTCAAATGTCTTGAAGGGCCAGCACTGCATCCAGTTGCCTCTGGTAGTTAGTCCCCAGGGAAGAAAAGGGAAGGCTGCAGTATTAGGAGTCAAAGTGTCCCAAACCTGAAGTTTTTTAGTTGGGCACTTTTCACCCATGCAGAAACATTCATAAACTCTTTGGATTTAGGCCATTGCAATGCTAACTGTAAGGATACACGATCTCAGGTGTTTAAGCTACCTAAACTGCTTGGCAAAAAGATACCTATAATTTCCCAAAGGGAGACTGTTTCCTACCTGCATGCATCTCCCAGAGGGTGAGTGTAGTTGCATCTGGCTGACAGCATGGGCAATTTAACCTGTGTATGTATGTTTCTCAGCTTCCACCATTAGCTCCCTCTGACATCATTAAAAAAATTTGGCTAGAAATGTACCTGTGACAAAAATGGCATCTTGGTCCTGTTAATCTCTTAGCCTCCATCTTCTGAGTCATATAGTATCTGGTTATTTAAGTGGTAGATAGCAATTATAACTGCTGTCATTGTTCCAGATCCAATTGAGCAGTTGAGCAACATGCTGCTTCTATTTTACCTTGTACATTGTCAAGAGAATTGCCAATTACGTTCAGAGCTTGGAGTCTTCATATCTGGGGGTAATGTATAAAGTAGAGAGAAAGCAGCTTGATTTTCAGACAGCAGTGGTGACAGGCTGAAACAACTTATTTTGACTTGCAAAGTGAGCTGATTTGATGTGGGAGTCCCTGAAGGGGGAGGTGGATCAGGAACACCAAGACATCATTTGAAATGTCACTTCTCCTAATTGTGCAGTAGTTGCAATTTCCCATCAGATGGGGACTGCTCCAGGCTGTACTTTCATCCCCAGGCCCTCAGTCTACATCCGTTGAAATGGGTGCAATTTGTAACAGAGATTTCGCATGTGGAACTTCAAGCACTACTGGAGGTGGGCCTGGAGGTACCAGATACAGCAGGAGCTCTGCAATTAACTTGTCTTTCGCTGCACCCACAGTTTGGAGAAATGGAAGAGAAGTTCTATTTTAGACTGAACAAAGTATTTTCTATAGCTGGGCTTTTCTAAAGATCAGTCAAATGGAAATTCTTCTCGAAGAGTTATGTCAGATTTTTAAAACCGAATTGCTCCTTTAAAAAAATGTTCAGAACAAATTTTTCCATTGTTTGGTGCTTTCCCTTCACACAAGCAATTGAGTGGAACAGAGGAAGTCATGAAATGATTTGCTGCTGTCGAATACACATTTTTAATCAATTAATGTTTAAGCTAAAGATTTCACTCTGTTCTGATCATAATGCATAATACTATACACATGTAAAAAGAAACTTTACTTTTAGTAACCTTGGTTATACTTTCAAACACGGTATGTGTGAGGGGAGAGAGATTACCACATATGCAGCAGAGCCTTGGCCCTGCACCAGGGATAGCACACCCTTGTACTTGATATGGTGCCTGTTAAAAATGTTGATAGTCCCTGATCTTCAGCACTTATGCTTTAAAAAAGGCTAAAATGGACACAGGGTGAAGCTGCTGAAGACTTTCCTGAATGTCTTCGAGGTCACAGACTACTGCTCCTATAGCTGCCCACCCTTCATCTCTTGGGGGACCATAGTGCTACCTTATGGAGCGAGGGATTGCTGAGCAAGAGCTGTTGTAGGAGAGTCCGTCCCCTGTTTAACATGGGCTGTGACGTGTGTGGAGCAACCAGAAGAGAGGGAAAAGCTGCAAGGTGGCTAATGGAGGTCTGAGGGTCAGCATGAGAGAAATCCCTGAGTGCCTCCGGTGTTACTTGTAGGAGGATCCACGGTGAAAGGACTGTCTGAAATAGCCAACATGGGTTTCCTCTGCATCCTCGCAGTCTGTTCATAGCATCAGGGCATGGACTCCTGGGTATTTGCGTCCTATGTCTGCTGTCAGGGGAAGGGAAGAGTATGGTCTAAAAGAAGTCCTTGAACAGAAGCCACAGAAAGAGGCTGCTTGAATGTAAACTGGATAAAGGGGAATAACTTGTTCCCCTAACAGAGACTCAGGGAACCGTGCTACTGCACTTAGCATCTGAAAAGCATTAGTGAAAATTACACAGTTTGAGTCAATGCATGTTTGCTGGGAAAAGGGATTCATTGTTTGATTCAGTAATTTTGCAAAAGGGCTTGCTCACGTTTTTTCCTCTCTTCCTCTGTCCCTTCTGGAAGCAAATGTAACCTTCTTTCGGCAACAGAGTGCCTACCATGATTCTGCACTGCTTCTGGTGATTACTTGTTTATTGACATTTTATTTGATTTCCAGAAATTTCCAGGAATTAACATCAATGTTAAGGAATTTTGAACTCAGGAACCAACTAAGCCAAAATGTACCCTTTAAAAAAAATCATGTTGAAGTTAGCATCTTTCCAGACAGACAAGCCAAGCTGGAGTTGCTACTGCACCAGCCTTGGCTTGTCTGTAGTTGGAGTGGAGAAAAAGGCAGATTTTATTGAGGCAAGAAACCAGACAATAGTCTGAAGTTAACCTAAAAACTTAACTCTAATAGCACAGGGGAAAAATGAAGAAAAACCTATCAAATTAAAAAAAAAAAAAAAAAAAAGGAAGAAATGTGGATTGTCACACGAGCTGCTTTAATAAAGCAAGTTACGTGAAATGTGTGGCAATGAGGGATAGTGCTGTCCTGTGCTACCTGCAGGTCTGTCACCGCGGGGCTGTTCTCTGGCATGAGTCAAAGCCGCTTGCCAGCTGTTCGTGGCGGAGTTCACAGCTTCAGTATTTCCCAGGGGCCACAAGGCCCTTGGATCCTATTCAGTATTTCTCCTTGATGAAAATCAAAATCAATTCACCTTATTTTTGAGCGTGCGCGTGCAATCAGTGTAATTGAACGGGAGCAGCATCTCCAGGCTGCCATTGTCTCAGCCCTTGCCTACTCAGCTGATTGCATCTGACCTCGAGTTCATCTCTGGGCCGAGGAAGCTGCAGTGCGTCACCATTTATTACATCTGTCTTTCAGCACAGGCTTTAGATGAGGAGGGTTTATTTGCATAGTATCTCAGGGCTCTGTTGCTTTTGGAAAGGGCTGGTGGTTGAAAGGAGAACGCACACGTCCTGGGTTGAGGAGAAGGCGGCGCTCCCATGATGGTCTGCTTCCCTGTTTGTCGTGCTGTGGGGAGTCAGCTAGCAGGATTATATGGCTGTGGTGGCCACGGGGAAATAGTTGGTAACACTTGTGCCTCTTTGAAAACTTCAGCTTGTACTGTATGGTCCAAGTGGGAGGTTTCAAGACCTCAAAGAAACTGCCTCTCAAAGGCTCAGGGTAGTCGGGGCTCCCTCCCTTGTTTACCTCCTTTGTATTTACCTCCTTTGTTTGCAACTGTCATTGTTTTTTAGCACTGAGCCACACAAAGAAATCAGTTGCAGGTAAAATCTGAGCTGGTTTCTGTTTCTGCTGGTTGTTGGACACCAGTCCGTCCTCCCACAGGGCTTTGCTCTCACATTTGTGGGCTCCCCACCTGTGCGGATCTGAGCAACTCATTCCTCCATTGTGAGAGAGAGCCGGAGCAGAGCAGGGTTCTTTAAGCAATTGAAATATTTGTATTGAAAACAGGCAATTAGGAATTGAGCTATTCTGCTGTAAAGCAGGGAATTGAGTTCTGGTGATGCAAGCAAACCCCTTGAGATTAGCCTGTTTTTTCCAAACCAAAAGAATGACAAAGAAAAGCAGAAAATGAGGGATTAAAAAAAAAAAAATTAGATTCAAGGAAACAGATTCCAGATTCCCTCGAGGTCTAACGAACGTGAAACTGTGGATAGAGCCTGCAGCCTGGGAAGTCCTTTAGCCCGCAAGTGGAGAGTGGGAGGATGCATGTGGGGGGAGCATTAGTTTCAGTTTGCTGGGTTATCCTCTCTCTCTCCAAGCTGTCCGAGACGAGTCATTGCAACAGGCAGACCTTCGGCATGACCCCGCACAGCGTATCCTCAGTTCTGCCCTCCCTCGTTACTCCAACTGCCTTATTTCTGTGTTGGCTATTCTGCGGAGGTTTCCTGTGGTTATGGGATGTATGAGAGTGGTGTGCCTGACCCCTCCTCCGCACACTGCCCTCAGCCCAGGGAATTGCAATATCGCGTTTGCTTCCTAATCCAGAGCAACGCTATTGCAGGCACAGCAGTGATGCTGAATTAAGATTTGCCCAGCTGAGAACAGAGTTTGGCTTTCGATCAATAGCAGCCTTTTTTTTCTTTCTTAATTGGTGTGTGTTGAACAGGCAACACCGTGGCTCAGGATGGCAGGATGCCTCAGGAAGGTGGAGCTGGAGCAGGGGGGAGCAACAAAAGTGCAGCCGAAGGGAAAGAGGTGGTGCTGTGGCAGGAAGAGAAGTGGGGCTGGGATTTCACTGTAGGATTACGGTGAAATAATCAGGAGAATCAGGAGGCAGCTCTGCAGAGTCATCTCCTGCATCTTTAACCCTCAGTGGCCTTGTGCCTGCATGCAGGATCATGCTGGGCCAGTGGGGCTATCTGTGGGAAAGTGGCCATGGCCACACCACCATACTGAGCAGCAGCCTGCAGTCAGACTGGCTTACACTACCTATGAAATCCCATCTCAGGCTTCCAGTTTTCTGCAAAAGTTTCTTTTTCCTTTTTCCTTTCCTCCTGACTGTTTCCTTTGCATGTCTGCATGTGGCCTACAACTACAGTACTGATCTCCAGCTTCTTCTGGGGCCTTGTTCCTCCTTAAATATTTCAAGCAATTATAAAAAGAAATTTAGAGACAAATGCAGGTACAGGGTGCTGTCCTTCTGCCTTTCAGTTAATTCTCCATCTTGCCCTTTGGTTAAGCAGTACTTCTGTGGTAAGACCATTCTCTAGAGGATGAACTGGTTTGAACTTTAACTTCTCTTTTATTTTGAATATATAATGAAGTCTTCAGTGGGCCAGGGGAAGCGAGTGATGATAGCTTTGTCCCGGGGGCATGAATTCAGGCAGAGCGCTTGACTTGCAGCCCATATGGTTGCCTTCACTGCTGGACTTATAGATACTCTGACAAGACACCACGTGCCTCCTCAAGCTCCCTCCTTTTTCCCCCTCTGTCTAAAACTGAAAAGTCTCAGGGAAAACGCCACGAAGCCTCATCATAATTTCTCAGTGAAACAGGACACTACTTCTGGACAGACTTACAGTTAAATCTGTGGTTTCTCAATTTGTCATGCAATTTGAGCACTAGTGAATAGTGAGACTTGCACATTTGTGTAGTGGTAATGATGTGCTTAGCTGTGTTTTGTAATAATAGGTGATAGTTTCTGGTGTTTTATAACTGCTGTATTCTTGCCTTTGAAGGAAGAGGAGCTAATTGGAGAATTCCTTTCCTTCTGGTTAAGAAGGCCCAGATTTCCAAAGCACTGCACCCGTCACAATTACGTCCTCTGTAAGCTCTTTCAGAAAACCTCTGTGCTTAGTTCAGACTCCACACAGCATCCCGTCAGGGGAGCAGCCACTCCACCACTGTCTTCAGGGGCTGTGCTTTTCCAGAGCTTTTCTGAGTATCTGGTCTTGCAATTCCCCACCGCTGCCCCCTTTGCTTCAGCTTCTCCTTCTCCCCTGTCCTTCCTTGTCTCGCACCCAATGCTCTGCAAAGAGCCTGTGCTCTGTGCAGCACGTCCTTTTGAAGTGTGCCCGTGCTGCCTCTTTTTCTCAAGCCTGCAGAGACATAGCTACACTCAGAAGCACAAACCTCTTATTAAAACCTGCCGCACCGTTTCTGACCACAGTGCACACAGCAAGGAGGACTGCTGCCTTTTCAGCCAGTGGCACTGGTGTCAGCTTGGTGGGAATTCACCTTGCATTTGCCGTGCAGTTTCTGTAGAGGGACAGCTGCTGAGCAGCCCCTTTTCCATGGCTAGTCACATGCTCTGTGTTGCTTTCCAGTTATGTCCCCCTAAGTCTGTGGGGAGAATGCCCCACTGGAAGCAGAGCTTAGTGTGTTGTGGGTGGGGATTACAGTGACAGTTTTTGACCTCAGCTCTTCTTCTCTCTGATAGCCACAAAATCGTCTGTATACACAGTCAAGGCACATTGTCTGGGGCTGACTTCAGATCATGCCTGTTTCTGGTTTTAGACAAAATTTCTGGTTTCTTTCAGCAAGGAACCTGCTTAATGACTCAACTCATCCATGTTTGCTTACTGGGAAGTCGAACATCTTGGTGGGTGATAGGGTATCTGCTGAGGCATCTACTGGACTGACTTTTCAGCTGGTCTTCATAACAGGCTAGCAGGATCCACAGTGCACTTGAGAGGTGCACTTTATCATCCCAGCACAGAGCAGAGCATCAGCCCTTTCCTCAGGAATCCCAGAAGAGATGCAGCTGCCTTCCCATTAGTTTCAGGTTCGTGTTTCTATATGGTGGTTACCTGCATGGCAGCTATGCACTGTAGCACATCCATCAGAGACCAGCCACCCTGCCTGGGGCAACTAAGACTTCAACAGCCTCAGCAATGATGGGGGAATAAAAACACCCATTCCTTTATACTGTTGGTTTTCTGGGATGACTATTGGCAAGTCAGACAGGCACAAAGGCACAGGCTAAGTTCAGACCCTCATCACGCAAGTTATTCTTTCCTGCTTGTGGGAGGTTTTGAATTCACCCAGGTGAGAGAGGCAAAATGCTGTCAGGGAAATAGAGGCAGGGAGACAATAAAGCTGGGGCAGATGTAGAGGGAAAGGGAGAAGGGCTGAGCGCTGCTGCTTTCCTGTACAATAACCAACCACTGCTGGTGGTGACCACCACTTCTTAGGCCTACTCCCATTACTCCCATGCTATGGGTAAATTTATTGCAAATCCCCAAAGTCCTGAGATAGGTGTGGATGGCTGCGTGAAAACATCTGTCAAGGAAGATGCCTGCCCAGGCTGCTTTCCCTGGTTGTCAGCAGTGCTGTGGGAGTATGATCTGCCTGCCAGCCTGGAGCAGCAATGTTGCATTGCATCTTCTCCTGACAGGGAAATGTCTTAGAGGGGTTTGATCACCGTGAAGCCATTTCAGAAAACTGACAGCATTTGCTAATGCTGAGCTCACACAACCGTACGAGTCACGTTGTGCGCTGGTCTCATTTTGTGCAGCATGTCAAATCAATCGGGGAGAAGAAATGCCAAGGCCCGCTTAAGGAAGAGCGGCTGTATTATTTTTCTTACTCAGATGTTTTTTCTCCCTTTTATCTCTTCATTTTCTTAGGTATGTGATTACTTTTCTATTTAAGGCTGATTGCTTTTTCGAAACAGAGCCTTATCCAGTTGGGGTGCTCCAGGCTTACTCACAGGGGATGCTTGGGCCATTCCCACCTGAGCACTCAGATATCCCAGACAAATAGCAGATGCAGGTGGGAGAATGGTTCACATTTCTGTGTGCAAGACCAAGCTCTGAAGTGTTTCCTCCTTCGCTGCCCAAGCAAGGCTCTCAAGGAATGCAAGGAAAATCTCCCTGAATTAAAAATAAGTCAGCCAGGCCTATGGGATTTTGCAGCCAGATATTAAGCTCTCTTTCTATAGCTTCATCACCAGAGTGATGAAAAGCAGCCCAGGCTGATCTGTATTAGTCCTGCATGGAAACACAAAAGGCTCAGAGGGTAAAACATTCCCAGACCCAGTGCTGAGCTGAAGTACAGACCCTGCTCCACTTTACTTGAAACCTCTGTGTCTCTGCCCTACTCTCCCACAGGAAACTGCGTGATTTTGCAGCCAGGCTCAGAGCCCTCTCTGAAAGGTATTGGTAGCATTAGAGAAACCCGAATGAAAACTCAGTGAGCACCCAGCCACAAGTCCCCATCCCTAGGAACAGCTGAGCAGACTAAAGAAGAGATGCCTGAGTATCTCCTCTGGTTTTGTTGGTGGCAGACAACAAAACATCAGGGCTCAAAAGAAATAGTTTTCAGCTGTGGAAAAGGTAGGCAAGCAAGGGTCTTCAAGGGGCAGAAACACACTGCTGGCAAAGGCTAAGTATTCACACTGCTCTTTGCATTTTCTTTCCTCCAGGAACTTCAGAGAAATCCTTTTTTGATCATAGATGGAGTGAGCAGATTTGATATCATGCAAGGAGAAATAGGTAAGGTCATATTCCTGTTTTGGAAAAGATTGGCACAAAGCGATAACCTGTGATTGCTTTGCTATGTTCTGAGTGGTCGGTGGGAAGACATGGACCATGGTAGCTGCAGTAGACCTACAAGTAGTGTTGATCAATCCAGACTCATGCAAGTCCACATGCAATTTATTGAAGATATTTTACAAGGTTCCCAAATGCAGCAGCTTTAATCCTTGTTACTTATATATGGCACCTGCCCTTCATGTGTATAAAGACCAGCATAGAAAGGGAGATCCAACTAAGATGAGGCAGATGCTTCAAGTACAGGGGTCAAACACAATTCTGGGGTAAGTAGGCACAGGTTCAACATGTATAGGACTGGATTTTCTTTTCATCCTAATGTCTTCATCTGACTGTCAGTGTTTTCTTTCCTGTGGATATTTCTGTCCATCTCTGATGCTTACCCAGACATGTGTCTGCACCCTGTATTGGTTCCATCTTTTTCTGCGGGCCCATAACCATATTTGTCTTTGGGAACAGCTCTGCTCCCATATAGAAGGAAACGTCTTCTTATTTCTCACCACACTGAGAGGTACGAAGATTTCCTAACAGCGTTCTAGACTCCAAGTCTCAACATGACCACAAAAGATGGGAGAAGCATGAAAGTAGAAAAGGATGGCTGGGTGCCATCAGGGTGCCCAAAGGACATTGCTGGTGAAAACTGGGTAGTGGTTCAGCATTCTGGGGGGAGGAAAGGGAGACAGTAGAACATTGGTTTCTTTTAAAAATATGGCTCTTAGATGTGGAAGTCCACTGTCCCAAAGAGTTAGTTACGGTCCACAACAGTGAGTAACTGAGTGAATGCACTGCATTCTTCCCTCCCTTGAGGTGACTGCTGGCTGCTGGCTGCTCTGGGCTCCCTGACACTGCAGAAGCAATTTTTGGAAAATGTTTTACCAAAGGATCAAGGATTCCAGGACAATTATGCTGGGATTTTTCATTTCCGGGTATGTATTCCCTGATGTATTGGTACTACTCGGGCTTGGCTGGTCGGATTATAAAGGTGTCCAAACTGCAATCCCAAATGTCGACATCCTTGAATGCTTTAATTTTTCAGTGCTGACTCACAGTTCAGAATTTTGCAGAAAATCCCAAATTTTCTAATGATTCCTTGTACTCCAGGTGGTACGATCACACTTTAGGGAATTTGAAGCCCTTTTCTGAAATTTGTGACTCCAGAGGTATAGATACCAGCTGTTCAGATAGATTTGTGCACATATATGTTTTAGATGGTATTCTGGTGTCTGCTTTGATTTGGACAGTTTGTTATGACTGCCAGCACACCTGTGTTCTTTATCTATTTGGACTTATTTTCTGTTTCCCCATATACTTCACCTTGCCTTTTTAGCTCATGGAAATGGCTTGAAATTACAAATCCTTGGAGGCAGATCAGAGGAACAGGCTTTTGATATTTTGAAAAGAGATTTGTTTCGGAGAGAGGAGCAAGGCTTTTTAGTAAATCTCACTTTCTACCAACTCTTGAAATTCTTTGAATCTCCCAGGAGGGTGACTGGGATAGTAACTGGCAGGCCTTCCTTTCTTGTGTCTGAGTCAACGAAATATCTTGTGGGATTAGAAGCACTTGCAGTACCATTAAACTCCAGAAGCTAAAGTGGATGTAGAGAGAATCAGTATATACTTGGCCATTTATCATCCCCCCTTTTTCACAAATCTGTTTTGTTATATGCAGTTCAGTACCAAGCAAAGGGCTCTGGCAGTGAGACTTCTTTGACCCTCTGGAGCTCTTGTGGAGCAGCACCAGGAGGATTATCTCTCAGGCATTCTAAATTTTGCTCTGTTCCTTTGCTCCTCGGAATACCAGATGTTTCTGCCTTGGCCCATTTCCAGCATGCAGAGGTGCACCGTATGAGATAAACCAGCTGAAGGGACACCAGTCCACTTAAAACACATTAAAAGGATGCAAGATAGATTGTCTTTCATGAGAGCTTTGAACAGATTAGTTAGGAGCAATCCTTAAATCTTAAGCAGTATAAATACCTTACAGTATTTGAAAATGTTTTCCCTGTCATCTCATCTGCAAATCAATGCAACTGCTTCTGGCTTTCCTTGAGCAATAAACCCCTGAGAAAGCTACTCTGAATGGAAATGCTTCTCGGCAATGCCTTTCAATTATTCCATCAAAGATATTTTACTGCCATCCACAGGCTAAGCCACCAGTCCACAGTTCAGTGAAGAACTGCAAACAAGGCATATCGTATGCTAATATAAAAATTTTAGCTTGTAACTTTTTTCACCCTTTTGGATCTGGAGCATATTGCCTCTCATGAATATGAAGTGTTGCTCCAGTCTTCCTACACAACACTGGCTGTTTGGCTGCAAGAGTTAAGGGTGTTAAGCACTTACTCAGCTGTAGTTAAGATGGGTGACATTTTTGTCTAGGGCATAATTAGCATGGCATTTTTTCACCAGGCATTAAGTTAGTCCTGTGTTTGTATAGGAATCACTTTCTCCGCAACAGAAACTCTGATGCCTCTGAGGCAGTGTGTGCCACGCATTGTGACAGTGAGCAGCAGCAGCTCAGCCTGGGAAAAAAAAAACAGAAATATTTTGCAGGGACTACAGGGGCTTATGACACAACGCACCAACTCAAAACAAGTGGGATCTGCCCTGAGTGTTAATGTCCCTGCTCTCAGGAAGAAACTGATGAAATCTTTAAAGGCCGTAAGTGGTCAAGACCTCAGTTTTAGGACACATCTAAAAGGTACCTTCTAACACCATGCAAAAGACAGAAGTTGAAAGGCATGGGGTTTTCACCTTGCTCACTTCTGGAACTGGATTTCTCCAAGATGCCCATCAAGGGAGGGAAAAAGGGAGGCAAAATAACAAGATAGTATTCCCCTTCTTATCAGCAGCACCCTAGTATGTGTTCTTGTCATCTTGCAACTGCCCATTTCTTTACAGGAAAATAAAGTCCTGATTTAAAAGGCTCACCACAAATATGGAGGCGAAGAACATTCCTCTTTGCAGTCTGCCTAAATAGGGATTCTTTGTTTTATTTACTGTCACATTCCCAGCTGCAGTACTTTAAATCCTGAGTAAATCAAGAAATTTCATGCAGCCAGACACTCCTACAAAAATGTGAAGATATCGGCCCTCTCTGAAGGCCTGTGAGGGAGAATGTCTTCTCCCATAGGACTCTTGCACTCCCAGAGCATCCTAGGACTTTCCACGAGGTTTCTCATTCCCATTGTGGCTTTTCCTGTCCTTGTGAAATCTGGTGAGAGGACAACCTGAAAGTCTGCAGCAGTCAGGACAAAGCAGCTCTCTTTATCCAGCTGAAGAAAAATACAGTGCTGCATTCAGAAGGCTTCCAAGCTTGAGCTCCCTACCAAAGATGGCCAAGGAAGTTGGCTTTTGGAAAAATGCCACTCAGTGGGTTTGGACTGCGTTAATCCTCACAGCCAGTTCCATATTGTTCTCCTTGTTTACCTCTTGTGTTTGCATGTGATGCACCTGTTCTCCATGCGGACCTGCATGCAACCAGCTGTTGACCGGTGACAGGAGGGCACATCAGGTGACCGAAAGGACAGCTCCTTTTGGACTGCCACTGGCTGCTCTCTTTTGGGAAGAGGACAGCCAGTGGCAAGCCTTTCCTCCAACCCCATCCTGCCAAAGTCAAGCAGAGAGCTCAAACCACTTCTGGACCTCAGTTCAGAGAGTCCAACCCTGCCACCTCTTGCTGCCACCAATGTAGGAAGTGAGAGGCTGGGGTGAGGCAGAGCGTAAGAAGGATCAAACCTGCTTTTGGCTTAGCAGACTGTAAGCTTTTTTGCTGCTGGGCAGATCTGGTCTTGTGCATTTCTAACAGAACAGCTCATTTTGGGGTTTTTCATTGACGAAAGCCGTTGAAATAAAATCATGCTAGACTAAATCTATTGCTGGCATACTTCCACTGGAGTCCTTAGCGTTACTGCAAATAAGAGCTTGGCCTCTTATGATTGCAAATCATGCTAAGCTACATTAATCTGCTAATGACTCTGGAAATGGCTCCTTTAGTTCATCCCCACAGATCTCTCTCCCTGTCTTCTCCCTTGAAAGGTTTCATCAGCTGGATCAGCTGGAGAAACACCTGCTCTGTCCACATGCTGGAGAGACCGCCTGCATCCCCCTCATCTATCAAGGAGATGGATAACACCTCAAAAACAGTCTTTAGTCACTACACTGTCCCTCTCCATGACAGCACGTCAGAGTCTTAATTGAAACACAGAGAAAAGAAAATCTAGAGACTGGATCTTGACAGAGGCTTTCTGGCCAAGAGGTGTGCTGCCAGGGAAAATCTAAGTGCAGCTGAGGAGTAAGGCTCAATGAACCATCTGAGTGATTGCTCTTTATCATCTTGGATGCTTGCTATCGCCCAATAACGTTAGCATATTTCCCATGTTGAATCTTTCCTCCCACTGATTACAGGACTGTTTATATTCCCAAATGACTTCCCCTGACACTGGGAAATCAAGCCGCTTGGTAGCTTGTGTAACAATGTAGACCATTAGCCTGAAGCAGTTCAGGAGAGAACTTGCACATATCCATGCTTTAGATTAATTCCTGTGCTATTTCAGGAGGCCGTTGCTTGGCATGAATATTAGCTCTTAAAAGAGGCTCATTCTTTTCTCTCTCTTTCTTTTTTTTCCCTTTTTTTTTTTTTCTCCTTTACAGTTCTGGCAATATGGAGACTGGGTGGATGTAGTGATAGATGACCGGCTGCCATTCCTAAATGGAAGATACCTGTCTGTACACCCTCGAACATCAAATGAATTCTGGCCATCCTTGCTGGAAAAAGCATATGCCAAGTAAATATACCTGGTCTATTCTTCCACCCAGTGCTGAAGGTGGTTTCACCTTATGTTTTATACAAAAGACACAGTTCACGGTAACATCTGTGTATGTTGTGCTTATATAAGGAACTGTGGGTGCATGCAAACACAGCCCCAGTATAACTTGGAGACGCTGATCTTGGGCTGAAGACGTAAATGTACCCCATCAAACTCTGGGGTGTTAATGCCTGAGAAGGAAAATGAACAGAGGAACTGCTGGTGACACAAAAGGGGCTGGGCATCTACTTTAAGCAAGCTTCTTTGCCTCTGTTTTCCTTTCCATATTTTCCTCTGTTTAAAACTGCAGACTCTAAGCAGGGATTATCTCTGTTTACAGTCACTAATCAGAGATCATGCAGATATTTGGAACAGGCAATGAGAGGAAACACGACTGAAGAACATGCCCAGGCACAACACATGCACTCCTGTGAGTCTCTGGTCAGCTCTCACTTCACTTCACGCAGAGAGCTCTGACTCTTGGCTCCCCAGAGTACTGCAGGGTTAATAATGATTAATAAAGAAATAATAATTTTTATAAATCCTCTGAGGAGTGAAGGGATCAGAATGTGTTCCCTTAGCATGTCACACTGCCCGTTATTAAATGTACTGAAGAGAAGTTCCTGTGCTAGGGGTAGTATGAAGGGTTGGAATTTGCTCCACACACCCTACATCAAGTCGGTGTAACGTCTGCAATGCAGTAAAGAGGGGCTGAAGAAAAGTGCTAATTATTTTGGCAGATTTGATCAAGACTAAGCAAATGTTAAAGCAGCATCTGAGTGACTCGGGAACAGGATGCATTCTGCCCTCAGATACCTTAGAAAAGTTGACTCAGGATTCGGCATCAATTTGCTGCATAAGATTTTAATTACAAAGCAAACCAAACCTCTATTAAATTAAAGTTGCAAGCGATGCTGTTTATGAGATTCCCATTTGAGAAGTTTTTCCCCAATGCCCATGACAAATTCTTTTCATCAGTGTAGGACAAGGACAACCTTTCAAAATACAATTAGCCGCAGACTTCATTTGATTACATTCATTAAATACAGTGTGTATGGTGGGGTTTAACAGCATGCTCTACCTGCTCTAAGTACGGCATGTTCCAGCTTATTTGCTGTCTCAATAAAAAGCACACGATAAAAACAACAAGGACTGTGTTGGCAATATTAAATTATTATCCTATTATTGCACTCTAGCAGAGTGAATTTGGAACAGTGCTGAAAACTTGTTTCTGTCTTGCCTTGGGAGCACGGGCAAATGCCTTCACCTCTGTCTTCTTCCTATTTCTCAAGTGCAAAAGGGAAACTGGGCGTTTTTTGTGTAGAGTCGTGACAAAGTATGATGTAGAAACTAACAGTTCAGCTCCATTCGAGCTGAAACATCCATTTGAACTAGTCACCCTTGGCTCCCTTCCTGTTCAGAAGAAAACTGGATACTTCAAGATGAGATGCAGCTCATCTCCCTCAAATGTCTGAGATATGCCTTATTTTTCCACTGTCTGTAAATAACTCTACACAGCTGCCTCAGATGGGAGTGAACACATAGGAAAAAGTCCCTTTTTGCCTCATTCATTCCACAGGACGTGTTGTGTCTGACGATGTATTTCAATCGCATTTCCTTTTATTACCTGGCCCCAGTGTTTACGCACCCCATGCTCACTGCCTCAATGCACATGTCCATTTTTGGAAACAATCACTGTACATTGTTTATTAAAGCACAGTGTAAGGACTGATTAACTCCCTTTTTTTCCTTCCCAGGTTACGGGGCTCCTACCAGAACTTGCACGGAGGCTACCTTTCTGATGCTTTAGTAGACCTCACAGGTGGAGTCCAAGTGCAGTTTTCATTGAAGGATCCCCCTTCTGATCTGGAAGAAATACTGAAAGCAGCTGCCAAATCTCAGTGTCTGATGGGGTGTAGCACCTCAGGCCATGTGAGTCACCGGGCCAGGAGCATGCCTTTCCTGGTTTACGATGTCTGCATAAAGGTTGCTCTTTTGAGTGAAAAAGAAAGTCCATAGTAATTCCCTGTAATAGTTACAGCTTATGGATGCCTGGAGAGATCTTGGCAGCAGAAAGTAGATAAGGTTATGTAGTAAGTAATTTAAAGGCTTTTCGGTAGACGTAGGTGGATTGATCTGTCAGAGAGGGGTCTGTGGCTGCTCTCCTGGATAATTCCACTGTGATAGTGGTATCTTCTTGCAGCAGGGCTGATTTTGGCCTCATAATTTTGTGATCAATTCTAGCAAGGCCAAAATGCACCTCTCTTCTGTGAGAAGATGCTATCGCATTTTGATTTGCAGGCTACCAATATTAATGCTGGTAAATTGCAAAAGGCTTTGTGATGCTCAGCCAGTGTCTTGCTAAAAAGCTGCCAAGGCTTCCCTTACAGCATGTAAGGGAAGACAGCAAAGTCTGCGGTATTGCTCCTGTGGTACCTGGTTCATCAGAACACAAAGCTCAGCTGTTGCAAACAGCCTTAGTCCCTCAGCTCAGACAGCTGAGGCTGGGCTGTGGGTGGCAGGGAAATCCTGGGGCTGTAATCCTCCCAGTGACCCAGTCCAGGTCATTCTGCAGTTGCAGTAGCACTGGACCAGTGAAGAACTTGCAAAATATGTGAAGACCTGTAGTTTTGTTAAATTTACTAGACTGCTTGTGGCTGCGATGGAACAACAATCACGTTGCTCTGGAGCCACTGTATCTGAGATACTGCCGTAGTCAAAACCAAGTCTCTTTTTCTGCCATTCCAAATGATAGTTCTCGAAGTTGATGGCCATGCCGTTGCAGTGTGGCAGACAGCTAAAAGCTGTGCTTTCTCCCTTCTGCAGCTGAGGAACATAGAGCTGAGGAATGGGATTGTGCAGGGTCATGCCTACACTGTCACAGGAGCTGTGAAGGTAAGATCAAGGACTCGTTCTACCTGGTGATCTCGAACTGGTGACCCACTACAGGGCAGTCATATTGCTGTTCCATTCAGAGGAATTTTAATTAGCTTCACACTTAGGAGGGTTTGTTGAAAGCACGTAGTTCAAATTCCAGGAGATGAAAGGATTCTGGTGGAATTGGAAGAGGGAGGATATGTGAATCCTATAATTCTTTCTAATGGAAAAAATGCAACTTAAATTCACTTTTGTTTTGAGACACTTCAACAGCAAATACAGAATTTCTGGAGATTTTCATGCCATGCTGAATTTTAAAAAATTCACTTTTCTGTTTCAAATGGGAATAGAAGCACCGGCTGAAATTCTGGGATTTGTCATATCATGCAAGTCTACATTTGTTCAGCTCAATCATAAGCTGCCAAAAATCGCTGTATGAAAAGTAAATAACTCATTGGTTCAAGAACAGCCTTTCTCCATCTTTTAAAGCTGTTCCTGCTCATGCAGAACTTCTCCTGCCTAGATATTAATATTTCTGGTCTGAAAACAGGACCAATTTATCACACATCAAAAGAAATGAAGGATTTTTTACAACCAGACGTCAGAACATGGCTTACCGCAGTAAGCCCTAGTGCACACAGGGAGGGTTAACAGTGAGCAAGGCCAAGAAGGAAACCAAACAATGATTATGCTATCAAGCAAGATAGCTACAACACATTTTAATCTAGGAACTTAAAGCACTTTGGAAAGGGGATGTTATTTTCCCTAAGCTATTTTCTTCCTTCTCCCCTTCTCTTTAATGGTTTTGTGTGTGGGCCTGGCTTTGGCTCATAGCATGCTTGGTGCCATCATCATATTAGTGTGCTGCTTCTTGGAGGATGCTTGCTTGTAGCCAAGAGGAAGCAGGTTGTTTCAGCTTCCTGCTGCTCATGATGTGTGCAGAGAGGAGAAACAGTCTTTGCCCTACCTTACAGGAGTGCCAAGGCATCCGGGTGGGTTGTCCTGTGGGGAAATTATTTGAGGCTGGCCGGGGGCTGGGTCTTTGCCTGGGAAGAGACTGCCATGGCATTTGTTTCCAACACTGCCTGCGTGCATAAGGAGAGCCAGAAACAGAAGGTTTGCTTCTCCTTTCCACTTTCGCCAGCGAAACCAAAATGGTGGAAGTGAGTTGCTTCTGACTTAAACCAGTGACTGCAAGAGGAGAAAAGCATGAGAAATTCCAGCTGATGGAAACCAAAATACTGTAGATATAGAGCCACAGATTCTGTTTTTCATCACCTTTCCATGCTGACTGTCGCCATTCGCTCCAGGCAGTTTAGTGACCTCCTTCCTCAAAGTTTCTGCCTTTGCTGACTCACAGCATCAGATGTGCAGGATTAGGCACTGGACTTTCCCAAGGCTGTTGAAGTCATGCGGTGTGGCAGGAATGCTGCTCCTTCCTTCTTTGTCAGCTATTCACTGCCCTTGGGAAATGAAAACGGGCGCAGTTTTCTCCAACATGTCATTCCTTTACAGTGTAGCAGAAGGCACTGACTTTTAGCTGCAGTCGAATTAAATTAGAAGTTAAACCAGGTCTCCAAGGTGTAGAAGGTGAATGGTTTTATTACCCATCTCTTTAATGAATATCACAATCGGGAAAAGCTGTGACTGAGTTTATTTCTCTTTCCTCTTTACAGATACGCTACAAGAATGGCTGGAAGCATATCGTCAGGATCTGGAATCCATGGGGCCACGGGGAGTGGAAGGGGCCTTGGAGTGATAAGTATGGTCTTAAAGCTTTAATCTTATAAGGACACTCTTTTATAAACTTATTGTAAAGGACCTCTTCCTTGCACCCATTATAATGAAGGAGACATTTTAAAATCAATACATTATAAGCCTTTTTTCCACCTGCAAAGCCACAGCCTACAGAAATACAACCCAGGGAAAACTAATGCAGCATCAGTTTTATACGTGCTCCTCACTAGGCCTAGCTCAGGTACCCTTTTTTGTCTATGTGTACATTTTTCCTGGTGGCTATTTCCATATAAATCATGGACGGAAGAGTTGTTACCTTGATTAAGCTGTGGCCATCTCCCCGGACACTGGCTGGCTGCTTCTATGGAATTCTCCTGCAGCAATTGCGCATCCACCTTCCTGCTGCTTCTTCCCCTCCCGTGAGTCTAAATTGGGAATAGGATAGTTAACGGAGTCCATGAGAATTGGGCAGTATTTTTATGCAGTATTGAACACAGAGAGACAGAAAGGGTCTTTGGTTATTGCAAAGTCAAAGTGCCACTGGATGGCTTGAACTGATCTTTTGGATCCTGTGCGCACCTTTGGAGATGCAAGGACCACTTTGCTTCTGTGTGTATAAGCTAACTTCTCTTTCCCAAGGAAAGGGATGATATGGAGGAAGACTGCAACAGTGTTTTGTAAATAAATAGATGATAGTTTTCCTGGTGGAATTGTACCAGTATTTTCCTGACTAGAGAGGTGTTCAGGTGTCACTCTTACGTGATTTAATAGCATCCCACCACTCCCCGTTGCTAGGAGCACTTATAACCTCTCTGCTGGGAAAAGTCAGGCTAGTGTGTTGCATCTGGATGGGTTGGCAGGTGGTGCAAACATGTTTAGGGCTGGGATACTAGCTATCTGCTCAGACAGCATCCTCCCATTTTTTGGAAGGGTGAACTATAATCTTAACTGTAATTGAAATGTCAGTAGAGCGCGTTCACAGGTAAGCTGCATAAATCAATAAATTATTGATTCATGCTCTGTTTATTTATCTTACACTCTGCAGAAAGTACAATTATCACTTAATTATAAACATGCTGCTTGGAAACAACGTTTGACTGGCTAATGTGCCTTCTGCACATCAATGTAATATCAGCAGTTCAGAGTGCTATGCCTTGGTACCTTGCTAACCTCTCCAGCATGGGGACAAGTGACTGGGGCTTGGAGGGAAGAGGCAGGATTCCCCATCCCAGGGTGGGTGACTCAGGCACAGCAAAGGTGCAGAGCTCTGCTTGCTGGCCTTGGCTATGAAGGTATAGAGCACAGTCCTGTTCCCAAAATGCATTTTGCTTACCCCTCCTGATCCCTCATGACTTGATGGGCTGGTTAGGGGAATGGGCTGGCCAGAGAGATGGAAAATCGTGCCTCACATCTGCTTGTTGATTTGTTCCTGTTTGCAGCTCTCCTCAGTGGGACCATGTTGAGCCTCAATACAGAGAAGCCTACCTCAGAAACAAGGATGATGGAGAATTTTGGTATTTCCCTATTGATCCTTCTCTCTAGCAGGTTTTCTGTTCATGCTCATTATGAAAAAAGAGTCATTTATGCAGTTCTGTGCTCTTAGTGATGACTCAAAATGCTGTGCGCAAACAGCAAGTTGGAGGTTGTCCTGACGCCATGGTTTCAGAGGAAGCAAGACCTGGAGACATGGTGCTGGCCAAGATCAAGTAACAAGCTGGTGAAAAATATGAAAAGTGAGGGAAACAAAAAACCAGCTCCCTGAGACCTAGTCATTTTGTCACACTGCCCTTCCCCATAAACTGCCTAACTTGAACCTTGGACTGGTGCTCGGAGGGGACAGAGCACTGAGCAGGTCATAGAGTTTGTGGACTTGACTGCTCTGCAGGTGCTTGTGTTTTTTCACTGCCTCTGATTACTCTCAGATCCAGGTTAGCCGTGTGTGAGCCATCCTTTAGAAAAGCTATTCTTATTCAGAAAGTACACACTTGCCCTGCAAGGCTCTGAGGAAAGCAGGGGAACAGCAGGCTGGTCTGAGATAGATATTGCAGGCTTGAGTAGAGCATGAGCGCAGGGCAGGACACTGTGGGGGGACAAAGCAAGTTGCAATAGCAAAGATGTCCTGTAGACAGCAGGCCTCTACTTAGGTACTACTGAACATGCCCTGTAATTTCCCTGGGGCTGTAGATGCAGTTAGGGCAGCCCAAATTCATTGAGAGCTGACCTCTCCTACAAGGTATCAGCCAGCTCAGCTACAGCCCGCAGCGCTCGCTGTAACGCCCTTTTAAAGACACAGGGGGTGAACATGAGTACCTGACTAGTGTCCCAAACTGAAAGATGAGATTTTCTCCTCTGCAGGATGTCCTGCAAAAACTTCCAGGAGCAGTTTTCCTGGCTGTATGTATGTAACAGCACCCCAACCTTTCTGGACTTCGGAGATCAGCACTGCACATCGTGGTCTGTGGACAGGCACATCAACCTGTGGCGTCCAGGCCTTGCCACAGGCAGGAACAACTATTCCTCAGGTAACGAACACTCACTGCAGTCACCCAGTGCTCTCCTCTTCTTCATTGGTACTTACAGTGAAACATTTACTCTGAGCACCAAATTGCAGAAATATTGATTGCCAGTTGCTAATGCCTGCCCTTTCACGTTACAGCACCTATCACCTACAGCACCTATCACATTACAGCACCTAAAGAGGCAGAAACAAAGCAGCAGCACTGGCTGCTGAGTTAAAACAGGGGACGTAGAAACCCTAAACTCTTTAAATCAAAATGTGCTGGTCTATCTTCTCTCAGCCAGTTGCAGTAGGTGTTACTGGGGACCTCATCAGAAAATCTGGTCTGGCAAATACGCGGCTGGTTTTACAGAGTGAGAAATAGTGTGAAATTAAGTGGATATGAAATGAAAGAATTGCGCTACAAAGCTCTGTTTTCGAAGGTAGAAAGGCCTTTGAGCAGATAAGACCATTGGTTTTACTGCATGTGCAAGAACTATTCTGGCATTGCGAACTCCCATTATTAGCAGTATTTTTTAAATTTTTTATCTTATCTTCTTTTCTACAGCTGCATCACTGTTTGGACTCTGTGTTTTTAATCTGAGATAGTAACATGTGGTCAGTGAAGGACCTTTTCTTTCTGCAACACTGATCCCTGACTTAGCAGCAAACAGGTTTTGGCTTGCAGGTATCAGCTGCCTCCTCATAACCTTGATCACCATGTCTCAAGGGGTGATAATAAAGCAATGCCTGTGCCGCTGCACACCATGGGCACTGGGAATGAGAGAGGAGGTGCAGGGCCTGAACTAAGAGCATGTGGGCAAAGCTATTTTCCTTGGAGCTGTGTTGTCTGCCAGCCCTCTAGTAAAGTTCCTGTCCAAATACAGTCTTGGGCTAAATTGCAGCTTTCAAGGCCGCCCAACAGAGCTACATGGCTTAAGGTCTAGATGGTTTAAGAAGATGCTGCCATCTCAGTCCTTTTTTCCCAGTTTGGGCATTGTACTGCTTTCTTATCAGGGATGCTTCCCATTAACCAAAACCTTGGCCAGGAAGAAGTCTTTCCCTTCTGGTGCTCAGCCTCTGTCCCATCCATCACAAACATGAACAGGAGGAAAGTGAGGATAGCTTTGGGCCATTTTGTCTTTTTCTTTTATGTGTTTATGATCTCCAAGCCACAGTCCTTTTCAGCTCAGCCACTGGGTCAGGAGGCTGATTAAGAATCACTGCTTTTCTGCCTCGGGAAAGTGTGACATGTACGTGAAGCAAATGTAGGGGGATTGAGAAATCTGCGTGACTTTTATGAATTTGCCAGAGATTTCTAGAATGATTAATGTGCAATTAGTTTAACTCCAGATGCCTCAACTCCTACTAGTAATGTAGAGACTACAGTGCTCTGTTGTATTGAAAGGGTCTTGGAGCAGTAACTACCTAAACCTCTGGGTCCATATAAGCAAGATCTTAGACAATAGGCTACTACTGGGGCATCTATGGGGCTACTGTTAATCTATTAATACTTCCTCAACAGGTGCAGTTTCAACAAACCCGCAGTATTTCTTCAAAGTGCCAGACTATGACCCCAAAACTTATAATGTAGTCATTTCACTCATGCGAAAACATTCTGAGGATATGCAGGATGCAAAAAACCTGAAGATTGGCTTTTTCATAACTGGGGTAAGCACAATCGGGTATCATATAGACATTGTTGTTTTCTGTGTGGCTTGTTATACCTGTACATGGAAATGACAGGCTGAATTACCTTTTGGGCTGTAAAAGAGCAGTCGGTATTTGGAGTAAACTTTTGGATGCCTTCTATCTTAGAACATCACAGGAAAAGTAGAGTTAAGCAGGCTTAGGTTCCTTTCTTCATATCTTTAAGAGGGGACGTGTTGAACTTTCAGTTCTGTAGCATCCCAGGAAGTCCCCAGGTTACAAGAGATTCCAGGGCAATATCCTCTGTGCCCAGCAGTACTGTGACATGCCTTGCTGGCCCGGCACAAGGCATGACAGCCAGCACCAACCACAGCGTTTTAGCAGTACTCCAGTTCTAGTAGGGAAGAGAATGGCCTCTTGCTCCCCCAAATGGGCCTGTCTTTTTCATCCTCCCTTTTCTATCACAGAAATGCCATTCAAAACCCATTTGCAAAATATATGAAAAGCTTTGCTCAAAACCAATAGGCAGGCAATTCACTCAGATACCTGAGACCTCCATTACAAGTTCCCTGTTTTGCTTTTTTTTTCTTGGTGACTGTCCAGGGAGGTGCCATTTCAAGGGCAGTTATTGTCAGAGCATTACTAGGCTTACTGAAAGCACAATTGTGTGGATGGATGCTAGTCTTTCTAAAGTGTTTTTGTTGTTGGCTGAGGGGGGTAGGAGGGGGTTATTCTTAACCTGAAGAGCAAAAGGAAGCAGAGATTGCTATGACCCTAACTTCACATTCTCCTGACCACTAGAGAGGTTTGCTCTAGTCCCAGACTTTGAATAATTGATGCTGTAAGTCTAATAGCTCCACATAAAAGAAGAGCATGGCTTTGTAGATCATACAAAACAGTGTCTGAGAAATAAAAGATGTAATAAAAAAAGCATTCCTCCAGCAAGTGGAACTCACTATCCCTATGCAAAGAGATCCTCTGCCTGGTGCAGATATCAGCCCTGCGGGACTCCATGGGGCCAGCTGTGCCACTCGGAAGGAGCTGCTTCTTGTGGTAAATGAGGAACTTGCTCCTTCCGGCATCCTCATCAGCTGTTCCCCAACAGTCACCAGACGTGGAGGTCCCTTCATACTCTTGCATGATGCATGTCCACCTTGATCAGTTACCCATTTTCGCAGAAAGGACCCTCATTGGGAGGTGATGGCATAGGTCTTGGGTCCCTTGAAAAGAGGTATTTAATCAGGAAGTAGACTAGAATACAGATTTGTTCTATTCTTGCTTTATATTTAAAATATCTTTCTTCCCCTCCAGTTGATGCTCGGGTGTCTTCATTTACTTCTTCTCTCTCTTGTTATATTCCTAAGGGTGGATGAAATTCAATGAGACAGGGCCTCTGTGGGCTGTCAATCCACGGCTCACCTCAGGCTCAGTTTGGGCTTCTGATCCCAGATGGTCTCCTGTGCAGTAGGAGAACAGACCATTACTTAGGGGCACTGGATTACAATGAGGGAGAAGGGGTCTGTCATGCCATAGCTTTTGGTAATGTAATGATATTGGTACAAATCCACACAGCAGATTATACAGAAAATATTCCCCCATGAACATAGATTAAGTGTTTTAACATGAGAGCTGGCCTACCAGCTGCTCACAGCCAGCCCAGTGTCCTGCCCTGGTAGCAGCAAAAGCCAAGTGCAGGAGATAAAACCAGGGTGGGTGTACAGTCCTATTCCCTCGGTTTATTTCCCAGCGTCTAGCCCCAGTGCCTGAGGACAGTCAGAGGTGGCATCTTTGCATAGAAGTTTACAAGGGGTTTTCTTTGCGCAAGGAGAGTGCCATTGCTAAGATTCATGTGGCTTCACTCTTCCTCCCTCAACTGCTTTCACTGCCATTACTCATTAGCAGCATCATTCATTGTTCAGTACCTTTTGAGATGCATCAAATTGTTGCTGTGAAGTAAAAGAGTATTATCTCTTGGTAGGATGAGAGAGGAATGCAGTGCAGGCAAGGATGCAAACCAGAATGGACATATCTGATAGCTCTAGGAAGCCTTTGATTAAATATAGACGTGGAACACTAATACATGGCTGTGAGGGAAGTTTAATGTTGTGTGATAGAGCTGAGCAATCTATAGAGGCTGATTCTTATCTCACACCGGTTTTGACTCCATTGAGATATTAATCTGCTTCTACTTTTTACTAGAAGGGATGTGGAATAAGACCCAAAAGTAAAAGAAAGATTACACTATTTATTTCTTTGCAGCACTGCCCGTTTCTATCTCCTCAAGATCCGACCCATAATACTTGGCAGTCTACATACCTCCCAGCCGTCTGTAACAGTAGTCATCTTTTCTTTTTTTTCCCTCCCAAAATAGCAGTTTTATGTTATTTTCTCCCAAAGGCATGGCTCATAAATAACTCTGCCACGCTGTATAACCATTCTAAATGGAATTTATACATGCTGATGTATTTTGGGGAATATGTTTAGTAAGGGTTTTTTATTATGCTATCTTTACATGTCATCATAGTAATAGCTGTTGCATTATGTTTGTTTCATCTCAGCAAAAATACTGGAATAACAGAAGAAAGATCAAAATATTCTGTTTTCTTGTGATGCTTGCTGGAAGGTTTGAGTTTGTGATTTTTGAAGCATTGTCATCTGGGCGAGATGCTTTAGTGAGCTCTCTGACCACTCTGAGTCACGTTAGATCTCAGGGAAGTTTTAGTAAGAGTATTCATCCTTGATTCCTTCATGAACTCCAGTCTCTTAGTGTTAATTGAAGTTCTCTTCAAATCCACTTATATACATTTTGCCTTCTGTTTGTTTGTTTCAGTTCTTCCACCCTTGTGTATTTTTGATATGTCCTTGAACAAAGTCTGTCACCTGGATGGGCTTTTCATGCTGCTGGGAAGGTTAAGGCATGTTAGATTTAGTGTATATTTAGAGAGCTGGGGGAATGTAAGGCTGCTGTAAGTGCACTTTCTGATTTACTTTGGTTTCTGACATGGAGGAGAGATAACCAGCTATATTTTTCTTTCAGGAGAACTCCAAAGTTCTGAAACAAATTTTTTCCCTGACTCGAGACGTGACCAACTACTTTACCTTGAGCCCAGGAACCTATGCTGTCGTTCCTGCTACAACAGAGAACCAAGAATTTGAATTTCTCTTACGAATTTTCATGAAGAATCAAGACTACAATGAGTAAGATGATAAGTACTCCTTATAGGTCCCAGGCTTACAGTGTGTCAGGATTTAACAATTTAATGTCAAGATAACTAATGTGGCAATTTGATTTTAACGTCCTCTAGAAGCGTGTTGGGCAGACACAGACAAGTGTTAAGCCCTGTGTTGAGGGGAATCAGACATATAGTCGGATGCACAGGGGTGGACACTGCAGAATAGGGCAATAGCTCATCTACAGCCACCCAAGGTCTCAGCTTTGGTGCAAAGAGCCACACAAGCGAGCAATAATTGTGAAATATTCCCCCTCCTCCCCCAGTTGTGGGGAAATCTCTCTTTAGTGAAAGAAGGTCTGAGAGCTTGTTTTTCTTAACAGCTGTTATATAGTTTCCTAGGTTGTGCCGGCTAGACACCAGACGGGATCAGGTCCCATTCTGCTCAGGGAGAGACCGAAAGAAGTAAAGAGCAGTGAAAGGGCCTTGATCCTTTCACCCAGACATCGCATAGACAGGCTGGTAGGGCTTCCTGTGGGTATGAGAGGAGCCTTGAAGAAAAGTTTAGTGGAAGAATGGTATCTTAATTCATGCAAAGGCAGATATGTGCCTTTTTCACATAAATATCTGGGTGTGCTTTACGTAAAGAGCAAGCCCCAGCATTCAGCCTCACCAAATGACCTTCAAGCATCAGATATACAGTGTCTTTTCTTCAGCAAGCTTTATAGTGGAGGTGATAGCAGCTCTTACCTCATACGCCCATATCTTAATAATGAGATTGTTTTCTAGGTTGGCCCCTGGCAAAAATAGCCCAGAACCGACTAAGGCAACTCCTTAGTTATGGAAAACAAACATGAGAAGTCTGTGCTCTGGGCTGGACTGCCTTCAGCATGATGAGTCATGCACAAGAAGGCTCAGCCTTGGGAGGTATGTCTTTCCAGGAGAGCCTGTGACCTCACACACCTTCCTGAGCTAGGTCAAGCATGGAGTCCCCTTTCTGTGGTCTCTGCAGGACTCACCTATACAATAGCACAGATGCTATAAAAATAGCATCTGGCTTGCCATATTTCTCTGCCAAAAGCAAAACTTGAGTATTGAATGTTGATACTAAGCAAGTCTCAGAAGGAATAGCGACCCCAACTCAATTTCAGGCAATCTGCAGACATTTAAAAGATGTTGTCTTTTAATAGCCCAGATGCTATTTTTATTCCTGACTATTAAACTAGGCAAAGAGAAAGCAGTTGAGAATTTTATGTGGCTCAAGGCAGGGCAGCCCTGTCTTCTGTGTGGTGGAGGTTAGTTCTGGCATGCTCAGAGTGAGACAAGTTACCCTTTCTCTGCTGCTGGTGGCAGCAGGACCAGCTCGGGGAAGACAGTGTCCTCAGAGCAGCCAGAGACTCAGACCTGCTCATGTCTGGTTGCACAGAGACCTGGAACTGGTGCAACAGGCTTGACTGAATTGCAACAGGCTGGGAGATGTGGGTGCTGGGTGTCTTGTGGGGCCATGGGCTGGGCAAGTGCTCCTGTTGGTGCCTGCCTTCTGCCACATCTGCAAATCAGTGCTCTGAAAAGGCATGTTCTCTCCCAGTTTGACTCTTGTAATTCTTTCCTAGGAACCCAAACTCTCTGCCCAGCCCAGTGCTGCCGATGGTAAGAACCTGTGAAAACTTATGTAGATATTGGTGCTGGTGAATGGTGCCCAGGGAGCTGACCTTTTGGTAGCCACCTCTACTGACTCCTCTTCTTCCTTCCCTACATACCAGACACCACTCTGCTCTCCCTTCTTTCACCACCCAGTACCTGTCCCAGAGTTTGACTCTGGCACCTTGCGACCTTGCTGGGACAGCAGGTGACCAGCCTGGAGTACCTCTCTGGAGAGACAGGAGTGACAATGAAGCCCTTCCTCTTCACATATGTCTCTTTCAGGGCCCAGTTTTTGAAGGAAACGAAACTTATACAGTCCCTCTGTCAGCCTGTCCATCTGTCCTTTCCGCTTTGCCACGTTTAACACTTTGGCCAACCAAATATAGCAGGAAGGAGACCATTTCAAAGATATTAAATTCTTTCAATGTCTGTAAAATGCGTATGTATCCAAGGAGGAGAGAGGGAGAAATCTGTGACTTTCCATGAAAAAGTCACAAATTGAGTTTGACCTCTTTTAAAAAGACCTCGCACCTGAGAGTGGGGTCATATATGCCTTCCCCATGAGAATGGCTTCATTTAAGTGCTTGCACCCTATAAAGCACAGGAGTCCATAGGGGTGAGCTACCCAGCTGCCATCTGTTGCTGGACTTCCTCCCTGTGAATGATGCAAATCGCCAGCCCTGATCCAGTCCACGCTGCTGCTTCAACTGGTTGCTTGCAAAATCCTGTCAGTGAGAGGCTATTTTAAGTAGTGCCAACTCAGTGCAGGTCTTTGAAGCCAAAGATGTAAAGCTGCTTCAGGAGAATAGGAAAGAGAGTCATTTCCTTGTGATTCATTTTCCAGCCCGCAATTGAGCCCCATTAGAGGGGTAGTGTAAGTGGTGGCTTATTATCTCTTTCCACTGACAAGCTGTCAGTTTACTCGGCTGTTGTTATTAGCCAATATTTTGACTTTGATGAATTATGGTACCCACGTTTTCTGCTCTTTTTCAGGTAGTTTGATTTCAGGGGTGTGAATTAGAGCCATAGAATGTTTAGGTTGGAAAAGACCTTTAAGATCATCAAGTCCAACCATTAACCTATCAATCACCGCCAAGTCCACCACTAAACCATCTCCCTAAGCACCACATCTACACATCTTTTAAGTACCTCCAGGGATGGTGACTCAACCACTTCCCTGGGCAGCCTGTTCCAATACTTGACAACTCTTTCAGTGAAGAAATTTTTCCTAATATCCGGTCTAAACCCTCCACCAGGGGAGGTTTAGATTGGCTATCTAAGAGCTGAATGCATTAGGGCTTAGGCTTAAATTTTTTTTGGAAGATTTATAATGTTAAGGATAATTCCCCTTAGTGCCTGGTGGATCTCTTCACTAGGTGGTTGAAAAAAAATCACTTAACCAATGAATTGAAATTGCTCAGGTACAGTCAGCATGCCGTGGAGTTGAGAAGGTACAAGAGAAAGGAGAAGTCACCGCCTGCTTTATTTCTTTGGTTCACATGAATCTTCATGTGCCCTAAGTCAGTGGTTTCAACTGAGGGCCATCAATAGGGATCAGGCTTTGTATCTCTCTAGTCATGTGTTGAACTTGCTGAACTCCACCTTGGATGTGGTCTGTTGTCTTCCTCAAGCCCTGAGCAGCTCCTTCCTGGTTGTACTAAGTGATGGCATCCAAACTATGCTTCTTCCTTCATTGCAGTAGCTCTTCCTTGCTTCTAGTCCACTTTACTTTCGGGTTGATAAAACTACAGCCTGCCCTTTCTAAAGTGCTGTTTGGATCTTCAGACTTCTGCCTCCAGTTGTTTTGTAACTGAATTATTTATGTGCGTACTTTGTCTTTCATCCAGGAGGCACCAAGACAGAACGAGGACAGCTCCTATAAGGCTGTGTTCTTAAGATACGCTAAGCAGGTATCCTATCTAAAACATCTTGCTGAAAAATAAATAAAAAAGGCATGCAGACTTGCAAAAAGAAAAACTGATCTCCAATGTTGATACAAATAAATTTAGAAAAACGATTTTTGGAAATGTGGCTCCATCCTCAAGCAGGTTCCCTGAAAACAGTATTGATTCACATGCCAAAACTGCCAGAAAAATGGGACATTCAGCTGGGATAGATTGGCTAGCCCCATATATATCAGAGGAGGACTGGAGATTTGTGGTTGAGCTAGTGATGGGCTTGCATGTGTACTTTTTTTTTGGCTTTGGTTTATTTATTTACTGAAAGCAATTAGAAAGCCTTGGGTATTCCCCCCTCTCATCAGCATCATTTTCCATTTGCCTTCGCAGCATTTGGAAACCAGAAATCAGTCAGTGTTTGAGTAATTGATTCCTGCTCTTTCTGAGCCAAACGCTGTGTGTTCACAGGAGATGCTTTTAATGGTTTAATAAACTGTTATAAAGAACTCGTCGACTTAGTCAAGAGGAAAAAAAATCACTGCCAAAAGTCTTTGCACAATGGACCTCTTGCAGTTAATAGTTACATCAGTGCATGAAGGTGAAAATGAACACAGGCTGCCATGCTGAATGCCTTGCAGGGTGTCTCAGGAGGGAGGCAGTCAGCTTTCCCGATGGGTTGGGAGGCTCAGAAGGAAGCAGGCAGCAGCGCCTGTGCTCCCAGCACACTGACCCAGCTGCCTGCTGTGCCTGCCCATCGGCAGCTCCCCAGCTCCCAGCTAGGGGCTGGTGAAGTCAGCAAGTGTTCCCATCGCTGCTGAAAATAGCCCATGGTGATGGGAGTGCCTGTAACTCCCCTGCAGACTCTTGTAGGGAAAGGACAAAGAGTGGCCCAGAGCGTGGAGGGGTTTGTTATGCTCCTGAGGGGGAGCTGCTCCTCTGATATAAGCAGAGGTCCCTCTGCCGTAGTGCATAAGTAAAGAAGTTTTGTGCAAAAGTAACACAGGATAAAACTTTTTGTTCACAGACCTCTCTTTGCATTTTATTCTGCATTAGGGCTCAGATATTGATGCCTCGCAGCTGCAACAACTCCTTAATGAAGTGATCCTGCAAGGTAAAGCTTTTACAACCCAGCTAATGTCTTTAGTACTTCCCTATCCTTAGCCTAATGTACTTTAGAGAGGGGATTTAGTGGTGTCCTGGTGGTCCTCAAACAATCCTCAGTGCAGCTTACTGCACTGCTGGATCTTGAAGAATGGAAAGTGCCTTCACCAGGGTTCCTTTACAGGCACAACAGTTTGCTTTTATTTTTTAAAGAAAGTCAAAGTAACATTCACATGAAGAAGGCACTGCAACCCAGAGCAGCTGCTAACAGACTCTTTAATGTGTGGCCGTCAGCAAAGCTGTGCCTCTGCTCGATAGCCAAACTTCACCCTCCCCTCCCCCTCACAGTTCTGCCAAGGGAGAGCCTCTGCTTCACAGACCCACCCTACTCCATGGGCGTAGGTCCATGGATGTCCCTGAAAGCCCCCACGAGCACCCCTTCCTGCTCCATGCCCCGCCGATTGAAGCAAGAACTCAGTTCCTGACTGGGCTGCACCAGAGCACCCCAGGAAGCTGTGTCTCCCAGTCTCCTCACTGTCACCCGATTTCTCCCAGTTCAGCCCTGGCCTGCATTGCTCTGCAGAGGCCTCAGTCTGGCTTTCAGCATTTCCCTAAGCAGGTCTTCCTAAACTGCCCACCTCAAAACCAGCATGAGACGGGGCACAGCTGGAGGGCTTGAACCAATCAGGCATGCACAAGGCTCAAAGTTCTCTTAAGACTCGCTAAATCACCATAAATGGCCTTTCTTGTCACCGTCATTTCCCTTATCCTTATTTCAAGAGGGAAGTGTTTCCATAAGGGAGGGTAGGTGGGCAGAGACTGTGTGGAGTAGCTACCTGTGAGCCCAAACAGGGCACCTGTTCCTTGGGGAAGGGAGCAGTAGAGAGATCTCTGAGACACGTCAGACTCCCTCAAAATGGACCTCAGCCTGGCATGTAGCCATTGCTGCTGTTTGAGAACCTGAGCCAGATCTGGGGCTTTTTAGCTACGTGAGCCTTCAGACTGGTGTCCTCCTTTCCTCCGAATGATGACCTGATGCCTCTGTCACTCCCCTTGCTCTCGTTAATTCCTTCTGTTTTATCAATCCTTGCAGACGAAATGACCAGCCTGGGAGGAAAATTCAGCTTCGATTCATGCAGAGGCATTTTGGCTCTGATGGATGTATCCTTTCAGCAGAAGCAATAAACTTTCCTGGTGCTGCCCATCCTTGCCTTGAGTTATGGCTGAGCTGAGCATCCCAGTGTGAGAATCTGCAAGTAAATATTAGCCACAGGCCTCAATAAATAACTGTCCCAGAGTCTATGCAGGACTTTGCCATGCATGCCCTGGCTCTGGTGTCTCTGCTGAAAGGTGAGGGTCAACCTTCTGCTACCAGCTAACTCCTTGCTCTCATTGTCCTCTCTGCAGGGCCCAGGGCTTGGCTAAGCTTGACCCTTGGGTACTGGGTCCCAGGCAAAGCCCGAGGCAAGGAGGCAGCACAGAGCTCAGGCCTAGCTCGGCTCTTCTATCACGGCTGCAACCACACTGGCCTGACATGGCTCAAGCAGGCTGCTAGCACTGCCAGCAAATGGTGTTAGGGGAAGAAGCACTGTCACCGCCAAATCACAGGCACTTGCCTGTCAGACCATTCATCCTTTCCAGTGTACCTTCCCTATTTAGATGGACCACGCAATGTTTTTACTGTTAACAAGGCAACACTGCAAATACATTGCTGACTGTTGTAGAACAAGAGGACTCCTTCATGAAAACATAAATTCTCCTCCTTGCTTGCTCACTGTCTCTCTTCTTCCATGCCTTGAAATAACTTTGAGACATTTTCAGACCTTTACAAACTGCCAGGGAATTAATAAAAATGATCAGAAGTTCCTCTCTTTTTCCTGCTTCCTGCATCTAGCCAGTGAAAGAGACTTTCCTCCCTTTCCAAAGACCCTCCTGCGCTAAGTGGGCACTGTGAATGCATGGAACGTGCAAAGAACTGACAAAGCCACTGTCCTGCTTTAATTCAAGATGGATTTTTCATTCTCTGGGCTGCATACAACCCACGTATGGTGTGACCTACCCTGGCCTACAAAGACAGGATCAGCCTTTTTCACTCAGGTTTCACGGCAGTGGTATTTGTCTGCTTATATTTCACTGGTGATGAGTTTTGCTTTCAGGGAGTTTTTGCCATCTCAGCTGCATTAGGTGAGGTGCTGCATGTCTACCCAGGACTCCTAAGTGGTGTACGGAGGGGAGCAGGTCCACTGACGTAGCCCTTCGAGCATCCCTGGGGGATGTCAGCTCATACCGCTGGGCTCCTGCAGGTTACGGGAAAGCATTTTCTTTCCTGCAGCATATGTATTGCTCAAAGGCTGCTGCTGCCTTCTGACAGCAGGCATCAGGATCGGCTCCTTGTGCTCTTGACTCCTTCAGTGCCTGTTCCTCCAGGAGAATCCAGACAGAGCTAATGTTGTGCTGCCTCATGTACAGAGGCAAAGCAATGTGCACACGTGGCCTGGAGCATGGGGTCATGTTCATCCACAGGGGCCTCGGTGCTCAGTGGCTAAATGTCAACTGAAGCAATCACTGCAGGTTCCCTTGTGGTTAAAGGCACCATATAAATAGAAACCTTTTGTTGTTTGTGAGCACAGGTATGAGCAGCTGTACAATGTGTCAAAGAAGGTGAATTTAAGCATAATCGAGAGCAGAAAAGATCTTGGCTTTCTCAACACAAAGTAACAGGCAGAAGAGACTGCATCTTATGCCTTTCTTTATGTGAAGGCAGCATCTTTGGGAACGAATACAGACAGGTTTAGTTCTCGTTAACTGTTCAATTCTTAACTAAATGTACAGCTCAGATCGAATGGACGGCTCACACTGCAGGAGTTCGGGAGCCTCTGGCGAAGTCTCACTAAGTACAGGGTACATGGGGATTGCTCTCTCTTCTCTGCTGATATTGTACTCTTGGGCTTTTCATCAGCAAGGGGCAGATGCTCTGTGATATCAAAACACTGGGGGAAAAACGTTGCAAAGGTTGCTTGCTCAGTGGGTCAGATTTCCATCCTCTCATGCAAAGGTTGAGAGCTCAGGAAGCAGTGGTGTGTGTAAAGTGCTCCAAGGCTTTTCTAGTGCAGGAAATATTGAGGTAAAAGTGTGAAAAGGCAGGAAGGCCAATTAGGCTCAGAATTTGATGGAAATCGCTGTTTGTGTGTCACCACTGGCAAGTTTTTTAAAAGCTTTCTAAGCTGAACTGAGCTCTTAAGCAGAGTCATCTGAAAAGTGTCACTTCCTCATTGCTGCAGTTTGTAGTGGATACGCATAGGATCTGATGAAAGTTTATCATGGAGAAGTGCTTCTGCTCCAGGATAAGCATCAGGTCTGGAAACAGCAAGGACAGTAGCTTGGTATTTATGGTCCCACTTAAATTCAGGCAGCTTCTCTGTGTCAGATCCTTCTCCTGTCAGTCTTGCTGCAGGACAAGAAGATTTTTTTGAAGCCTCAGAGTTGGGTGGGCTCTACTTTGTTTCGTCCCAGTTGAGACGGTTTGAGGCCACCTAGGACATGGGGTGCCAGTTTCCCATCTAGAAATGGTGCTCTTCTCACTGACAGCACCTCAGGGCTGGCTTGTGGGGTTTCAACAGTGTTTTGGGAAAGATGACCCCACAGCATTCTGGGACTCAGGGACTCCTGGCTTATTTTACGTGTTTTTTTGTCAGTGGAGGTGTGAGTATTCCCATTGCTGCCTGCACACATAAACCAGGGAGAGTGAGCAAAAAGGCTTCCACCCACCCAAAACTGTGGGATTTCTTATGCTGTAATGTAGTGACTGAGCCTTCTGGAAATGGGTCTCCCTTGTCATGGTCACCCCATCTCACTTCTTTGCAGCCTGTTTATTGAGAGAAAGCATCCTACATAATTGGATGTAGTAGTAAATTTGGGGGATATTGATATGGGCTTGAAATTTGCCTTTACGCTGTTTTTCAGGATATCTTCAGCAAGGAAGACAGAAATCATTCTGGATTTCTTGATGTGTCTGAACTGAAGAAAGCGATACAGACAGCAGGTACGTCTACAGGTGCTGAGCAGCTCCCTTTATTGTCCCTGTGGCAGTGAAGGAACAGATGACAAAGAGAGAGGAAAGAAAAAAGAGCTTCAGGGAGAAAGCGGTTTGGATTTCCCAGAGGTGCCAGTTAGATCACAGCTCTGCTCGGAGTCTGCATTGGTTTAGGGCATTGAGACAGAAAGCTCATTTCAGGGAGAAACCCTTTGCACTGCAACTTGGGAGCCAGCAGAAAGATGCAGAGAAGCACAGCACCGGCCAGAGCCTGCAGCCTGATTTATCCATGGTCTCTCTAGGTCGTGGACAAAATATCCAGTAGTTTTGTCCATGGACAAAACATTCCAGGAGCAAGGAGCAGTTGATGCTTGCACTTACCCGAATCCTGCAGTTTCTCTGCAGGACAGTGACTAAGTCTACAAGGGAAAGCCACAGTGACAGGCATTTATTTAGTTTGCACTGACCTCTGTTGGCTACACGAATGCTGAAACTTGCAGTGAGTGCACGGAACCCTTCACGTGAGTGAAGCATTTTAGCTGGATCATCTCTCTGGAGACTTTGTGCATGAAATACAGCTCTAAGACAGCAATCCTCTTACGGTCATTACAGTAGGGAAGCTCCCTGGAGCTTGGAGTGGTGTTGTCCCCAGGAGAAACCTGCTGCAGAGGTGCTATCTGTGGAAGCCATCAGCTCAGGGGATGTCTGTGTAATTCTTTTGTTGCTGAGAGGTGGGCAGAATGTTAGCATCTGCTGGAGGAGCATAGCACTAATGTGCCAAATGTCAAAGGAGAAGCTGCCAGGTCCATTCTATAAAAGAAAGGCGCTAAAGTGTAAAATTGGGAGGGAAATTGTACATTGAGAAATCCTGGCAGCCAAAGCAGTGCAGCTATTTGAAGGGGTAAAAAGGCACTATTAAATGGCAAATCCAATATAAGTTAGTCTATAAGCTGTTCTGGGTGGGGGGAGAAAAGACAATTATAGGCTCATTCTTGCCTTCTAGTGAGCCAGAGAGCTGCATTTGAATCTGGCTTTGCATTAGGATGATTCCCATCCTGGTTTTTAAGCAGGAAGGGGTGGACAGGCCCAGAAAGCTTTTGGGAGGTTGGTGCTAGCTTTTGGAATGGCACTAATGTATCTAAATATGGCTCCTAGCCAGCTGTTCCCTGAAATGTTCAGTGCAAAACACTCAGGTGTGTGCGCTTAATTTTCACTGTTGTCCTATGTGCTTCAAAGCGTAATAATGATGGGCCAAATTTTCTGCCAGAGTAAAGCAGGCTAGCTGCATTAACAGCAGTGATGCTCTGAAAAGCAGGAGCGTTGGCCTGGCGTCTTTACACACACCTCCCTGTCAATATTAAATGAATCAAAATAATTTAAAAAAATAGGGAAACATAAAGTATGTATTTTAAAGCTTAACTACAACCAGAATGAACAATTCAGCAGGCAAAATGTGTGGGGAGTAACCTTACAAACAAGTAACAGCAGGTAATTGAAATATCTTGGGAACAGAGGGGACTGACACTCCAGTCTTGTTGATAAGATTAATAGAGAGACATTTCCAGGTGAGCAGATTTCAGAGCAGATATATCCCACTGACCATGCCAAATTGTTGGTGTTTTACTAGTGTAAGTCACGGTTATAGCATCTCGTAAGCAGCACTGCAGTGCTTGTTGGAATGCTCTCTGGAGAGAACTTGATTGAATTCACACTACTTTCAAAAGGTTAAAAGTTAGGTAGGATTCATTGCTCACTACTACAGTGTTTCTTGGCAGTGGTTTAAAAGAACCAAAGGCAAAATTCCATTAATTAGGTTTTTTCCTCCTAGAAAAAAAATAATTCTGAAGTCAGGTTTATCTCAATTTGAAACATATCTTAAGCCCAAATGTATTTCCATTATTTAAATATTTGGCATTCTGTCTGCTTCCGGCTGGAGACCTTCTCCAACTGGACTCATGCAACCAGAGTTTGTTGACATACTAACCCACCTCCATCAGCTGTATCTCCCCCTACACAAGTGTAGAGAAACCATTTCCTTCTTTTCTGCTTATTCAACTGATTTATCTCCATGATGAGTTAATTTAAAACTGAAAAGTTTAGAGCTGATTGAAAAAGCATGAGAGCTACTTCTCTTCCAGCTGAGCCACTAAAAACTAGGAGTGAGCAAATGAGGCTTTTCTGAAGTCTCAGAGAATGCATTAAACCAAAGATATCAGTCCAGCTCTCTGCAGAAAATTTCTCTTTTGTTTAGCAAATCAGCTTTTAGTGCAAAATATATTTAAATAATTTCTCTTACATAGCCAGCGCATTTAGGGTAGTTTTATTTAACTAATAAAAGAATCATTCTAAAAGGCAATTTTTGTTCATTCAATTGAATACCAATTTCCACCCAAACAGACTGTGACACAAATACTGAATAATCGGCTAATAAAAAAGAAATGCATCCTTCACCATTTTCTAATAGAAGAGAAAATGTAAAAATTAAGAATCCCAGGCATGCTATACTGCATAATAGCATGAGTGTCCGATATCTCCCTGTTTAGCAGAAAGCGACAGTGGTATTGTGAATGCTGTGCTCAGACTTTAACAGTTATGAGCCAAAGAAAATCACTCTTTCTTATAGAAAATAAAAGCTAAAAAGGAAAAGCAAGATAACACTTGATTATTCAGCTCAATGTTTCCTGTGTGCTGGCCTAAGCCACAATTCGAGTAAGTGGCTAGCAGGACTTTGATTCTCCATCACCCTACCCTGACTCTTATGCACAAAACTGAGGATAGGCAAGCTGCTGCCCAGGGATGCAGACACCTGTCATGACAGGGTGGGGGGATGAGGGAGAGCCCCAGCTTCTTTGCAGGGTGCACAAGGCTGTCGGAGCCCGTCCATCGTCCCACGGTGCTGTCGTTCCTCTTCCCTCTGCAGGTCTGGCCACCGACGAGCAGCTCCTGCGTCTGATGACCATGCGGTATGGTGACGCTGCCAGAAGAATTGGCTTTGCTGACTTCGTGTACTGCATGCTGCGTCTTGAAATCATGACCTGTGAGTCTCGGCACCAGGGCTTGGGGTCAGGCAGGGACGTGGCAGCAGGGGAGCTTGCAAAGCCAGACTGAGGGCGGTGGCAGGAGGCAAGGGACGTGCTGCTGGAGATGATAATGCTTGTCTGACAGCATAGCTCGGAAATAACAAAACTGCCCAAAGTCCAGGCATGGTCCAGGTATCCCTTTGGGCAGCCTGTGTGCCAGAAGCCAGATTTGCCTCCTGTACATAGGAGCAATTGGCGGGTAGAGAGTGGTTTAATGCTGGGAGAAAGCAAGGAATGCAGTGATGTCCTCGCTGAAAGGGGCCACAAGGAAGGATGGCGCCCTGTTTCCTGCAGACCAGAGCTGCAGTGGCAACATGCTCCCCTGTGTTTTTCCCTGCTAAGGAGCGATGGTAACATATATCCAGAACTTCTTCAGCTGCCAATCCTATTTTGCTGTATGAATTTAGCCTGGCCTCTGTAGGCTGGCCCTTAGAGTCCCTTTGCCCTGACTCATTTTCTAAAAACAAGATGTGTCCTTGTCCTGGTGCCCTTCCACACAAGCTTGAGCAGCCTGGTCCACAGCAGAGCTTCCTCCAGGGTGGTGTGGAGCGTTGCCGGTACCACCAAGGAGAGACAGCATGCATTCACGGCCAGTGAGGATGAGAGAGGCAACTCATCTCAAGTAGAAGGCTTTCTCTTTTGCTTAAAATTTGGAGAAGTCTGATGCTTTTTTTTCTAATTTATTTTACTGAAGAGGTGTTCCCACCAACTTCAGTGAAGTTCTCTAAGTTTTTTTTGGTAAGGAGAAGGTCTGAGATCCTTCTCAGTGGATAAACAAATTCATGGCCTCTGTTGTGTCCAGCTATTGTCTGGCAGTTGTGAGGAGGGAGTGTCTGTAATTCTGGAATTCTGTTTTACAAAAGCATAATTTTTACTATTATAAGTATTTTGACTGTAAAAACTGGTAGTTAAACAAACCCAGCAGTTGTGACCCGTGTGTTAGAACATTTTTACAGCAATTTAGTTCATCTTTGGAACGAGCTGGGTTTCAACAGCACATGGAAATGAGTGTTCATTTCTTGCCCATGTGTTTTTACCACTGATGTTTTATGGGTCAACAGTGGTCAGTGGATCCGCCCGGATGACACTGCCTTAAAATGCCATTTCAAGGGAGTACAGCAGAAGAGCTCAGAAGTCAGAGCGTGTCCTGATTTTAATGTTTTCATTAAAAAACAGACAACTTGTAAGCACCCATTTTTTGTGACTATACATGTCACTTGCTGTAGGTGAAAGTTCTTATGCTGAAATTAGTACCATGGCATTTTTTTTTCATCTTAGAAAAGATCCTCTTACATTTTAAGTGCCAGCGTAAAGACAGTTCCTTTACATCCATGTGGAAAGGAATCTCTAAAAGTTTCATTGCTGTCTGTAATGAGTATCTTAAAATGCTCTCAAGTCTTTCAGTTATCACTTTACAGAGGGTTTAATGCGGAATACATTTCTCAAACTTTTCAAATCATTGTGAATAAGATTTTTACAGGAGAAGATAAGGGTGCCAAGTGGGAATAAAAGGCAGTCCACCTTTATGATGATGTGAATGCAGCAGGGAAGATAAAATCTGTCCCATTAAATCATTACTCATCCTTTTAAGATAGCCAGAGATGAGACCCAAACCAAATGCAGCAGCTTCTTTGCAAGCTCTATTTAACTGGAGTTAATGAAGCAGTAAAGGGGCACTTACCTCTGCCCAGAGGAGGTAACTTCAACGCTGCTGTTTGTTCCTAGAAAGATTGCTGGGCACAAGCCCAGCCCTGCAAATACAACCTTGTCAAGGGGGTGCAACATGGGGATTTCCTTGATCTATGCCTTTCGTCAGAGCACTATAGGCTGGGTGTGCTTCATCGTGTTAGTTTTCCTCCCTGCCTCTTCTCTGCTCCAGATCATACAAGTAGAATCATCCTTAACACGGGCCCCAGGGAGGCAGCAGACCTCCCTGTGGGAAGGGTCTGGCCTGCATATGGGACCCTCAGTTCCCCTCAGAATGGAACCCCCTACGACTATTGCCCTCCTCCTGCTCTTCACAGAAGCGGTCTTAATGCGTGGAGATGGCTGCTTTGACAACTCCCTGGATGGGGCTTTATCAGCATCCTTAGTTCCCTCATCATCTATCTCCAGAGGCTCATATCTGTTCTGTACGGGCACCTGGGGGGGCATGGGGGGTCTGGAGGGGGCTCTCCTGCTGCCCTGAGCAGATACCTGCTTCCATTCCCCCCTGTCCTTTCCTAGTTCCCCTCCTTCTGCCTGGTGACAAGAGGTCAGGGGATCCTTTACCTCCTGTGGAGCCTCCTCCTGCTGCTTTTTCCCTAAGGATGGCAGGGTGTGGCTCCACCAATCAATCTCCTTTTCACACTCCCAAGTGGTCCTCGGTCTTTCCACTTCTTTCTTAAGCTCAGCCACCAGGCTGAGCAGATCATTTACCTGGTTGCAGCGCACACAGGTACTGTCTTTGCTGTCCTCCTCCAGACTGTCGCCTGGACAGCTGCATGTCTCTCCGTCACGTCCGTTTGGGTTGCTTTATTCCTTCGGGCTTTGGCTACAGGCCTAGTGGAGAGCATGTTTTCTTTGCAGTCGACTTAGCCTGCCTGCCTGCTCTCCTCTTGTTCCGCCCCTCGCAGTCACCGTCCCGCGCTGCACTCTGCGGTGGATGCAGGGTGCTCTGGTTGCCTCCTAAGGGGCAGAGGAGCAACGGATCCTTGTTCCCTGTTCTTGCGCTCTCCCCTCAGCCTTGAACTTTTGTCTGAAGCTGCGCAGGTTTCAAAACATTTCTGATCTTACAATGCCTTTTCCATTCAGGGTGGGAAACAGGCTCCTGGAGAAATGTGTCATTCAAGGACAAACAGACTTAAATTTGTTTCAACTTTTTATTACTCTTTATAACAGCACATTTCTAGGAGAAAAGTAACTTCAAAATAAATAAAAAGAACTCAAAATACTGTGTTTTGACTTTATCCAAACACTTGGGTTTGAACATTTCTCCTAGACAAACTGCAATATAAATGTGCACATAGAATATCAATATTTGAAAGGATTTAAATTTTCTGATGGCAAAGTGTTCTGTCAGAAAACTTTCAGCAATGCTAATTTCAAACTCTAGCTGAATAACAGCAGCATCTGCATTTATATTCCCTGGGAAAAGCTTGCAAGGCATACTAATGACTTCAAGAGAATCACTTTCTTTAGGGCGTACTGTGATCGCTCGCTGCCAGGGAGGATGGAAAAGGACCAACAGAAAGTTTCCCTGTGGGAAGATGTGTTTCATTAGTTCACCGTTCTCCTGTCATTCTTCAGGCGGGAGCTGTTATTGAAACAAATTATGAGAGCAGATGAAAGCAGTCACATTGAGCACTCCCTGTTCCTACACTTTTGCCAAATTCTGGCCCTGCGGTTGGGATGCCTTCCCAGTCTGTGATCCAAGGGATGGGGCTGAAGGGGTACCCAGCACAGAAATGAGATGTGGCTGGGCAGGACAGTGTGTGTGAACACCTGAGCCAGGCAGAGCATCCCAGCACAGGGATCACAGCTCAGCTCCTCAGCTGACACAGCCTTATGTCTGCGTTGCATTCTTGCTTCCTCCTCATGAAACACAATTTTCTTTGTTCTCCCCCTAGATGCGTTTCAAAACTTGGCAGGAGGCAGATCACAAATTTTGATGACAGCAATAGAGGTGAGGATGCTCTTTCCTTCTCTTCTCTCCAGGTCCAAAGTGGCACCACTGAGTATGTTAGCAGAAGGGTGAAGTTAAAGATGATGTGTGATGGATGTTGCTAGGGGTTTTGCCTCTGGCACCTACAGCAGTGAGGTTTTTGCCTGGCTGGATGTGTGTAATGAGTGGGAGATATTTCCTTGGGATTCCCTGGCCCCAGTCACGCAGCCTTGCTGGGGTGAGCACAGCTCTGTGGTGGCCATCTATGTGTAAAGTACAGAGGCTTCCCTCCCCCATGCCAGCCTGCCATTGCTCCAAGTGACTTCGAGGAAGTGACCAAAAAAAAATCCTTGCTCTTATTTCTTACTGCCTCATCTGTTAATTCCAAATTGTGAAACATCTTGGTTATAAGAAAGAAATAGCAGACAAATGCTTGCTGCTGCTGTTTGTCTTAAAAGCACAGCCTGAAGGATAGCTAGCTGAATGGGGATACGTCAAGCTTTTTATCAGCTAGTCTGAAGCAAAAATCCTGCTGTGCTCCATAGTGATATGCCTGAGTGCTGCATTTTATCAGTCTAGGGACTGTTATTTGACAGCACAGTGTTTAAAAAGATTTTTTTAAAAAAAAACTTCTACAATCTTGATGGCTCCTGTTTTTCACCTTGTGGTTAGTTCAGTGGCTCCAAGCAGAGGCCCTGAACCTGTTGTACAGGGTAGTCGGTAGGATAACCACATTCCCAGAGCCTGCCATCCCTTCCACTCTCAATCATGCAGGTGCCATCCTTTCCCAGCAATTGCTCCTGCTGCAGCTGCTGCAATAATTTATCACGGAAAGCAACATATGGGAAGTGTTTGTAAGTCTGAATTGTAATAAGTGAAAAGGGTAGTTCCAAACCCCCTAAACTATCCTGTGCAGGATAAAAGGACCATAGTCACTGGGTCACAGGCTGAAGGTACCACGACACGTGTCTGAAGACTTAGTGTAACATCACTATCTAAATGCACCTTTTCTTCATTTTCCAGTGGCTGACTCTTGTCATGTACACCTAAAGAGGTGTCGAAGCTCAGTGTGGCTGGTAAGAAGTCTCCTTTGTACTACGCATACTGAAAAAAAAGGGGTGGGTGGTCACAGAGAATATGAGTGAGGGCCTTACAGAAACCTTACCCTGGGGTTATGGTAGGTTTTGAGAGAAAGAGAAAGGTGAGAGCTGCGGTGTGAGCGGGGCTTGCGAGGGGCTGCAAAGGGAGCTGGGCTTTGGGCAATTTTTTTCTGAGGAATTGCTGATGGCCTTATCAGTTGCTCATCCCACCAATGGCTCAGTTAGCTGCTTGCCCTCTATTCCCACCTGAGGTAACGCATTTTGAATAGATCAACTAGTAGAACTTGTCTTTTTTGTCTTCTCCCAAGGGATGCAATTACTCCTGCATATCTCACATAGCTGCAGCAGATATAAAGCCAAGCAGAGGGTGGGGATAGGAAGTCACTTAGATTTCTTGGTCAGTCTGATTTCACATTTTTAACTGAATTACATAATTTGGTTTACCTTTGAACAACAGTCCCTACCTTATGTTTCATTTGGTGTTTGCTCCCTCCGTGTCAGATCTGGAGAGGGGCTTTTTATCCCTGAAGTTTAACTGGACTTTCCAACTTTAATACTTGATCTAGTGAAGAACTCTGCTTTTTCCTACAAAACTTGTCCTGTTTATACATCCATAAACCATCTCAGCCATTGTGTTTCTACTAACCCACTGGGATGCAGCTTTGCACCAGTTGCAACGGGTAAAGCATTAATGCTGGTCCCAGACAGTTGGCACTGAGGAGAAAACCGGGAAGAAACCCAATCCTTAGAGAAAAGGTGCAGTGGAGAGCCAGCAGTCTCCTGCCATTCTGTTGCGGTTGACCCCAGGAACTCACGGAGGACCCTTGGACAAAGTCACACACTTTCCTTATCAACATAGTTTAAAAATGGAGTGAAAAAAACCCACAAAACTAGAACCTTCATTGAAATCCAGGGACTGCATCCAGATGAGCATAGACAGGAATTTCAATAATAAATAATACATGAACAGTATCTCTGTTCTGAAGGCAGGTGACATTCAATGCCAGGTTTGGTGAGAAGTTGAAAGGGGAAACCTATAATCGGGGTGTAAATTACACTCCCCCAGGGAGAAAGCATGGTAGGTTCAAACCCAAAGCAGGGACAGGTCTGTGTTTTTCACCCTTGGCTCCAGGACAACATTCATGTCCAGCTGCTCCTCCTTCTTGGCTGCTAATTGCAGCCGGTGTGTCCTCCTGAGGCAGGAGCTGGGCTTCACCATTCCGCACTGTGATGCCTTCACCTCTCTGAGCGCTGTCTGGACATATTTTTTTTGTTTGAAAGTCTGCCCTTTGCATTCAGAGGGCTTTGGACAGTGCAGCTTCCCTTTGTCACAGCTAAGCTGTATTTTGGTGTGTTGGTGTGTAGCAACAGGTTATTCACAAACATAGCACCTGCCCCTTGCACCACAGAGTATCATTAGGTAAATATGAGACTCGAACGACCTCGCTTTGGGGGATGAAGTTGCTTAAATTATTGTTTGCAAATGATATTCATAGTCTATTTAGTATTAATTTTTCCTTTCATGAATCATTCATAAACTGATCATAACTTCTGCAAATATATCATTAATCATAATTTTCACTTACCGGTTTTGAATGAAATTCTGCCTGTAGGGTGTTCTTAAGCAGTTCACTTGAGCAATTCAGCAGCCACTTGCCACCAGAGACTGGGCAGTCGCAGCACGGGCCCCGCAGAGGACTGAAACTCTTTAAACTAGAGCCTAACAAACCATGAGTGATGTGAGAAAATACGCTTGGCATATGTTGGAAAAAAATCTGTTGAAAAAAAATATTCTCATTAGTGACTTCTAAAGACTGACCCCGAGCTCTCTGTGTTTTGGGTGAATCTCTTTACCTCTGTTCTAGGTGGCTTTTTCTACTCCCCAGCATGACACATCCCATACAAGGACCATTTTCAAGAGCCATGGGGCTCTGGAAAAACTGAACACTGTGAAGGGGTGAAGCCAGGTTTCCTACGGACATTTGCTTACGCTTGATGGTACTCAGATGTCTGGATGGAGAGTCCTTTTCAGGCAAACTGGAGTTGGTTTGGAGAGAAGAGGAGATCATGAGAGACATCCATGGGCAAGCCGGTAGGACTTAATGGTCGGGGCAAGCTGGAAGTGCCGACTATAGTCTCCTCTCATCTTCCTGTAAATTATATGGCGGGTTCTCCTGGTTAATACACAGAAGTCAGGACAGTTCCATTAACTTCATTGCAAGCAAGAACCAAATCAGGCCTTTTGTGTGGAAGGAGTATCTATCGCTTAGATAACAGAAACAATTAAGACGCAGTTTTATTTGAGTTGTTTCTTAACTTGCTTGTGTGCCATTTCTAAATGCCAGAAAAAGGTCGAAGAAATTAATCATAATTCATAAAGAACAACAGGAGTTTTGTGATTTTTTTTTTACTTTTTATTAATAAAAATTAAAAAAAAAAATTACATGCATATTTGAGTTTTTCAGTTGTAGGGATTCCGTTGTTTTTGCAGTGGCAATGAAGAGGCATATTAGAGTCGTAGAACAGATTGTTCAGTGTTTTTTTCTGATTCCCAGCATCTATATCAGGACTGTCTGGGAAGAGACAAATTTATCTGAACTGCATTCTCTTTCTCTGTCCTGATATCTTTAAAAATATAGGGCTTCTTCAGACATAATTTCAGCTCAAAAGTTTAACTTAAAGCCGCTAAATAACTGTAAGCTTTCTATAGCCCTCACACAAACTCCGCTTTCACACTTTTTTATCATGGTGATAAAAGCAAAGCTAGTGATCTGTTCTACTCAACTATTGGAAAAAAAAGTAATCTCTGAAGACTCTATTTGTGAAAATGCCAAAAAGAAGGATGCAAATGTCGATGGATGAAAGCAATTCAGGGTTGCCATGGCAATATGATTCACACCATGCCTCACCCAGACCTTCCACACAAGTTTCCATCGAGGCGTCCACATGCTAGAGACAGATTTACTCTTTTGGCAGTGAGACGTTACACACTGGAGCAACAACTACGTCACAAGGTAAAGAAGGGACCCGTGTCTGTTATCACGGGGTCAGTCTGCAGCAGCGTCTCATTCTGCAGCTTGGAGAGCATTACTCACGTTGGTAGGTCTTGTGCAAGCGGGGCCACTGAACCCACCCTTTCATGAAAAAAGTGGGGAAAGGGAAATCAGTAAAATTAGACTATTCTGATATTTTTCAGTCATTTTTGAACAAACCAATTCCTTCTCCAAGGTGTGACTTACACATCCCGCCTGAAATCATTAGTCATTAATTAAATTCTCTGGAAATAAAACCCAAAGCTGGCAAAGGGAGAAGATAAATAAAAAAGGTGGCCATGGAAAAATAAGTATGCTTTGCTAAAAAGGTGTATTAGCAGATCCGTTTCAGAGAAGTATGCTTGTTTAGTTTAGGCTGGGAATTCAAAAAGGGTAAGTAGAAATCTGGAAGTGCTTCTGTATGATGTCCACCACACAGTTCAGGGATGCTTAAGCTGGCTCAGACCTGCTGGGAACAAGCTGGCTGTACCTACACAGAAGTCATGCATGGTAAAATTGTGAAATTGAGTTCAAGTCAACAGGTTTAAATGCATTCTTGTCGTATGAAAGTCCCACCTATAAAAATACCAAGCTGTTAAGATCAGTGCATTAAGATCAGTCTTAAAAAAATCTTCATTTGCAGACAATGTATTACTTTTCCTTTTGTTACGATGGGTAACTGCCTTTCTGCAGAAGGCGATTCTGCTTGTTGTGAGACAAAGATCCTTGTCTCTAATAACTTAGTCTGGCCACAGGCTAGAATGTTTCTTCTTCATTAAAAAGCTAGCAGCAGAAACTTCACTGATACATAAAGTTGTCTCCCCATGGACAGATGCCAGGGATGCTGGCCCTCCTCACGCAAGAGGTGCGTGTGTGCCCATGTGCAGAGCCCCTGCTGCTTGTCTCTGCTGCAAACGCTGCCGACTGGAGCCCACCTCCATCACGCCAACCCTTCACGCTGGTGTGTGTGGTCTGTGCGCGCCAGCGGTCTCAGGGACGAACCTACGGCCCCTTCGGGTTTGCGGGCTGGCGCCTGCGTGCAGATCCTGCACTGGGGCAGAAAGTAATAACTCACCGCTGTCAAGCTGAGCGTGGCTGCCTGTCTGTAGCGTTGGAAGAATTGGTATTCCACTTGATTTATACTTCCAACCAAGCTAATTAAGCAACAATTCTGGAGGAATCCATCATTGTGACAGACTTGTTGATTAACCATCCCACAAGCAAAGTCAAGGGTGTTTGATAGCCTGAAAAAAAATCGGGTCAATAGGGAGAAAAACAATGATTTGGCCACAATACAGCAGTGAGTATTATTTCCAAAAGCAACAAGAAGTGTAATACGTTTCACAAACACAGGGACCAACATTAAAAACAAAGGCAGCTCTGATCAGTGGGGTGTTAGATAAAAAGGGAAAACTTCTACATCTCATTTTTGCATGATTAAGCTGTGAAGGCCAACTTTATGGGGATGGTGCCCCTGTTAAAATCTTCTGTGCACCTTCATCTGTGTTTGCCAGCTCTGAAATGTTAGTGCAATCCCCATGAGGTTTCTGGCATTTGTGGAAGCTCTGAGATTCATGCAATTATGATAATACCATCTCTAATTTTTTTGATGAAAATCAGTTTCTAGTCCTCAGGGACACAAGTCTGAAAAGCCCTAAGAGGATCTGCTATTAGAAATTGAAGAGAAGGACCTCACACAAATGCTTTATTTTTAAATCTTCACGATGCTAAAACCCTCAAGAGGGTAAGAAGCAGGCAATGTGAAGAAGCAGAAGCTGAATCAGATGAGATTAGTGATGCTGAACTCCCTAGCGTTCAAGATGGGATAAAGCCGATGCAATTAGGTAGGATCTGACACAACCATTAGCATCAGAAGGACTTTGGAGCAGAAGTGGTGACAGCTGACCCTGCAAGTGTAATCCCTGGATGTAGATCTTGAAGCCCTGCTGTTAACTGCCCTTCTCCAGAGGCCCCATGTCTGGCGTCTGCCTGGCAGGGGCCGTGCCCAAGTCATCTCAGGATGGATGTAGGAGGAAGCTCTTACATGTTTTGCCTACAGGGCCTGATCTTGCAGATGTTCCCAGAGCCTGCAGCCTGGATTAAGGCTTTCCCAGAAGCCTTGGAGGCTGTGGTTTTGGTGACCATGCCTCATCGAAACCCATCCTGCCCTTGTGATAAGGGAGACTGGGAGTGTCCATGGCCAGTTTGGGAATAACTGAACCTCCTTCTTTGCCTTTGGCTGTGCCTTGGATCTCTCACAGAGAAACTGCTGTGATTTATAGAGAGTAACTAAAATGTTTTTAAAGTAAGGAGAAAAAAAAAAAAAGGCACATTTTTACATAACCTCATGCATGGCTGAAGGGGAGAAAGCTGGGTCTGACCCTGGCTGTGAGCAGCCCACTGGCCCATGAACTTTATGGCGTGCACTAATGATTTTTATTTTTTTTTTTCCTAATTCAATGCAGTTCTTGAAGCAGGGACCAACCGTGCCACACCACAGCTAATGCTCTCACCATGGGCCGCAGAATCACAGGCATCTCTCGCGCAAGGGTGCAGCGGTAAGGGACTGGTATGCCCGTGTGCGGCCCGGAGGGATGCCTGCAAGGCCGGGAATGCTCGGCTTTCGCTGTTGCCTTCAGTAAGACGGTAACCCTGGATGCCTGCTGCCAGCTGTGCTGTCAGCTCTGCTGCCAGCTGTGCCTGGGCCGGGTGTCCCCAGCCCACTGTGGCTCTGAGGTCCATTTCTGCTGCATGGCAGTGACATCTAGAGGCTCTCTGGCCTGAGCTCCTGGCTCGCACTGCTCACACACCGCTGGCACTTCTTGGCAGGCAGAAACCTGCTCCTCGGGAAGCCTATTCGCACGCTAAGGGTGAAGTACTGCAAGACTTAAATCCAAGCTCCTTCCCTTGCCCTCCTTCCCTAGCCCTCCTTCCCTAAACCACCATGGGAAGGGTCTTTGTTGCAGCACCTTGAAGAAATTTGATACTGGTTCTGGGATCCCAAAGGTTTGAGGGAGCTGATCCATGTCCCTACCCCAAGAAACAAACTCTCCACGTGAGGCTGGTGCTGATTAAACAATACATACAGCTTTTTCACTCCAGGAGATATTATTTCTTTGCTTCATATGCTATACCTTAGATTTGATGCCATCCAGCATCAAATGCAAAGCTGCCACAGAAACACCTCTCCATCGAGGCTGGCTGTGCAAGATGAAAGATTATTGTGCAAACAGTATTCTGCATTCAAGAAAAGGGGGTAAATATATCGTCTCCATAGGCTGAACTGTTCAACCAGTTGATGAATGCATCTCCTGAAGCATTCCCGGAGTCTGAGCTGAAATGCCTACCATGGAGAGAGATAGGGCATATTATTGCCCATATGAGGGGTACTTGCTATTCAATAGAATATGTATTCGCTAGGGTGATATCGCATAGGCATTGCGAGTCAGCAGAGTAGATTGCAAATGATTTTCTAGCCTGAAATGAGGGAACAAGCAGCCTAGTGGAACAGAGCTCTCCCATGGTACAAAATCCGTGGGCGGATTGTGATGAAAAGTGAGAGGAATGGCTCTTCCCCACCCTGTGAGCTACCTCACACTTGGAAACATTCAAGAGAAAGGTTGGGTCAGGCCTTCCCTGAGATCAAAAATCTCTGGTTGACAATATGGGAAACCTCGAGAGGATGAGACCAGCCAGAGAGACAGCAAGGTGAGGCAGGAGCAGCATCAAGCGCAAGCATCAGCACTGCGATGAAGGCTCCTGCCACCTCCATGCTCTTGCAGTGTATGAACCCTCACTGTACCTGAGACAGGCTGAACGTATCCCACTGGATGTTAGAGCTGAGATTAGGGGCTCTCAAGGTGGGAGGCACAGCCATGGGGTGAACCTTCTCCATCAGCCTTGGGTTTCATGGCCTAAAAAGCCTTCCCTTTATCTCTGAGGGACACAAGTAACACCTCCATCCAAGGAGCAGGAAGGTGTTTTGTTTACTAGTGGTGTGTACGCTCTGCAGGACCTAAACACAGTCATTCACCTATAGAGTTGCTAATGTGTCTTGGGTGGTGGGTTTCTTTCCCAAACTAGCATCCCACACCCTCTAGAGCTCAGAGGTGACAGAAGATGTGGAAAGAAACTGGGATTGTCATGTTGTCTTGGTTTTACTGGATGGCAAGAAGAAGGGTTAAAAGAAAATAGCAGCTGAGAGTGCCAGATTTTTCTTTTTCAGATACCTTCTTTTTCTCTTAGGCATTGGCATAAAAATCTTCCCTTTTCATTATTGTATCAAATGAAAACAGGGGCATTTTTTTCCCCTCATTGGAAAAAATGAACGGCTTCAAGCTTCTAGGGCAAAAAGTCATCAGTAATGGCCAGTGCAATGTTGCACTTCTGTGCTCCTCAGAAAGCAAAGTTAGGAGATGAATTGAGCACCTGACCTGAAGGCCACAGATGTCACTGGTTTCCACTGAGGCCCCCTGGCCAAAACCTTCCACACCAGGCTGAAGATGTTAGGAAGGAAGAGGGAGAGCAACATGCCACGGTGGACTCGGATGTGCTCTTCCAGGCTCTGCCTGCCAGCCACAGGGTGCATGACCTCAGGAAAACCATGCTGAGATCCTGGTCCATCAGAAGCACTGACCCTTATTGATACCAGGTGAAGTCACCAGCAATGGTCAGGCTTTGCATCAGACCTTTCACTGCAGCTTCCTCTCTGCAAAAGCTGCAGCACAAACCCTTGAGTCCCTGCAAGTAGTGAAGGAAGGGGCTTGAAAGTTAAATTAGGTCTCATGCAGCACTGTGAGCCTCCAGGGAAAGGCCAGACAAAATTTCATACTAAGCGTTATAGCCTCTGTATCATCTACTATTTGATTTCTCGCTAAGGGCAGCGCAGGGGAATTTTGGACTTTTAAATGGTCTTTGTAACACTCAGCACTTCAAACAGCTCACTTAGGTGCTGGCTCTGTGCCGGGGAGGGGTTGACATCGCTTCTCCTTCCTAAAAGGATGCATTAGAAACACTCCTTGGACTTTGACAGGGCAGGAGGACACCCCATGGCATGGCTGGAATAAAGGAAAAGGACCCAAGGAGTATGAAGTTGGGCCTGTATGGGCTAGGATTGGGGCTGTGTACAAAGAAGCAAAGGCAGCGCTTTCTGTGCCCCCACCGGAGGTTGCCTGGTGCAAACACCGACCCCCCCTGCGCCACAGGTGACCACAGAGATGCTCGAGGGAGGGGTCTGCGTCTCGCTGCCCTGAAACCAAATCATGGGGAACTTGTGAAGGTCTGTGTTGCGCATCACATCAGACAAGCAGGAGGGAGCTAAGAGATGTCGGCGTACTCCCGCATGCCAACCTGCGTCACCCCTTCCATGGGAAAGCGTGTTTCCTGCAGGCTCTGACTCTGCTCCCTGTGCTGGCGAGGATAACCTTATAGTGGACTTACAGACTCCATCTCCCTCCAGGCATTAACAGACAACTTACCCGACAACGTTATGCTAACAAATGCTGGGAAGCAGCGTTTTTGGCTCAGGACTTTAAGCAGGCGATGGATCCAGCCCTCCTATTTAACGTTCATTTAATGTGAACAAGTCCTAGAAAAGGCAGACATCTGCAATCACTCATCTCTGCTGCTGAGTCCTGAAGGCACGACGTTGCAGGCACTTCTTCATAGGCGGCAGATTGTTTTTAGAACCAAATTCAGAGTACGGGATAGAGGAATCTTGTTTCCGTTAAGCTGCATTTATAAAAAAATAGTTTCTCGGCTTTTACCCTGGTGCAATTTGACTTCGAGATCGTACCACTCACCTCCTCCCCGAGGCTGGCAGACTGTCCTGCTGCCGGGCACTAGTCATGTCCAAGAGGCAACAGGCGAGCAAACGGCTTTGCTTTGCTGAGCTGGAAGTGCCAAACTGAGGAGGGCAACGGCCACAAGCTGCTTGCAAAGCTGCTGAAAGGTTCGGGAACCTGTGTGGTGTATCCATGCCGAGGCACGGTGATGATTTTGTGTGAGATGCTAAGCAAGAGCCTTTGGATATTTCAATGTAGTAATGTACTTCTAACACAGCATTAACAAAAAAATAACTGGCATTAGGCTTTTATACGGATATTCAAGACATTTTATGGATGAATTGATGCTGTTGTGCAGGTGGGAATACTGAGGCATAGAAGAGTTATTTCCTTCTCTAGTTGCACAGTAAGTCAATAGCAAGAGCAAGCAAGCTGGTTGCTGAGGCTCAAGTGTAACCGGTGACAGAAAGTCAGCGGGAGAAATTTTTAAGTCAGGAACAGATTGTTTCTCTTTTTCAACAAGATATGCTCTGATTAGGTGAATACTTCATTAATCCAGGGATGTACCATGTCATGTATAATACAGGCGTTCAGGCGGATGGAGCACAATGTTCTCCTCTGACGGGCGGATCTGAAGCGGTGAGGTCTGGATGGGGATGATGGTGGCTACCTGGGTTATGGTGGGATCCATCCTGGGGCAGTTCAGAGGGACACACCAGCAGAAGAATCTGTTTGGTGACATGTAGGGTGGGATAAGTCATCACAGTGTCCTCTTACCAAGCTGTTTGAGCGCTGCTCAGTAGCACTGTTTTATGAATCCAAACAAATGTTTACCAACTACTGTTGGAGATCCGCCTGCAGCCATTCTTTGGAGAAACAGGCAAGCTCCAAACTGTCTTCCTGCAAAAATAATCAAGGCATGGAAAGCTTTGGCAAGTTGGAGTTTCCTGGGACAAAGGATTTTGAACAAACTTTGTTATTCCCCTGTAAAATGGACAGATTGAATAAGAGCTTCTGAGAAACAACACATCTATAAGCCCCCTGTACTGCTGATATGGAGGCACTTCCCCAAGACTCACCTCATCTTTATTTGTCATTTAAGGTATGTGTTTTAACTACTGTATTATTAGAGAACCGACTTTATCTCCTTTACAGTGTATTCATTCCTCTTAAACCCCTGCTTCTCTGGTTGTCACCACTGCAAAATGTGAACACAGAAACTTAGCTGAGAGGATTGTTTAAATCAGGGCTTGTTTATTCATTTCCAAATCGGAGCTGTCTATGGGGCAGAAGAGCCTCCCGCAGTCCCAGAGGCGAGCTGCAGATGGCAGGATTGAACTGCAGACTCGTTTCAACACCAGAACTCATTTGCTCTCCAACCCAGTAAATCAAGTGCTTTCAATCACGAGACTTAGGTACACGCAGCATCTTGTAGGTGAGACTCGTGATACAACGCCAGCACACAGCTTGCTCTGGAGGTGTTAACCTCCTCTTCCAAATAGATTCTTTTTATCCCCAAACACGGAGGCTCCCATCTGATGTTGGCAGTCCTGGGGTTGCTTTGAGGGTGCTGCACCCACCTGCCATCCACAGAAAAACAGAAAAACGTACAGAGCAAAGCACTGAAGATAATCAACGTTTCTGGGGAGCTTCTGGTTGAGGAATCATTAAATAGATTGGAATATCTTAGCCTGGAAAAGAGATGACGCCATTGATGGTTGAGAGCAGGTGTGCAAGAAAGGGTGTTCATTGTCTCTGTAATCTCTGTAATACAGGAACCAGGAGCGGCAAATAAATCATTTGCTGGTGTGTTCAAACAGAAGGAGGTATTGCTTTACACAGCCTGGAAATAGTAGGGCTCATCTCCACTGACACCGTGGCTGGCAAACCCTTGCGGCGCTTTGAAAAGCGATCAGACAACTTCATGGGAGAAGAATTAATGGAGGGGTACCATGCTTACAGACATCCCCTCCGGTTCATGAGGAACCTGGTCCCCATCATTATACCTTCCCAAGGTGTCTGCTGTTGGAGGCAGGAGTCTGTGCTAATGGTCCTTTCAGCTGGGCTGATCCAGCACTTTCTGTGGTCTTGGCCCGTGGACCTGGGTTGAGGTGTGCAGCCTTCACTTCCAAAAGACCTTTCGGATGGAGAAAACTTGAAATAATCTCTTGACCATTGAGTGTTTTTGAAGGTGAGAAGGTGGGACTGATTCCTGGCTCTGAGTTTCCAAAGGCGTGGGATGGCAGCGTTGCACCATCTCCTCGAGCTTCTCTGTTTGCACTCAACTAGAACCAGTTGTTCAAGGCAGGGTGAGCCCCCGGTGTGGGGACTGCCGTGCTTTAGAGCATCACTGTTTGGTAGGCAGAGTTTGGGCCTGTTTCTCACCTACAGCTTGTGCACAGGCCAGGCCCTTCCTATTTTGGTTGCTCCCTCTCTGCCACAGTCTGGGGGTGTGCAGGCTGTTCTGCTCTCTGCTGTGAACAACATTTTTGGTGGGAGGACGCTGTGTGTGCCTGTGTCTCGCAGCACCGCCCCAGCAGCCGGGGAGTGCAGAGGAAGGCTGGAGCAAGCACGCCCTGGGTTCAGGGTGGCTTTCCTACCAAGAGGTCTACTTAATGGAGCTGGATCTGTGTGACAACGAGGGGGAGCGGGAGGGAAAGAGGGATCAGACCAACCCGGTGACCTGCGCCATCCCATAGGTGACTCTGCAGTTACGACATCCGAGTTAGCGCCTTTCTCAAAACTGATTTTCCCTTTGACGAAAAACAACTCTTTTCCCATTTTAATTAGGCTTAATTGGCAATATGGGAACAGCCTTAATTCATAGCCATTTCCTGGCAGCGCTGGATTTTGCATTGCTTAAATAGCAGTCAGTGCTCTGCCGTCAGCATGGTGGGGGGGTGGCAGCAGAAGGTATTAGAGCCAACAGAGGAGGAACAGCAGGATCTCAGTCCTACGCTCCGGCTGGGAATGCTGATACCATGGTGTTAACAACTGGATAATGCGAAATGCTGATCAGCAACTGCTCGGGCCCATTGGCTTCTCTTGACATCAGCCAAACACGGTTTTAAACTGTTTTGCTGGTCTTGGTATTCTGACTTTTTTAGCCTGCTGGCTGATCTCGTTTCACAAGGGGGCTCAGTGTTCCTGGCTGCAGACAAATTCCCAGTGTTAGAAGGTTACCAGGTCCGACATCCCTTAATACTGGCCAGGCACAAATACGACTAAAGGATTGTTTAAAGTTTCGGCTAAAACACACGCAGAGATAGCACCTGATCACCATGTGCCTACACAACCCTTCTGCGAGCAGCAGGGCACGGCTCAGCGCCTGAAACACCTGGAGGAGGTTCTCGCTATTTTGTTATGACATTGGGTGATATGGATCCCTCTGACCAGAGTCAAAGGGGGTATCCACTGATTGGAAATTAACTGAAGTGTATTAACTCGAGCAAAGGATGAGTCTGAAGATCCGCGAGATGGAAAGGTGGGCCCAGCCCCTGAATCCTTTATGGGTGTATCCATATCACCCAGGGAGGTAATTGAGATGCAGTGAAAATGCTGTGATGGCCAGCGGCAAGAGTGCCATTACAAGGGAAATGGAGCAAATGCCAATGTCAGATCATTTGCAAGATCATTTGGAGCCTTTCTTTTTTTTTTTTTGTCATCTGGCCAGTGACAGGAACTATTAAGGCAGAAACCACTACGGTTTACTAGTTAATTACTATGGGAAAACTAATACCCATACATGTTTCTGATCACTTGTGCTTGGTGAAGTTATGTTGGCAGAATAGGCTATTCATCATGTTTTGTAGCCAATTGAAGAAAGGTCACCTGGTTTCTGACTGGACAGAGGGCAGAGCGGGTCTGAGCTTCGTGCACGCTGTGCCCTGGCTTGCTGCTGTGGCAGGGAACAGGGGACAAGGGACCCACCTGAACGCCGGCCTTGGCTTCCCATCCTGGAAAAGGGTCAGCCCAGCCCAGTGCAGCATCTGCGCAAACCCTCTGATCGATGCAGGCCAGGATGCCAGGATTTTTCCTTCAGCAGCACGCGCTGGCCTGTCTCCAGATCCTTGGTAATCTCCATGTCCAGTGCCTGATTTCTGTTTATCCTACATTTGCTCAAATCCTGGGTGTAATCCTCTGTTAGGGGAGGGGGGGAGAGGAGGGTGAAGGGGAGCATAATTCCATTTATTGAACTACTTTTCCATAATTGCATTTGCCTCGGCTGGCTCTCTAATCTGCCTTCCCCCTGAATCTTGCACAATCACGCCGGAATCCATTTACAGCCGCATATGTGGGGAGGGGAGCCCGAGGAGGCAGCCAGACACGTGTGTGTGTGTGTGTGTGTGTGCGCACACATGCCCATGGGGAAGGCAGAGCTAGTCCTGGTGGGCAGCTGCCTCCAGTGCTTGCCCAGCTGAGCCCGGCCTCTCCCTGCCCGTGGCTCCGATCCCCAGCAATTTAAGCAGAGCTGCCGTGTGCCAGAGGTGTCCGTTCCGCTCCCAAAGAGGCTGAGCAGACGGCGTTCTCCGCCCTTTGTTCATACCTAGCTCCCAGGGTGAGGTTAACCAACAGGACAAGAGGTAAAACAAGGCCAGGCGATGGTTGTGACCTGGTTGTCCTGGCCTTAGAATCATAGAATGTGTTGGGCTGGAAGGGACCTTTAAAGGCCATCTAGTCCAACCCCCCTGCAGGAAGCAGGGACATCTTTAACTAGATCAGGTTGCTCAGAGCCTCATCCAGCCTGGCCTTGAATGTCTCCAGGGATGGGGCCTCCACCACCTCTCTGGGCAGCCTGTTCCAGTGTCTCACCACCCTCAGTGTAAAGAACTTCTTTACAATGTTCTTACTTCTATCCTGCTCCATCACAGCAGAGGAACCGACACATCGTCAGGACCCACCTGCAGGAGCTGGTGGCACCTCCAGGCAAGGCTACAGCCGTTTCGCTTCATCGCTTTCAGCAGGGAGGTCTCGTAGCCGCCAGGTCCAACAGTGGCTTGGGAAGCTCTGTCCCTTGTCCGTGTCCAACAGCCTTCTGCCTCTGCCCCACATGTGGGGCCCAGGGATGCTCTGCTGCAGGAGCTGGGTGGGAGCTCCAGGCTGGTGGGCATCCTGCTCCCAGTTTAGCAGTGCAGCCAGCCCAGGAAAGCTCCCCAGAGTTTCTTTTTCCCACAAGGTCTCTCTTCTATTCCTGGAGCAACCCCAAAGATATTTTGCACGAGAGCACATGGCCCTTGACCACGCCGTTTCCAGTGAATTACGACCATGTTGAGCAAAGACCCCCCACTCTCTGCCTCCCACAGTGATTGGTTCTTCCACCCTGAAGGCATCTGCCCCTGCTTTTCCTCACTATCTGCAGCCCCATCAGGCCAAGAGCAAACACACCAGAAAGCTTGATAAGAGCTTGCTTGGAAGAACAATGTCCTGCAGGGATGGGGCTTTGTGTAGGTGCTAGTATAGAATGTTTGGCTTCAGTTATTTTTTGTTTGGCTGAGTTTTTTGGGTTTTGTTTTGTTTTGCTTTAAAAAAAAAAGAAAACCAGAGGGACTAGATGACGGGAGAAAGGGACCTCAGCAGAAATTCTGATAGGAGCATTACAATAAGCAGCCTGATAACACCAAAGAATTGGATCACAAATGTCATTTGGGGGGGGGGGGAAGCCCATAGAAAAAAAGATCCAACATTTTCAGAAATAAATGTTTCCTCTTAGGAATTTGAAGTACTTCCTTAAATTGCATGTTTAACTCCATTAGAAAACAAAGTCAGAATCAAAGCAAAGTAAGCCAGATGATGCCATAAAGTTTTCAAACAGAGTTTCTCTAGATGGGGGAATTCAGACATTTTCATATTTGAATTCAGGAAAAGACAAATTTTGGATGCCTGACATTCTCTGTGGACTCATCTTCCCATACTCCCCTTAACTCTTCTTGAAGAATGAGAGACGCAGAGTGCAGAGTGAGCGGCTGCCGTAAGGAACTGGTGGCGAAGTGCCCTGTTTTCAACGGATTTGGGAGCATTGGCAATTGTTCTAGCTCACAGGCATCCAAAATGTGAAATTATCATCGCAATAGAGCAAGGCATGGCCGTGAGGGCTTTAAGGGCCAAGGTGGGTGCCGGGGAAAGATCCCGTAGACCTGCTGGGTGGAAACACTCTTTCTGGCTGTCAGAAGGGAGCAGCTCACCGGCACAGCCCGGCTCTCCTGCATCGCCTGAGCTCTTTCGGCTTAAACCCCCTCCTGGCCCACAAGGATGGAGGCAAAAAGGATGGATAAGGTTCTCAGTAGGCGTGCTCTCAGCCCCACATGGCTGCCATGAGATGTATTGCGTGGCTGCATACATGCAACATGCTGCGGCTGCGTGTTACTCATTTTTGGGGGAAGTGAGCTGAATTACACACCCACCCACTGCAAGAACTCCTTCTCCTTCCCCTCTCACAATTTGCTAACACAATCTAAATAGTAAATAATATTTTAAGTAGCTGTCATTCAATGAAGAGGCTCTACCAACCTTTGCCCCGACACACGCTGGCGTGTTTCTGAGCGGCGCAATGAAAACTCTCCGAAGAACAAGGCAGCAGAAGAGCCGATATTACAAATGCCCGGAGAGTCAGTTAGCTTAACTTCTTTATTGATCTTCCCTGAAAACGAAGTGCTATCGCAGAGAGGTTAAGGCAAACAGACAATAAACACGGGAGACTTTTAATATGTGGAAACAGAGATTACAGTTTTAGGGAAGATGTGTCAATAGAAGTGCGGTGCCAGTCTCCCCCAGGGTTTCCCAGCGGGTTAGGCGACAGGCATTAGTTACCACACTATAAAACACACCCTTTAGTTACCACACTATAAAACACACCCTTTTTTGGCATCAGCTCAGGGGGAGGTCAAAGTCCGGCTCCCGCTTGTCTCTGAAGGAAGAGGCAGGCCAGGCGGCAATTACAGCAGGACGGAGGAGGTGCGTGTGGGTGCCGGAGAGGGCAGTCAGGGCTGGGCTTCAGCTACAGGCAGCTCTTGGGAGTTTTGGTCCGTTGGCAAGGCAGACCAGTCAGCATCACACCTTTACATCAACTTCGGTCTGCGCTAGACTGGGACTAGTTGCCTATCTAGCATCTCTTTCCAAATCAAAACCTTAAAATTTTTAAGAAAAGTGCCCGTCAGGCTCTGCCCAGACACCAAGCCGTGCCAGTCCTAGGTCAGACATGTCCTAGGTCAGGACAAGAGGTACAAGGCACAAACTTGAGCATAGGAAGTTCCACCTAAACATGAGGAGGAACTTCTTTACCCTGAGGGTGGCAGAGCCCTGGAACAGGCTGCCCAGAGAGGTGGTGGAGTCTCCGTCTCTGGAGACATTCCAAACCCGCCTGGACACGTTCCTGTGCCACCTGCTCTGGGTGACCCTGCTCTGGCAGGGGGTTGGACTAGATGATCTCCAGAGGTCCCTTCCAACCCCTACCATTCTGTGATTCTGTGGAGAACCCTTGTGGTTTTGCCCTAATTTTGTTCTCCTCCTAATAGCTGCTTTTCAGGTAACGGCTGCTGCATCCCCAAGGCTTTGCTGGGGGAAGCGGTGGCATCTCTTTGCTCCGGAGAAGCTAGAAGGAGTAGTGGGAAACACTGCATTTGCATCAAATCAGTACTGACCCAGACCTGCCCCTACCATCATGCTGAGCCTTTCTTTATGTGTATTGTGCTCTTCTGGCCCCCAGCCAGGGCTGGAACAGCAATTCTCAAACATCACCAACACCTGCAATGAGATTCCTAACGCACGGCTGCATGAAGCCGTGGGGGTGATTTGGATAAGGGTGCAAGATTTTAGCTGCTTGTTTGACTCCACTCAGCGAACCTGGGAAAACAGGCTGACGGATCACCTCTGGAAGCGAGCTGGCCTCCCCTCTCTGCTGCAGAAGATCACGGGGAGACCATTGTCCCACCACCTTCACGCTGCCCCTTTCCAAATGCAGGAAGCAAACAGCAGGATTTGCAGGCTGTTGGTGATACTGATTTGGTTTCAAGCATGGCTTTTTTTTTCTTTTTTTTCCCCTTGTGGAGGCTTTATCTTTTCTCTCACGATGATCTTCATTCCCAACAGACGTGACCTGAGCTAACAGTGGCAGGAAAAGACGCTGCATCCCTCTTTGAATTGCACAGCTGCAGCTCTGCATTTCTGAAGGTTTGGTACCCAGGGAATGAGAAATGTCAACATTACCATACAATTTTCCTTGGGTAATATCAAAAATCCTCTGGCTGTCAGGTTAATTTGAAGCTAAAAAAGAAATCAAGTTTAATCACCATTTTGTGATCTTTTTTTTGCTTCTCACAGGAAAAGGTCCCCTGACTATGCCAAAAAGACGTTAGATGTTTCAAGGACATTGATTTGTTAGAGAAAAACTTGCATCCCTTGATCTGAACATCTCCCTGAGCAAGGGAGGAGGGGGTGTCCGCAGGCTCAGGAGCCAGGATCTGCTTGAAATACATCAGTTTTAAGCTTCTAGGTTAGACCAATTTCCATTTCGGAGCCATCTTTTCACTCTGGTGTGAGACAAACGAGAAACTGCTCTGGCTTTCTGGCAGCCTTCAGGCAAGCTAATGAGCATCCCTGGGAAACCCACCCTCCGAAATCACCTCCGAGCCACCCCAGCTCCTACGGGCGGTGAGCCGGGGGAGAGCAGCACGTGCCTTGGGCTGCTGGAGCCCCTCCAGAGGCACCATCACCCATCGTTCCCACCACGGCTTCTCCTTTGCAACTGGTCTGGAGCCCTTGGGAACCAGCCCCAGGAAAGGGCTTTCCATTCCCTGTTCCTGCTGGGTATTTTGGAAGGGAGGAAGGCTGGAGGAACGAGGGTGTTTGAAACAGGGAAGGGGGAGAAGATGCTTGCTGGGGGAGCAGCCAGAGGGAATTGCAAGGAGGTGTTCGACTTAGAGGTCTGAAGACCCCAACCACCATTACTGAGAGGAATCCAGTGTGTCACCACTCAGCAGAGGCAGGGCTGTGAGTCTGCAGCATGGAGGGCAAGGGAACGGAAAGGACCGGAGAGGACATTGATTTTCTTAGAGGAAAAAGTGAGCAAGAATGACCTCAATGGAAAAATATTTTCTGTCTCACGGACAAATATAGCCCTACACGTTACGCAAAAGCAGTGTTAAAGCATGCTTGGAATGAGCAACTTGGGAGGCAAATTGCTACCGCTTGTCCTCACTTTTGTTTTTTGGCTTTTATTTCCTCTTTTCCCTTTGCCTTCTCCCCTCCAGCCTGTCCCCAGCAGCTGCCACAAAGCCACCTCAGAGGGGGCAGAGCTGCCAGCCACCGCCATGAGACCAACCACTGGTCTTCACAAAATGACCTGGGAGGAAAGACGGATCGAACCAGGGTTGTGTGGGTTCAGGAAGAAGGGAGAAATGTTTGGGTTGAGTATTAGAAAGGTCTTTCCAGCAGTAAAGAAACGCTGGACTAGGCTGCCTGGAGATGTCTCTGACGCCTATCCCCAGGTGTCTTTAGGAACCAGTTCAGCGATACCTGTCTGGAAAGGCAGAGGCTCTCATCCCCCCTGACAGACTCATTGCTCAGTGACAGACCAGACGATTTTCTTGCTGTTCTATTTCTGAGAAATTTGTTTCTCTTTCACCGTGAATGTAACAGAATGCTTTTGCTTGGAGTCAAAAGGCTGCCAAGTGCCTTTAGCTGTTTCGATTGTCTCCTGTTTCTCCAGCCCCGGCTGCGTTTTCGTGGAAGCTGCAGCTCCCAGCGACATGCCCTGCTTCCCATGCAGGACCCAGCTTGGAGGGGCTGGAGGGGCCCCGAGACCCACACTGCCCCACAGCCGGTGCCAACCCCAGCTTGCACCAACACGCCATGAGGAGAGCAGCAGCAGAAACGCCTGGGGGGGTCTTTCTGAGCAAGGCTCCCATCCTGTGCTTGGTTACCCCTGCTTGTGTTCACTTGCGGCCCCAAAAATGTCAGCCTTCTGGTGAAACATGGAATTGCTTAGAAAAAATCCAAATGCAGAGGCGAGAGGCTGCACACCCATGTCTGCTCCAGGGGAAGGAGAAGGAAGACCCACACTTGGGTGCAAAGAAGAAATCCTGTCTTCCATTGCCAGAAGTAACCCAAACCCACCCTGTCCTCCTCCTCCTCCAGGACTGATAGAAGCAGCTCCCGAGCCTTGGAGGGAGCTCTGCAACCACAGCTGAGACCAACCAAAACAGGGCAGTGCTGTCACGCACCCTCCCACCATGGGCCCAGGGCAGAGGTGGGTTTCACAGCCCAGACTCTCCCAGGACAGAGCAGCAGGTCTGGGGAGCCCCAGAAATAAATCAGAATCATAGAATCATAGAATTGCCTAGGTTGGAAGGGACCTTTCAGATCATCTAGTCCAACCCTCAGCCTAACTCTGATAAAAACCATCACTAAACCATATCTCTAAGCACTATGTCTACCCATCTTTTAAATACCTCCAGGGATGGTGACTTGCACCGAGTTACCTGCAGATGAAGCCATCGGGACAGTCTTTTTCAGCCAAGGTGGCTGCATCCATGTTTTACATTTCTGCATCACTTGCCTTGGCCAGGAGGCTCCTGCTTGTTTCTGGTAGCTCCCTTCTGGCACTCACCCCACCTCCCAGGGCAATTCGGCTCCTGGCAGTCCCGCGGGCTGGGAGCATCAGGGCAGGGCCTGTCCTTGGGTTGCACGGACACCCAGCACACATCGGTCACTCCAGGGACATCATCTGGCTCCTCCTCTTACTCAACGAGTAATGAGTAATGGTAGCAATAGCAACATCATTAGTAACAATAGCAATAGCAACATCATTAGTAACAATAGCAACAGCAATGCTTCCCTTCCAAATGCCAGAATAATCCCCCTCTTGTATTTATGAGATAAAAAGTAAAAATGAAGAAATCAAATGTCTTCCTCAAACCCAAACTGTGAGATAGCTGGAAACTGACACCGATCTCCTCATTCCTAACCCTCAGCTCAGCCACTGTGTAAAGGAGTCGGACAACATCAGCAGCGCTCTCTCTAGGATGTGTTGCCCCCTCACCAAGCGGAAAGTGGGAAGAGGCAGAGCCAAAGGAGTTGCAGTCACCCACACGGGCAACGCCGTGTCCAACGTGGATGGTGGGGCCAGTGGTCTGGGCAGTGCAGAGGTAAGAACAACCTCATGTCCCTCGGCTGAGGTCGCTGCCTGCCATTACCCCAGGGCTGCGTCTCCCTCTGCTCTTGGACAAGCGTGACGCCGAGTGCACAGAAGAGGTCTCTCTGCCACAAAGCCAGTTGTGTCTGATTTCCAGGAAATCAATCAAATGGGACGAAACCAAAGCAAACAGATCGATCGGTAAACAGAGAGACTTTTCTCAGTCTTTCATAAGCAAAAAAAAAAAAAAAACAAAAAATAAAAGCAACGATTACCTTCCCTAAAAAAATAACGGCAAATGCCATCTGCCAGCACTGTTATTTCCACTCCGGGTGGGGAGGCAGGCTGGTGCTGCTCCCAGATTTTCTATGAATGGGCTGGGAAGCAAAGCAATTAGGCAGAAAGAATAAACCATTCAGCCAAACACAACAGCCAGCAGTAGAGCCATTGTAAGCAAGGCAAGCTTTCTCAGCTCCTCGCCATTTCAAGTGCTCAGAGGTTTTGTGGAGAGGTGGCAAAGCTGTAAGCCATGGGACACGCGGTACTGGCCACCTGCCCTGTTTGCCAGAGCAGACCTTCCAGGGCAGATTTCATGCCCGTCAAGAAGCGCGAGGATGAGGTGGTATTTCCCCACCTAAAGGAGCCATTTGTGCTTGCAAAATATTAAAAATAAAAATTAAAATTAAAATACTACAATTCCCTAAGCTTCATACAGAGTTTTTGTACTTACAGCCTGCAAGAAGAGTCGGTCCGATACTGGTGGCTGGGGTCAAGTCAGTTTGTAAACCACCTTACGTTTCCAGTCCTTGCTGGTGGTGCTGCGCTACCTTAGCACCGTTAAGACAGAGGATAAGCTCTTCCTCACGATCACTCTGGGATTGGTAAAATCCACCTTCTCTTACCACACATGTGCCCCAAACACTGTGGTTGCAGCAGGGCCGTGGTGGGAGGCAGAGGAGAAGCCAAGGGGAACCCGAGCCAGGAGCCAAACCCTTCCTGGTGGCCTTGTGTCGGGGGCCTGCCCAAGTGCCGGTGGCCGGGGCTGGGACCCCTCCTTGCTGCTCAGCAGGAGGAGGGGGAGACCCACTGCTGCCGGGTGCACACAGGTGCTGCCGGGGTTTGGCTCGAGTGGTGCCATTTGGGTGCCGTGGCTGCTGCTCCAAAGGGTTCATACTCATCGGTACAACTTCCCGAGGGATAAAAAAAATCTGTTCTCTACCATGTTGTTTCCAGACTTTTGAGGGTTTTGGTAAAAACGCTTCACTTTTCACAGAAATTCCACCTCTTTGGCTAAAACGATGTTTGTTGGCAAGTCAGTTTTCAGTCACAAATATTGCATCGGGGGGAAAAATCTGAGCGGTCCAACTACCCCTACTTGAGCCGGACAGCCTGAGCAGAGGTACCGTTGCAGATGCATTCTCTCCAAGAAATGACTTGACCTAATGGAACAGGACAGGATGGGAAGGGAATAATCAATGCAATTTGTTAATGTCCAAAAGGAGAGAGGACAAATTTAGAGTAAAAAAGAAGAGAAAGGCAGAGATTCTCTGCTCATGAGCTATTGGGAGGAGAGGTAACGGGCACGGGACGAGAGGAGGAAGAGCTGTGCTATCCAGGTAGTCACCTGTGTGACATTGAAGAGGCTTTTTAAAAGCCACAGCTTCTCCTAGGCACACATCTTGGGAGATAACAATAATTCCGTTTAGTTTGGCATGTTCACAGCACCTGACAAGCAGGAATCTGGAAAGGCTCTTTTGGGTTTTGCTCCATAAACCGTGAACACAGGCTTCACAGGAAGGAATTTCTGTGTGATGATCATCCCTGAAAAATATCAAAAAAGCGTACGCCAGCAGGGCCTGCTGCAGGGCAAGCATTAACTGTTTGACCACTGGGGCTGACTGCTCCTCTGGCATCACATCTCAGGAACTCACGTCCAAGTGACTGGGGAAAAAGCACCACCGCTTTGGTGTGCTCGTTTTCCAGGTTCTGTACAAATTTCTTGGCAAATAAATAAAGACTTTGTTGCAGTAATTTTTATTTTTTTTTCTTTCAGCAAACAGAGTATAAAACATGGTTTTGTGTGAAAAGCCTGAAGCCAAACAGTGACGGATACCTTTTTGCTGCCATCGATCGTGTGGAAGAGCTGTTGGGAGACTGCTGTCTCTAAATAACACCCTGTGTGTTTGGGAAGTGATGTATGCAGCCATTCAGACTGTCTTTGGGATGATAAAAGCCTCCAGATCAACCTCCTTACAGATTTCTTCATCTGCATGTCTGAGACCTGATGATGGGAAACCTGGGATACAAATCTCTTCTGGCTCTTTTAAAACACTTCGTTGCAGAGTTGGTAGTGCCATATTGATGAAACCTGACAGCAGTATTTTTTTATTTATTATTTTATTTATATATTTATTATGATCATCACTTCTTAGATTTTGGAGTTACTGGGACACGCGTGGATTTCCTGGCTGAGCCAGGGGACTTTTTTCCCTTTATACTGCCCCAGTGTATAGTCCCTCCACCTCTCCCAAACCTCTTAGGGCAATGTCTGCTCATGAATGATGGCATAGATGGATGCGCAATTTGCCAAGTGCCCAATCTTCCCATCCCATATGGCACAAAAAGACACAGGCACAAGTCTATATGCAAGAGACCCTTATTGCCAGCTCCATCCTTCCCTGAGGAAGGGCAACTGACTGACTAAAGTGGTCCTGGCCTCCCCCAAGGATGCCATATCCCTCTGTGCAACCCTGGTAATGCAGATTCTGGTCCATTAAGGGCTTGCTGTCCCTTCTCTCTTCCAAGCTCTCTCGTAGCCTGTTGCTTCTCTCCTTGGGCCATACATATGCATCACCAGAAGTGACGGTAGTGTAGATCACTCTTCCATTGATCTACATGGGCCAGGCAAAGGGCCAAGCAGGGGGAAATGGATGGACCAGTAGATTTGGAAGGACTTGCTGAAGGATTTTAATTCCCCAGCTCTAATTCAATATCCCCTACTTTGAATTGTTGTTCTTTATTCCTGAATTATGTTCCAGCTGATGTACACCATGGGGGTCTAGATGATTGAAGGCCCATCATGGCCTAAAGAGAGGCCAGAGACAAAGCTCCCCATGTCAGTCTGGGATCGTCTTTCTCACCCTTACTGGGATGAGCTAATGGAGGAGCCTGAAGAGCTTTGCTTTTCCTACAAGGTACCTGTTCTGCCTAATTTCCACACATGCTGACCGGAGCAGGGCCTCAGGCCACCCTCCTCCTGCTTCACGCTCTGTGGCTTACAGGACCTGTCTCCACACATCCTGCAGAACAGGCTGAACAGATCTGTCCTAAAGGCCAAGCATTTTGTGCTAATTGAATTAATGTCTTCCATTAAGGTCACTAGCTATTACAGTGCTAATTTTCTTCCTGAGCCTGAGGGCCAGATTTTCCAAAGCAAGATACCAAGGAGAAGACTGATGCAACGTGAGCTTCTTCTGAGCTACCTGTAGCATCTCACCTGGGTCCTTGCTGCCAGTGAACTGAGACGTGTTTAGCAGACACATGCTCCGAGATCTGCAGATCCTGACCATTTGGCCATCACCAGAGACTGAAGCCACAACCATCACGGTAAAGACCACCTTCTGCTTCAAGATAAAGAAACACGCCCTTAAGCCAGCAGGACGTTGCAGACTTTTGCCATTCCACGTTGTGTATGGAGATTCAATGTGATTGTCAGCAAGGATTTAGTCTTACCCTACTGCAGATGACCCATGAAACAGCTAGTGGGTCTGTCAGCTCTGCAGATACCTGGTCTGCACAAAAATCAGGCCTGCACCTTCCCCTATAGCACTGAGCTGCGATGCTGCGAAAAAAATCAGACCTGTTTACAGCCGCCCCACGCATAAAAGTATTGTACCTTTGACAAGACTAATGCGAAAATCAAGAGGGGTATATTGAGACAAAAATCACTTAAAGGCATCTTCTTGTCTCCTTGAGTTATATTGCATAAAGCAATTACAATAAATACAAGTACTACCAAGTCTCTGAAAATGAGCTGTGTATATTAGTGCCCCTAAACAAGACAGCGCCTGGGATGAGGGCTCTCAGAGGAGATAATCTCTGTCTCTTCCCCTCTGTGCACACACAAAACAACATCCCCATCATTCTGATATCACGGCACGTCCAACAGATAAAAAAAACCGAACAACTAAAACAACCCCAAATCTCACCGACACATCAAAGGAGCGCAGCCAGCGGAAGAAACAAGCACACATCTTACATCAGCCTGCATCGGGTTGCCATGCAACCAGGAAATCCACGCATGTTGCCATGGTGATGTCAGTTCATCATCATTCCGTGCACAGCTCAAAGGAGTGCAGCAACTCCTCAGTGCACACATGCCGGGACAGAAGAAAAATGTGGGATGGAGCAAGAGCACGGCAGCACCTCGCAGCCTCTCCCTCAGCTTCAACCGGGAGGCCTTTAACCTTTTCCTCTCAACACTTGGTGGTCCAGCGTTTTCCCCTTGGTGTCTCCCAAACGATGCCACGTCCAGTGTCTATGCCCAAAGCCGTGGACGGCACACAGATGAACAACCCATTCTGTGTCAGGCGGCAGCATCCTCCTCCCCTGGCTGCGCCCGTGGCGCTGGTGAGGGAGAGTGAATACAGGGGCTGGGAAGAGAGGGAGCTGCTTCTGTGTGTCACTGGCAGCACATGCTGCTGCTTCACAAGCTTTCACAGCAGTACTATGCCATGAGGACAGGCTGAGAGAGTTGGGGCTGTTCATCCTGGAGAAGAGAAGGCTCTGAGGAGACCTTATAGTGGCCTTCCAGTACCTAAAGGGGACCTACAGGAAGGATGGGGAGGGACTCTTTATCAGGGAGTGTGATGATAGGACACAGGGTAACGGTTTCAAACTGAAGGAGAGTAGATTTAGATTGGATATTAGGAATAAATTCTTTACTGTGAGGGTGGTGATACATTGGCCCAGGTTGCCCAGAGAAGCTGTGGATGCCCCATCCCTAGAGGTGTTCAAGGCCAGGCTGGATGGGGCTGTGAGCAGCCTGGTCTGGTGGGAGGTGTCCCTGCCCAGGGCAGGCGGGTGGGAACGAGATGATCTTTAAGGTCCCTTCCAACCTGAACCATTCTGTGATTCTGTGATTTCTACTGTGTTATGATGCTCGTGATCAGTAGCATCAAAAACAATAAGGTGACAATATTGAAGACCAATAAGCGAGCCAACTGGAGTGCCATATAATGCCACATTAACCCAGGAAGGATGACCAAACTGGAGCTTGTGTCGGTGACCTTAGCTGGGCTTCATTGCCTAGATCCTCTTCAGCAATGGGAAGAGGAGAAAGAGCTTTGACTGGAAAGGGGGTATGTATGTTGTTAACCAAGCCTTGATGTTGGGCCCAGAGGTCAGCAAAACCAACAACCATATTGCAGCACTTGGGCAGGGATGCTGGTGAACAAAATCTCTGCCCCCTCTGGAAAATAAACATTGTGGCCAACAGCCACCTTTACTGCCCGGCTCCACGCTCACCTTTTGCCATGTGAAATTCTGCTTATTTGCAAAAACCAGTATCAGCTGCCAGTGCCTCCAGCACTGAAAATTATGGAAAAGTTTTAGAGAATAAAATCTTGCCAGGTAGGTGTGATAGCTAGTTCTGGCCCTAAAGACGCTGGAGGCATCACAAGTGGTTTGTGACCATGATGCAGATGAAATGGCAGATGATCCCAAGTCATCAGATGAGTTATTCACAGCTGACATCGGACCAGCCCTGACAGATAAAAAATAATGGGGGAGAGGGAGAAGTCCTAGAAGACACAGCTGGAGGGGAAGATTTGAAACGAGTTGCTCTGCGGAGCTGATAAGAATAAGTTTGCAGCCCATCGTGACAGAAGAAGGGGCAGCTGGTGTTGAACACTACAGGAAGGATACCTGCACACTGGGGTGCAAGCGAGAAGGTCAGCCCTCTGTGCTGCGGCGGCTGGGCTGAGACAGTCTGGTGGTTCCTCTCTCTGCAATGTCCATCACCCCATTAGGGTTGGTGTGTAGATCTCAAGGGTGAATATTCTGGTCTGAGCAAGAACAAGCGCTTTTCTTCCCTCTTCTCCGATGAAAACCACAGCTCCTCAGTGAGACAGGACAAGTTCTAGGACAAGGTCTAGGCACTCCTGAACTCTGCAGGAACAATAAACAGAAACCAGACATACAGGAGCTTCCTACGAAGTCAGGTGTGAAGTCTGCCCACTCCGGCTGCCTCCAGGCTTGCTGCCTGCACTCAGGACCGACTCCACAAAGTCAACAGGAATCATTACAGAGGCTTCTGGGTCAAGTTTGGACACCACCGGGCACATCTCCTTCTCTCAATACTCGGTATCTGCTCCAGGGTTGAAGAGCTGAAACGCTGAAGGCTGAACTAGTGCATGGGATACTCCAAATCCTGGTCCTGCTCACGGATGCTCTTATCCCGGAGTGAGGTGTGCTGGCAATGAAATACAAATTCCGTCTGCCGCTCTGTTGGTATGTATTTTGTCTATAAACCCAGCAGAAAGAATGCTTGCTCTTCTTTTGTCTTTCCCTTTTTCTTTTTTTTAATTTAAGGTTGCAATGCCTGCCTACATGGTAAACAAACCCACAGGAACAAATACTAAGAAAATGGAAAAATTCAGATCATTTGCCAGTCTGCTTATGCTTGGAGCAGCACCCAGGGTTTGGGTTTAAAAATAACCTTTAAATTTCATTTAATAACTGCTATCAAAATCCTATCTGAATCCTAATGCATTTTTTTTTTCTTCTTTCCGCTTTCCACATCCATCTAGTCTGAGGGAGGAATGACAAAATATTGTCATTACGTGTCCTTCGTGTCTCGGTACGGCTCTTTGTAATTTCGCTGGTATTTGACTCAGCCATTTGAAAGAGCAAATCCTACCACCGCACACTCACGCAGCTCCTTTCTCAGCGAAGGAAAGGAAAATTGCTGGCATCACACAAAAGCTTCTATAATTTGCTTCTATTTTCCCCTTTGTGCTCTGTGGCTTTTCAAAAACTACCAGACTCGCCCAACCCAACACAAATCTATTTTCTTTCCATTTCTTTCTTCCTCCTTTTTTTTTTTTTTTTTCCACCGGGGCGTTGTGTTTGCATCTCCATCGGACACCCCCTGGGATGGATTGCGAAGGGAGGCAGGTGTCTGTGCCCCATCCATGCCCCAAATGTCAGGCCCTATGTTTGATCCCAGGACACTTACTCCATGGAGCTGTGGTGGTACCTTTCCACAGAGGAAGGCAACGCTGCTCCCGCTCCGCAGTTACTGCAAGGAAAGATGTGGGGCAAAGCCCCTCTTGTTTCAAGCCTAGCGCTTGGATCACAGTTACATGGGGGCAAAGCAAAAGCCCGGAGGATGATCTTTACAAGGTGATTATATCTCGTTTCTTGTTTCACAGTTGCAACAGACATGGAAAAAGCAGTCAACGGACCTAAAGAAGGATCATTAGGTTTCCACACAGGCCAGGTAGAAGCTGGTCAGAGCAAACGTCCGTGCAGGCCGTTACCTGAAAAGCAGCTATTAGGAGGAGAACAGAATTAGGGCAAAACCACAAGGGTTCTTCACAGAATCACAGAATGGTAGGGGTTGGAAGGGATGTCTGGAGATCATCTGGTCCAGCCCCCTGCCAGAGCAGGGTCACCCAGAGCAGGTGGCACAGGAACGTGTCCAGGCGGGGTTGGAATGTCTCCAGAGACGGAGACTCCACCACCTCTCTGGGCAGCCTGTGCCGGTGCTCTGCCACCCTCAGGGTAAAGAAGTTCCTCCTCATGTTTAGGTGGAACTTCCTATGCTCAAGTTTGTGCCCATTGCCCCTTGTCCTGTCACTGGGCACCACTGAAAAGAGCCTTTTTTTCTTGCTCACAAACCCTACACTTCTCCAGCAACACATCGCTGAGGAGCCCAGCACCAGAGATGTTTTCTGTGTGTTAACTTGCTCTTCACAGAGCTTTCTTCTGCCATTGTGCCCATTTTTCCCTTGGAAAAAGCAGTATGAGGCTTTTGGTGCCCTCAGCATCCTGGGGCAAGGCGCTCCCCTGCTGTTCTGCTCACCACCAGCTCCTTCTTGCTGTGGCCCCACCACCGCAAGCGACGCACGGAGCAGACCTCATGTCACGGGGGGGACACGGGGCGAGCCTTTGCCCACGGCTGCTCCCCATCCCCGTCCCCTGGCCAGCCCCCACCTACAGGGGACTCCTTCCCGACCCCATAGCAGTGTCAGAGCAGAGCGGTGGCTTTCTATTTCTTTGCCTTTCATCTCCCAGGCGCTCAAAGCGGGCGACGAAGGCTTGGAGAGGGAGCCACAGAAATGGCTTTCAACAGCTGGTGGCGGGGGGTGGACGGGACAGGAAATAGCTCTGTTGGCGCATGGCTATAAAAAGGTTTATGTGCTGCACTTTGAAGGAGAAAATTGACTCCATTACAGTCAAGTGGCTCGGTGCCTTCAGCTGTGGCTGGACACTTCTGATTCGCAAGGAAATGGTTTGGCTGCCTTTTGTCGTGCTCCCTCAGCAGAGCTGCGCCACCGATGTGCTCAGCCACCTGCTCTCCGCACTGCTGCCCACGCCCTGTCCGCTGCACCCGGGGGCAATGCGGGAATAACTGCGTCCAAACTCTCGCTGTGGTCCTATGGACATTTTCCTAGCTATTTTTGAGCCCACAGTCCCTCCTGGTGGTGGCGGAACCCCTTGTTTCCATCACTGTCCGCAGGCTTCTACTCTCATCCCAGGGCCTTGGAGGGAGAATGCAGGGCTGGAGATCTCCTGCGGGAGCAGAGTAGGTGCCTCAGGCTCAGGCAGACAGGGGCAAGGATTTGGTCAAAGTTTTTATCTGTCTCGGGCAATGGGAGCGCCTCTTGCGTTTGCTGTGCTGGATTTCTGACTGCGGGGCTCCCTGGCAGGCGGAAATCCAGCGCTCAAACTATGTATTGCTGGGTTTTGGCTTCATGTCTGCAGAGATCCTCCTCCTCCTCTTCTCCTCCACCCCACACTGTGCCCCAGGGGATGCTATCCTCAACTCCTCTGAGGTTTGGGGGATGAGGTGTTCATGCCTCTTTGGGACCTTGCCCGCTCTTTCCAATTGGGACCAGTAGTGTCGTGAGCCATTTTGCTGTGGGAACACCCACCTGGGTGAGGGCCCTCGCGTCGACCGTGCTGGACGGTTGTGAGTTCAGTGGTGTTTTTCCCCAGACTTGAAGCATCCACTTCTCTGATGGGCTATGGGGGGGGCATCGCTGAGTGCCACCTCTCCCTCCAGCTAGCCGCCAGGCACCCGTGGCAGCCCTGTGCAGGCATTGCTGTCACTGGAGCTGGACATCTGGGAACCAGGAAAAAAAATTATTTAGCAGAATTTGGCCCGGTGTTCGAGCCTCACACAAAAGCCCAGAGTTTAAAGTGATTTCTGGCTTTGAAATATCCTGTGTGTTGGCTGCTTCTGTCTTCGTAAATTACTTGTTTTGTTACCGTCACATATGTTTTATAGACACGGGCCTTTCTGGCATAGTTTATTCCCTATAGGAAACCCATATGCTAATTTTTCCCCGTGTGGGCACAGCCTATCAAGCTGCTAATGGAGTACAATGGGGGATGGAGAATGAAGTTTTCATTTTCATCTCAGAGCAGCAAGCCCAGCAAGCAGATGTAGCCAAGTGAGGCTGACATTTAAAGCAACTACCGAGATCACATTACTGAGATTATATTTAATACGGCTGGCCAAATCTTTCAAACAAAATCAATGTTCTTTTACTTAATAATACCCTTGCCACATCTTAATGAAGGCTCCTTCCAGCTCAAGGCCCTATTTTTCTGCAGTCATTCCGTTGTGTGACATCGCTGACTGCATCAGATGGTACATAATGCTATTTTCATCTGTTTCTATTGGATTTTATGCATTCCCATCCTTGATTTGTCAATTGCCGGATCAATTAATCAAGGGACTCTTAGGGGAGAAACATTTTTATTACTGAGAAGGAAGGGCAATTCATTTAAATTCTACATCTTCCAGCAGCATCTAACATCTATCACGAACTCTCTCCACCGGGCATGGACAGGAGGACGATGAGGGACCTCCAGACCAGTCTGTGGCCACTCGAGTTATTTGCAGAAGTAAAACCCAGGCTGGGCTGAGCCCTGGTTTGCCCCTGGGTTCTTACGCCGGGAGAGGGACCCAGGCAGTGTTCCCGAGCCCGGGCACACCCAGGGGAGCCGGGGGGTCCCACAGCAGGTCCCTGCACAAGGCTGAGCCCGTCACGGGCAGAGTCCAAAGAGGGAACAGGCAGCGCTGGAGCCCAAGCAGCAGTTGCAACAGCTGCGGGTGAGACGAGAAAGGCGCCTGTCATCCCAGTAAATTCAATTTAATTAGCAATGCCTGAAGAAATTTAGTCAAGACAGAAGCTGTACTAAAACTTTGTGCAATTACAGAGCCCAGTGTAAGCCTTTTCTGAAAGCTCTGTGTGTGTATGTGTGTGTAAAGTTAATTTATGTATCAGCTGGTGCCTGTCCCAGGGTGAAGCGTTCCCCAGCAGGGACTCCTGAGCATCCTTGTCAAGCTGTAATTTTGCTGCAGGCCCAGCTCTAGTATATTCCAGAAAGCAGGATCCTGGCCCCAGAACGAGCACCAGCGACCGCGTTTTCTCCTGTCACCGCAGCACAGGCCTGATTTCTGCCTACAAACACACTCCCATCACTGAGATCGCCGTAGCGTTTCCCGTCGCGATTCCCACTTTGCGCGTACTGGGCTTTGCACGTTTTCTTCCAAAATGCAACATGGCCTGTCCATTGGGAGACTCTGTAGCAAGTTTGGTGGCTGGAGAAACCAACGGGGAGCTAGTCCCAACCAAACCACAAGCTCAACGCATCAAGTCCAAACACTTCTGAACGTCCAGGCACTTACAGCCGAATGAGAGCAGTTTTTGCTCTGGACAGGGGCCTGCAGCAATATCCCTGCACGATCCGTCCCTTTCCCCAGATCTTCATTAGAAGCAGCCCTGGTCTGGGGATCAGGCTGCCACACAAATTGATTGCCCATGGACATCTCCTCCCACCCAGCCGACCAAAGGCTGGTGGTCCTCTTCCTCTGGAGACATCCTCGCTCACGGCGTGGGCTACAGAGGTTAAAAATAAATAAAGAAAAGGATTATTTAAATAGCGTCTCCAAAGAGGACAATAAAATTGCACGGCCCATAATCCAGTTAGCCATTTTTCCATCCCATTAAACCCCTTTAAGGAGTTGTTATTATTATCGTTTGTCAGTAGAAAATCCCGCGGGGCTGGGGAGAACTCGGTCCTCGCGGCCACCGGCCCCCACCTTGCCGGGGGAAGGCAGAAGCTCACCATTCCTCTGGGCTCCCAACCGCCCTTCTCCCCCCTGCTCCAGGGAGAGTCCCCCCCAGCGTTTTGCAGCCGTAGGGAGCCGGGACCAGCTGCGGGCACGCCGGGTGGCCGCATCTCCCCCTGCCCATTGCGTCTGTCAGCTTCGTTTGATGATCAGCAGTGGCTTGATGAGGCTACGTGGAGCTGCTGGGACTGCAGGCGAATGATAAAGGTAGGGATTTTGTGTCCCGGGGTTTAAAAATAAAAACCAATTTCTGAGCCGCTTCAGGAGAGCGCATCCAGGAGATGTGGGGTCGGGGAAGGAGGAGCTGCTGTGGCAGCTGAGTATCTGTAGGGAGGACTGAGGGGAGCAGGAAAATGTGTGCAAAGATCTCTGCCAGAACCAGCTCTTTCAAATAAATTACCTTGCTCAGGAAATATGCAGTGGGCAGACCGGCCCCGCAGCTATATTTGTCTTTTTCCTTGGTCGCTGTGGGACAGAGCTTCATCCCAGAGAGGCCGGGGCTGACCAGTGCATCCATGGGGTGGTACTGGGTTGGGTCTCCGAGCCTCAGCTGGTGACACTGCTGGGAGCAGAGGGGAGCTGGCACCCAGGTGCTTGGCCTGTGAGAGCCCAGAAGGAGTCATCCAGTGCCACTAGTGGCATAAGTAGACTCTGCAGTGATCACAGAGACCCCACAGAGAAACAGAAATAAAAGCGTGGTGGGAGGAACATCCTCCCGTGGCTTATGTTAGAACCTCCAAGGTTTATGCTGAAGGGGGGGAGTGAGACTATGCGTGACTGCAACACAGACAGATGCCTTACCCAGTATCCTGGGCCCACAGCATGGACGTGACCACTGGTGGTGTCCTCCCAGTCCTTCTGCAGGGGCCTGTCCTCCTGATCAGGGCTGCTAGCATCTCCAGACTGGCACCAGAAGTGGTTCCGGTGGGAAGCAGATCCCAGCTTGTGCCCGACACCTCCAGAGCTCTACGTGGAGCACGGACACGGTGCCTGCACCTGCCTGCCTTCCTCTGTCCTGGGGCAGCCCCTGAACTGCCAGACCCCTCTTCTCTCCGCCCCCACCACCCCCAAGACACTGCTGCTCCTCGGCCCGCCACTCAGCAGGATCCTCCTTTCAAGGCTTAATTAATACTAGCTGTAGCAGTCGGGAAGCTCTACTGCTGCTGCAGGTAACCTCCACCCTGACATTCACGGGAGAGAGCTGTTCTTCAGAAACACGCAAAAACAGCAACGAGAAAGCACTTTCGGACCAAGCTTTTCCAAACCATAACAAAGCGTGAATGCTCCGGGTGGGTCAGAGTGAGCCCCTGGGATTATGTTACTTGAATTGGTACCAGCCCTCTACAAACCCCACCGAGAGGCACATCGACCTTGGCGGCGATGGGTCACTAACTCAATGCCTCTGTGCAATTTACCCCTCGATAGTTTTATTGTATTTCACGTGGAGCCGAACGTGCCCATCTGGGCCACCTTTAGCATGGGCGGCCTGGCCCTTGCGTGGGGTGGGCTGCTGAACCGCGTGAAGCCAAGGACCAGAGACGTTACTGGGGATGTGACAGGGATGCACAGCCATGGGGGTGATCGTCAGCCTTGTGGGACAGGCTGCGTGGCCAGGCTCTGCTCTCTGCCTCTGGCGGGCAGGTCCTCCATCGGTTCTACAGGAAGGCACAATTTGGTCCGAGGCACAATATTTAAGATCTTAAAAAGGTGAATGGCACGTATGGACACTGCGCAAACACAGCATAGGGCCTGTAGGGTAAGGACCACTCTTTGCCTACACTGCTCTGGGTAAGCCAAGGTACTGAGCTGTGCTCCTGGGCACTGCAGGCAAACAAATTCACTGATAGTAGTAGAAACCAAGAAAACAGAGACTATCTGCGATTTCCTCCCACTTGTTCCAGTTTCCCAAGAAAAAAGCTCTCATTAACCATCGTTAATCATGCAAATCGGCAGTAACACCCCTCCAGCTGGCTGCTCACCTCATTATCTCCAGCCTGACGCGGGGTGACCGTGGGCCACTGCTGGTGGCGTGGAGCTCCCCTGCTCCACTGGCAGTGGGGGGAGCGTGGGGTGGCTCTGCCGCTCCTGCAGGCTGGTCTTCGAGCATTATGGAGACAAGCCGTCCCCCGGTTTTGGTGTATGTGGGGGCTTTTTCTTCTTTTACCTTTCAGGAGCCCTCCTCAGGTCTCAGAATTTGCAGGAGGGTGACAAAGTCTCCTCCTGTTCCCTTGGCAGGAGGATACAGCAGGATCTCTGAGCAAAAGGGAGAGGTGGATACATGTTGGCTTTCAGCTCCAAGGTGAATCTGATGTAGCCGTTCTCATAACCTCCTCAGCAACACCCCCAAATAAGATCTGTCCTCAGATGGCTCCTGGGAGCTGACTTCTGCCTGGCGTGAGGAAGCCCCAGCTGGCTGCAGAGGCCTGGGCAGCTGAGCACACTGACAGACAGGCACCTACAAAGTGTCACGACAACCCCAGGCCGAGGAGAAGGCAATGACACACGTGACCCACCAGCACCCGCAGCAGAGCTCAGCACAGGTGGTGCAGACCAGCCTCCATGTTTGGTACCAGCCAAGGGCTGCCCTGACCCCTGAATGAAATCAGTCATTTGTAGTGGTACTACACCCTATAAAGGAGGCCACATCCCACTCGTGTTCCAGTTTCCCCCCTCCACGTAGCAGAAACGTCACCCGGGTGTTCTCCCAGCGCAGACCAGCGCAGCACTGGGGTGCGGTGGGCACAGCCTGGCTGAAAGAGGATGAATTTGTGAAAGACCTGCTGCCTGCCAAGCCACTGGCTGCTGACATCGCTTTGCCTGAGCACTGCCTGGATGCCATCCCACACCCTGGAGGTGGATTCCCCACCCTGTGTGGAGCAATGGGGTGGTTCTCTCCGGCCCTACCCTCTCCATCCCTACCCATCCAGAAAGGAGGATGGAAAGGGCCTGGCGCACTGATAACACCTACGCAGGCTTAGAAAGCCATCGCTTGCCTTCTGTATGGCTGATGCCCTCACACGGGAAGCGAGAAACCTGCAGCCTGGGCCATCTCCAGCCTTTATGCTCCTTACACGAAGGACGCTCTAAGTCACAGAGCTGAAACCCAGAGCAGGCAGGTAAGCCCAGCACCTTGCCTGCAGGAGCTGGACCAGCGCCAGTCTGGAATTGCCAAGCTCAGAGGAAGAACGGCCCAAAAAGGAGGTTGACTTTACAACACGGTGGTTATGGCATGGATCGAGTTGTCTTTCTCCTCCTCTAGGCACTGGTTCAATGTCCAACACCCCAGCAGAAGTTTGAAAGGAAGCTCAGCACAGCATGGATCCTGCCTTTTCAGAGGCGATGAGCATCTGAGGATAGCATCGCAACCCCAGAACGGCACATCAGGGCCTCCTGACCTTGGCTCCCCGAGCAACTCGATGATGCCCTTCTGCAGCCAAGTTGTATTTTTAGGTCCTTCTCCCTGCTGATTCATTAGGGGAGCTAATGTTCTCCAAACTGCCGGGCATCTGACCCTCAAGGTGTGTATGCCGTGCACTCCTGATAAATATAGACCACTTCAATTGCATAACCTGTCTAATAAGCAGTGGCTGTCCTCCCCGCGGGCACGCAGGGGACCGGGAACCGAAACGCCTCTGCCAAGAGTGTGAACGGATGCCTTGTTATTTGTTTTATTTCCACTGTCTTCTATTTTCGATGACTTCCTGCTCTATCGACTTAACGAGTGACTCAGTGAGGTTCGGTGGCCCTGGAAGTACTCCAGGTTCAGCACGACCTCTCCGCTCTGCTCACCGCCGTCAGTGTGTGGGGTAAGGTCCTCCTTTCTAATCCTCCTTTCTGCTGGAGGAGACGCGGCAGAGCGGGATGGGACAGGAGGATTAGGATTTGGAGAGACCTAGCTAAAAGCCGGGTTCATTTCCTGACGGGCTGTGGCAGAGCATTTGGCAGACTAGGGGCAACCAAAGGACTTTATGCCTAGAGGGGGCAATGGTCTGCCCCTGGAAAAGGCACCTGGTTTGGTTAACTGAGCAACAAAAGCACCTCACGGCGTGCTTTGTCAACACAGAAGCCTTAAAAAGTCCGTGTGCTTGGGAATAAAGACATCTCAGTATCAAACAGCAAGACATCAGTAGCGTCAGGCTGCGATCTTACAAAACGAACATCTGATAACTTCAGGACCTAGATATGACTGCAACGGCTGAGTGGCGAAGTGCAGAGTAATCATTAAATAAATCATTCAAAGTACAGTATGAAGCACTTATTAATAGACTCGACAAATGCATTCAGAAGTGGGGGTTTTGCGCAGTGATTTTTCACCCCTGGCCTCTGGTTCCTTGCGGCGCTTGCAGCAAGAGCCCCATGGAGAGGACCCAGCGAAACCATGTCTGCCCCACGTCAGGAGGTTTCTCTCCCGGAGAAACGTTCCGGGATCTGCTAATCATAAACCGATGCAAGCCTCGTATTATCTAGAAAGAGAAGTAGCCGTTCCCATTAAATGCACGCACCACTTGCCATCAGTTTGGCATTGCTCAGCCAGGCTGGCTGCGAGCAGCGTCGCGATGGCAAGGAGGGCTGTTGAGACAGCTTGAGTGATATTTATGACACGGGCCGTTCCACCTATATTTGTTGTTCCTGCTGTGCAAGCATCCAGCGTGCCCTGTAATAACTTTAATAGCTTTTATGCAACGGCTAAGGATGAGAAAGCTAATTAAAGATTAGGTATTTAACCTCCCTGGTTTTACTCCTGTCTTTATCTAACAGCCAACAATTCGATCCCTTCCACTCGTCAGTGTCCCCCACTTCCAGCTCCAGGCTAGAGCGGGGCAGAGGGCTGGTCCCAAAGCAGGGGGCTCTGCTCCGGCCTCCACAGAAGCAAATAGCTGAGCTTTTGCTCCCGGACCACCCCTCTCCTGATGTGCTGTGGCCTTGCCACCAGGCATCAGGCTGAGGAAAAGGGACAGCTGTGACCAAACGGCCTCTCAGGGAGCTGGAGCCTCTTTTCACCCGCAATAATGGCCGGTGGCATGGTGTGGTGTGTGTCCCCAGCAGCAGCGCATCCCCAGGAGATGTCCCCTGTCCTGCTGAACCACCTGGGAAGCAGGAGGTGCCTGACACACGCCACTGGTCGGTGGCAGACCCGACAGCAGAGCCCAAACTGCCTTTGCCCCAAGGTCTGCGCTCCACTGGTGGGGCCACAGGTCTGGGGTCTGTCCCAGCCTGCAGCAGAGGACACCAAGCCCCACCGCTCCTTGTCCACAACATTCTCCTCTACCTCCCAGCCTTAAATGAGGCAGAAAGTCTGCTAAGGACTTTCCTGCTGGAAGGACGCAGCATGAAGCAGCTAATGCAACCTCTCTTGCTCATCCACAGCACTCATGTCCAATGGATAATAAAACCACAGGCTCCTTTCTCATTAATCCCTAATTAGGCTCTCTCTCACTCACATAGCACTTTCTGTCATTAGCGGTGGAAAGCAGAGAGCCTGCCGTTAACCTTCACATGTTGTGAGGAGGCAGACCCGAATATCTTGCTGTGATCTTGCATAAAGCCTCTCCTTGTGCTTGCTCTCAGGGCCTCCTGGAAAAGACCCCCCCCTTCTTACCCCCAGGAGGGTGGAAAAGCAAAGCCTGCAGAGGAGCGCAGCATCTGCAGCGAGGAGGCTGGAGATGTCACACACCCAGTGGACGCTTGACCACCGAGTGAGCGCAAGGTCAGGTTTGCCCTTGCAGAGATGCAAGAGCCCAAGTGATGGACCACAGAGCCCTGAGCCAGCTACCCAGTTCATCCCAGCGTGGGTACGGAGAAGGCAGCAGGGGTCACATGCCGGTCACATTCACACAGCAGAGGTCACATTCCAGCCGGACTCCTGCCTCCATCACTGCTCTTTACCAGTGACTGGGAAGGAAAGGGAAGCTCCATAAGCCCTCCTGCTGCAGAAGGGGTTTCCCAAGATCCCCCAGTCAGCTTTTAAGCGGCTGCACAGGAGAGCAGCCTGGCCGTGGCAGTGGGGGGCTCGGAGCAAGCTCGCCTACCTGTCGAGAGCGGGGCAGAGTAGCCCACACTGAGCTCTGGGCAGCCAGACTACTCCTAGAGCTTCAACTTTTTCATTTAAAGCCAGCCTGGACATGTGGAACATAGGCTGAGGCACCTCGCAGGTGTCCCTGCATGTGGTGCAGGGGCAGCAACAGAGAGAGGAGAGCGGAGATCACAGCTGAAGATCAGCCCTGCTCCCACCCGTGTCAGACAAAACCCCATCGAATTATTAGGATGAACGCTCTGGGGGCCATGTATGCCGAGCACCTGCCAGGGATGGGAACAGGCAGGCAGCTGAGTTACTGAATCTGGAATAAAATAGCCAGTCCTTGCCGCTGCTGGCAATGGGACATTTGTGGCCCGTTACCCTGGCAGCTGCGGCTCAGCTGCGTCCTGTGCTGTCCTACCCGTGATGGTGGCACTTGCTCCCAGCCGAGGCCTTGGGGACCAAGACTGATACTCGTCCCAGGTAGATGTGCAGCCTCAAACCCGTACGTGAGCACTAGCATCCCTGGCTTGCAGTAAGTGGTGTCCACTGACTGTCCCTACCCTCGTCCCGCATTTACCCACAGCATCTTTGAGAAGGCCACCACGGACACCTGAGGGCTGTCGGTCAGCAGAGGCTTCCCAAGCGCTCCTCTCCGGCTACCCAGCTGCTGGCTGAAGCATCGGGGTCCTGCGGGATGATGATCTGCATCCCGTTGTCCTTGTGTTGGCCACGAGAATCCCACGTTGCTCATGCAGCAGCAGCCCAGCTGGATGAACCAGCTAGCACATGCCCATGCAGGAGACCAGCGGCGGGTGAGGAACTGGATCTGGCTCCTCTTCTTGTGATTCTCTCCGGGGGCAGGCAAATCCAAGGAGCCTGTGGTGTCGAGCAGCCCTCGACTTCTGCCTTGTGAGCCAGACCAGCACGGCTTGATGTGTGTGGGGCAATGGCTCCAGGATCACTTCTTCAATGTTCTGCTACTGAAACATAGAGGGTATCCCAAAACCCTTGCTCCTCTTGCTCCTTACTCTCTTGCTCCTGTGAGGAAGAAAGGAGAAGGAAGGTGTGGAGCAAGAAAGAAATCAGAAAAGTTTTGTTGGCTGCAAAACCAGGTTATTTCCTTTAAACGGCTGGTTCTGCTCACCCAGGGATTGGCACTAAGGCCTGTTAGAAGCAGCACGAGTCCAGCTCCTGACCTCCCCACAGCCAGGACTGCGCATGGTAGTCTGATCTGACTGGACCCCAAGTTCTGGGAGGGGACCCTCTCCCACCCTCGCAGCAGAGGAATGATTTCCCCGCCATGACCCTGAGGCCGATCCACTGGCTCTCATGTTTTGTGCCCAGCACAAAGCACCACGGAAAGCCCCTGGGAAAAGTGGGGACCTTCAGTTAAGTAGCGATAGAAAGGGCACTTCTCCAGTGAAACGAGTTCAGAGCTGAGCTTTAGAGAGCTCTTTGAGGAGCACTGGGCAAGGAGCGCAAAGCCGTAGGAAGCAAACCTCTGGACTTAACCAGCATGAACATCATCTCCACTCGAATCCTATCAGCGGATATCTGGAAGGAAATCTAACTGTGGCGGCGGGGAAGGGGACAATGAGGCAGCTCCTTGTCAGGGAGGAGAGGGAGCACCTGGATGCCAGGCAAGGCATGGATTGCACGAGGCAGTGCCACGTTACAAGGTATCTTGCAAGCTTCCCCAGTAAGCCAGGCAGCTTCCCAGCCTACTGGTGAGAATCCTACCAATGGCGAGGCATTACTCTGTACTTAAAGAGCTCATGGTCTTGCACAGCTGCCAGGACAAGAAACAGGTGGAGCCCTTTGCATGTCTTGAAACCCAGCACATCAAGTGAGCACCTTCAGCATGGAAAAAGAGGAGATATAACCCCGACTTGCTCCGGGCACGCATGGGCAATGTCACCATCGGTGGGCAGCCTGTCAGGTAAGAACATATAGAGGCTCCTCGCGGGGCAGTTTGTGGGTCCTGCATATAAACCACCCCAAGGGTGTTCTTTCTCTCTCCACTTTCTCTAAAGATGCCTAACTAAACAAGTCTCTTAATGTTGACCTTTTCCTTCAGCATCCAAAGCAAGATGACAGGCTCCCAACCAGCTGTACCCAGCACTGGCAGGAGCCAACATCTCCCCCAGCGCCTCTATCCTGTTATCCCTGATATTTCCCTCCCCTTTGGGTTCAGTGTTAATCAACATCCATTCCTCTCGCTCCTCACTAGACACCCAGCAGCTCAAGCGTCAGGGCAAGCCTCGAAGGCAGGCAAAGTAGTAGTGCAGGGGGGTAGAGGGCAAAACCGGGTGGTGGTGGTAGTGCCGGGTTATGGCTCTGGAGAAAGTGGTGCCCATCATTGCCTCCTGCAGCATCTTATCCACCTCTACTGAGCGTTGTCCTGTGGACACAGAAGCAAGGCTAAGGCCTGAGGCCCTTTAGCAGGGCTGAAGGTGCTTCTCTGCTCCCTGCAGATGAGGGTGAAGGGACTCTCGCCTCCTCCGACAAGCAAGATGGAGAGAGAAATTTAGGGAAATTTGGTGCTGACCACCAAAACCATTACCCTCACACCAGCCCCTGTGCACCCGCCTCTCCCATGCAGCCCAGAAGAATCTCAGAAGGGGCAAACACCCTTCCTTCTTCTCCTGAGACCAGCAATGCCTACCTGAGAAAAAGCAGGCAGAGCTTCGCTCAAACTCCTACTGCCAGTCTCCTGCATATCCCACCGCCAGAGATAACAGTCACCCCACATGAAGAACTCCAGAAAAAGGGACGACAAACCACACGGAGGCCAGACTTGAATAAAACAAAGATATCTGCTTGAAAATTTAGGGCCTATCTCCACTCCTGCTGAAGATGCTGGGACTTTTGAGAGGTCCAGAATGGGCAGAGGTGAGCGCCCTGCCTCTCCTGTGTCTCAGCACAAACCCTCTCTAGGATGGGAGTCGCTCGAGCATGTTATAAGCGCAGACCGTGCTCCCTGCTGCTGGGAAAAAAAATCTGTCTGAGATAGCTTGCAGTTCGATTCCAAGTCCTCAGGAAATAAGACAGCCTTTACCCGTTGTATGGAACTGCAAGGGAGGCGTTTGGGGCAGCTGGAGGGTGAAAGCTTTGGCCTCCATTACTATTATTTTCTGTAGTGGCAGGTAAGAGAGAGAGATCAATTTTTTCGTTGCATATTTGAGCTCTGAAGAAAAAAAGAGGAAGTGCCAACCATCTTTTCAGAAAGACAAGATGCTCAGTACAGAGCACGGGTCATTTTGACTTTTGGGGACCAATTTGAACGCTCTGAGCATAGGTAGACATTGCAAATACCATCTCCGGCTGTAGAAGCTGCTACCAGGGTCTCTGTTTCTTGTGGTCTTTTTGACATGTGCTACCTGCCCGAGACGCGGGCGTTTTGCTCGGGCTGCTGTGGGGTGCAGCAGTCACAGCAAGGCTATTCCCCGTTAGCTAACGAGGAGCACAACAGCTCCTGAGAAACACAGCCCTTGCCCTTCCACACCGGATTACCATTCGGACAATGGGGAGAGAAATCAAGGAGCCCGTGATCTGAAGTTACATTAAAGACAGTTCCTCTAAGAACACGAACCGTGCCATGGATCATTTCTTGTGTCAGTAATTACATGGGTGGTAGCAGGACATAGCTAAAATGTCATAAATAGCTAAATGTACCTACGTATCACTACCTAACACGCTCTTCCGAGCCACAGCTGATTCTACAGCATTACTGGGTAAGCAGCAGAGCAAGGCTAAAATGGAGCTGTACCTCTCGCACGCTCAACGGTTTCTGCATCCCTTTATGTGAGGAGGCTAGAAGGGAGGGTAGAGCCATCCGGCCCTTTCCAACCTCCCACGGAGAGAAGGGAGACGTACCACCCCAACAGCCACAAGCCGTGGGTCGAGCACCCGAACAGACACCGGTCTGCCCAAGACAGACAGCCATGGGATTGAAGACAAGGTTTGTGCCTTACGGGTGCGTACAGAATATGTCACGCAGCAGAAAGCAAAGGGCAAAATTCAACACATGTAATGCTTCAGGTCTTTATTGTTGCTGTAGAGTAACTGGTACATGGTTAAAACATCCTAATATCATCAGTGAACTCTGAAAACTAAGGCTTTCTGTAGGTTTGTAGTATCCTGGTGTTTCCTTTCACACAGTGTACATATAAAATCAAGTTATAAAAACACGGATCTTGTTCAAACAACAGCATGATGCAATGCACAAAACTAGGAACTACATTTCGTATGATCAAGACAACACCTTACAGACCAGCTTCAGGCCTTGCCGCTTTGAAGCCAAGAGAGGAACGTCTTGGCCTGGCGTCCTGCTACCCAGATGAGCTCGATGACAAACACAGATGGCAGGATTTCAACCTCCTGTTCTCAGCAGAGAGAAAGAAAACCCCGATGCTGATGAGGAAACATTTGATTGAGCAAAGGAGAGCAGTATCCTTAAAGCACGTCATTGATCCCAAAGAGCGTAAGCAAGACCTGGCAAGACCTGCAGGTCCCGCAGCCAGAGCAGTCGCTGCAGTGCAGTGCGGCTGCTGGCACTACGAGAGAAGGTGAGCTGTGACAAACGCGCTAATGAGTGAGACGAGTCTCGGTGCTAATATGCGTCCCATGAAAGAGGGGGGTGTGTGATTCCTGGAGTACTAGCACCTTTAACCTAACAGCATGGAAAACATTTCAAAATGATTTACCCAGCATAGTACCACAGATTTAGGTCAGGAAAGACCTTTAAGATCATCAAGTCCAATCATAAACCTAACCCTGCCAAGTTACCACTAAAACATATCCCTAAGTGCCATCGTAGTATACTTCGAATAGGGAAACCAGGTAAGAGCAAAATAGTCTCAAAAAACCCTGTATATTAGAACCTTTTGAGTAAAAAGGAACGTTTTGACCAAAGAGAAAAAAAAAAACATTCACAGAAAGCTCTTCTCCCAGTTCCTTAACCACATTCTAAACAAAGAATCTTCTATAACCACAAAGCTTTTTCTTTTTATTCAGTTTTCTTTTCCCCTGTCTTGCATTTCTAATTGAGCTGGCAAATGATGCACATAATCTGAAAATTTACGTCAATCACAAAGCCAACTCCTGTCCTTGCGAGAGGAGGATTCTTCACTTAACACGTGCTGCCCTGCACGATGGCAGTGTGGCACTTGCAGCTGACAAGAACATTATTCTTTCTCTTTGATCCAAATACATGAGACAGGAGGATGAATTACAGATTTGCAGTTTGTTTACCACATCACAGTAGGTTAGGTGTTTGGCTCCACCTGGGAGAAAACCTCTTGTAAGGGTCAACAATGGACTGCATTTGATTTCATTTTCAGAGCCCCACGCTAATCACACACACATGTAAATCTTTCACCGCTCCATGACCAAGACTCACACTGATGTTTCTGATACATTCGATGACACCACAAAGTTCTCTGAACGACTGAAAAAAAGCAAATCTGGTATTTATGTCACCAACATATGTAACCTGTCCTCCAAAGTCATTCTTGAAGACTGCGTTAAGGCTATTGGAGTAGGCTGGCCATGGTCACTCCTGGTGTGAAAGCATAGCCATGGCTCAGGACAGACTAGAAGGACCCTTTAGTCCTCTGCATTAACCATAAATGAGGTTTTTAGGTTTTCCCTTGTGACTAGTTACGTGGACGTGGAGGGAACTGCACCAAAGCAGAGAATTAGACAAAGAAAAACTAGGCTACGTAGATTTAAGCTGCAACCATGCCTTTGATATCACAGAATTACATTAAAAAAGTCCTCGTAGTGCTGAAAGGACCTCTTCCTACTCGTGACAATGAAACACCAGTTGTCAGTCTTCAGGTACTCAAATATAAATATGAAAAAACCATTAAGAAACATAACCCTAAATATAAACCTAGCTTTATTTATTTTTTAAGAAAAAAGGGATTAAAAAAATTAGAGTAAAATAGATGGCTTCAAGTACTTTCCGCATAATAAACAATTAGTTATTATAAGCATAGATTAAAAAATACCTGTCACCTCGCAAAGGACAGTTGAATAGAGGCTGGTGATTCGTTTGAAAAATGGCCCTTTGATACAAACACATTAGACAACATGTTCAGTGTTGTAATTTAGAAGAAAACAGATGCGTCTACCATGCCGACCCAATGCTTGAGATATTCCGCACAACACAAGATACATTTCGCACTCTGTACTTCTACATTTCATGGCAATGCCACTCAAGATATGGAGCCAGGCCACCTTGGTTTAGCTCAAACAAGCCTTCATGCAATAAACAACAAATATTTAGTAAGTCAGGAAGGTTTTGCAGCAATACAGTCGATCAAGTGGTCTAACTTTTTTGAGGTTGAAAAATCTAACCTGAAGTGTCTCATAAGTGCTGGCAACGTTTATGTCTTTTACTACGTGACCGTGAACATTACTTGTATTATATATGACAAGGAATACGTTTGAAAGTGCCTTGTCTGGGTTTGAGCCTTCAGAATTTCTGAATGTCATGAAAATAAGGGGAAGTATTCTAGGGGGTGCCCCAAAAGAACCCCTCAAAAATTGCGAAGGAGATGATTGGAAAAATAACGATGTCACCAGGGAATCAAAGAAAATACTGCAAAGGGAAGATGTAGCTCGATTTCCCTGTGCTGTGATAGTCTGAAACCCATCTCTTGCACACATAAGGAGACAACCATTGCATCAGATGCATTTCAACAGGTCTGGCTGATACGCACAGAAGCAGCAGCCTTCCTGCTTATCTGTATGGACTATTCTAAGGAAGCAATGTGAAAACCAAAATAAATGCTTGGGAAAAAAAAAAAGACATCTTGCCTACTCTAAACAAGAAATAAAATGTTTTCAATCAAATAATGTCTACAAGGAGACCTTTTTGAAGAACACTTACCAGCTACTCAGAGACAGACACATAGTTTTGCCCCTACCAGAAAAAAACACCAATAAAAAGAACAAAAAACCCAGCTCCTCTATCCCACAGCTCTGTATACTACAGTAGGAATAAGCCTCCCACAGCTAAAAGGGAGACCGAAACAGTATGAAACAGTGAGAAATCAAAACTTAGCTGCATAGGTCTATTAAATAATCGGTTGAGACTCAAACGGAGGCAGAGCCAGCGCTGTTTTCTGTCCTACAACACAAGACGGCAAGGCTTGAAAAATCCTTCTGAGTGACCAAGCCAGAATGGTTGAACAGTGGCAGGTTCAGTAGTGTTTGAAAAAGCTTATGTGAAAATATTATCTTAAAATAAGTTTGAATATTTGAAAGAGAAAAAAAGAAAGAGAACAACTCCTCCTCCAGCTTCCACCTACCATCAAAACATCGATAAAATTACCAGCCTTCCAAATCCGGTGCTCACTTTATGACAATGTGATTATACAGAAATCATACATCTGTCTCTCTTAGCTGGACAGTTTGGGTTTCTACATGAAAGTTCAGTGCATGTCACATTTATTAACGTCCTTACGATTGTTCGATAATCCAGCAATTTGTTTCTTAATTACAGCAGAATGCAGTTGCTAGCTGCTTGCAAGAGCAATGTTGAAATTACATTCAGAGATAAAAACTACCATTTTCATGTGTAGCAATAACATTTTTCTTTCTTTTCACAGAATCGAGTGCAAATGTCTAACAATGGCGATAGTAAAAGACAATTCTCATGCAAAAATTCTTCCCTGTGCATAAAATTTGCGGGACATCTCAAACCCACCCATTTTTATGTCTTTCTCTACCCCGGAACTAATTGGGTTTTATTTTCGTGTCGTGAAATTTCTGTTGCTTTTTAAAATATCGATGGCAAGCGAGTTCAATTAGTTCCAGCCCACCAAATACCTTTTGCTGTGCAACAAAGAAGACGACCATGGCTGCAAAATACCATCGTGCAAAGCTGTACAGGTACAGCAGCGCAAGCATACCCGGTGGGAACACCGTCCAATACAGGAGCGAGATGCACTTCACCGCGAGGACCCTGAGCTCGGATTTACACGGTGGAATAATGCTTTGCCCTGTTGCACTGAAGCATTTTCCACCTTCATAGAAAAGTCGGAGTCTCTCCTCTTTCTCTTCCCAACGCTTCCGGCACCAAAGCTGCAGCTCCTCCTTAGAAATGGGCACTGTCTCTATGGGATACCTCTGGACGTGGAAGTGAATCTCCTTTGGGAAGTTGCCGTTCAAAAGGTGCTTCTCTGTCTGAGGAATGTTTTGGGGGTACGCCACAGTTATGTCATGGATAGCATCGAGATTGTCACCTAGAAGACAGGTTTTGGGGAAAAAAGATCAATGGCAGGTCATGCAATGGTCAGAACACTAGTTTGTTTCAAGGCGTCATTGAAAACCGTCCAAACTGCGGCAGAAATCCCAAAGATATGTTAGCAATGCAGTTTTTTATCTGCTAGAATCTCTAGAGAGAGGTCGATCTTTTCCCAATCACTATCTGTTCTGAATCCGAGCAGAAGATGTTGGGAACAAAATTATACACAGCACAAAGTAACACAGAATTACAACACAGTGACTAAGAGGATTAAATAAAATTTAAAGGAGAGAAGATGCACATCTGGTCTTGGATAAAGAGCAGAGTATGTGAGATTAATCTTCAGTTATTCATACCTGTGCTGCAAGCTGAAATTGCTTTTAACTAATGAAGTACAGCTCAGTGTATGTTCCTGTGACCACTGAAAAAGCAAGCAGCATACACAATCCTAATTTACTGAAGACTGAGAAAACATACATGAAACATATCTCAGCTAAATATCAGGCGTTCATTAAAGGATGAGGAGTATCTCTGCAGCTCAGCCAGCTTTGCAGAGTACTCCAGTTAACACAATTTCTTTACATCTGACCAGCCGGTACTGTAAGAAGGCGAGCTGCTGCTTACTGCATTCCAGATCTGGTCAAGACAAAGTACAGCATAAATGTACTGGAGAAGCTCAGCTTTAAGCAAATCACACACGGTTACCTATTTGGGTAAAGTGAGTACAGTTAACCATTTAAAAAGCAATTGCAGATTAGAAATTCAAGGGACTACTGATGAAAAACCCTCTACTCTTCATTACCACGCCTGATCGAGCCAACGCGCTCGAAAGGATATCAGTACTGCCAAAGTGGGCTTTGCTAACGTATCTTTGTGCTAAGCGTTTTTACATTTTGCACTTTCTAAATGCCCTCTTTATCCCCCGGCCTCTGACCAGACATTCTTTTTAGATTTCATAAAGTAAACTCTGCTAGTGCAAAACTGATCTAAAAATAGGCGCACGGTGCACTGGATGTTGCATAACTGTTAAGTTCTGCCAGCAGTGATTTATCCCGCTGTTTTTATTTGGCTGGCTGGCTCGGGGCAAGACAGAATTGGAGACTAAAAGCTGTCTCCAGTTACAGCGACTGAAGACTTTTGTTCTCATAGATGATGTCACTTCTCGCGAAGATGATCAAAACCTACTCTTTAGCCCCGCTTCCCCTTTTCATTTGCTCCCCTTCCCTGGCATTTTGGCTTTCCTCACAGCTCTAAAAATGACAGGGACAGAATAGAAAGTTCCTTTAAAAGGCCATGTTCAAAACGATGTATCTAAAGTTCAACTCCAAATATCACAAGAGGGGGAAAATCCCCATTCAGCCTTTGAGAGTATTTTATAACTGGGCTGTCTCATAACGCTCTCTCTCAGACAGTTTTGTGGTAGGTTACTTGGATTTTTTGAAGGCTATATATATGGCTCCTAGGAGGTCCATCAGAGCAAAACTCAATACTCCAGCTTTGGTCTAGCTACGGGATCACAACCTATCTCAGCAGAGAATCACTGTATTCTGCACAGGTAAAACCTTTCAGATTCCTTCCAAGAGATGCCAAAATTTAATGTGTCTTAGAAACCCTGCCCATACAAAAGGAAGCGATGGCCAGCCTGAGGCACCTTAGCACAAAGCGTTTTCATTTTGAGAACTGCTCACATTTTTCCTCCCCCTACTCCAAATATTTCTGCCATCAGAAGGAATTACAGTCACCCTACAGGACAGAGAAAGGCTGCTACATATGCCTCTAAGAGATCCCCATCGCTTAAAATCTGTCTTCGTCCTGATCCTCCGTAGCTCCCCGGGTCCCAGTGGCACATGTCTACACACTTTACCTCAGCCAGAAAAGTCCAGCCTTCCTGAGATCCTTGCATGAAAAAAGCCTTCTATGGAAAGAGTTTTTGGCTACATGGGTTTTTCACCCACCTTGAGTCATTTGTGTCTTTGCAGCTAAACAGTCAGTCTGCCATGACATGCAAACGTTCTTGAAGAATCAAAGCTTTACACATAAGGATCACTGGCACACAGGCCACAGGCAGCAAATCATCAGGGTCGCCTGAGAGACAGATTTTCTGACTCAGTGCAAGTGTTGGACTGGCAGGACTGGGCAGGTCTCCCTGCACCCACACAGCTGGTCTGATACCTTCAGCACGCAGATGTATTTCTGCCCGTGAACTCCTCATCAGAAACAGGGAAGCCTCTACTCCTTACCCAGGGATCTGTAGCATCCCCAGACAGATACCTCCCAGCAGGGCTTCATGCCAGACTGCAGGTGATCTACACTACATTATGGCTTCTAAATTAGTTACCCAGAACAAAGCTCAAAGAGCTGCGTACAGGAGGGTGGATATTACTCTTTCTGCATTACAAATGGGGAAACCGGGGCAAAGGATGATTACGTGAGCTGCTCATTGTGTCCAACTTGAGTCAGTATCTCCTAATTCCCGGTTGCAAGGTTCACCTATTAGGGTGTATTTTACACAAGAAGAAATGAAACTTCAAAGGTAGATTTAGCATATCTGAAAGCACAGAAACATCAGAAAGAGAGAAGACCAGAATACCAGGTTTCATATGCAAGAGGATTAGAGCCTTTCTCAACAGGCCCCTTGTTTGGGTCATACATATTTAAAAACTCCACACAAATGGCAGCCTGAAGCTTTAATTCCCTGGCAAGGCAAACTTGTGGAAAGGAGCAGCTTCAATCAGTTCTCCACAGCTGCTGAAAGAAGCGTGCCCTGCTAGTGTTACGTGCAGTAAAGCGGTGGGACCCACACCGCGCACTTGAACAAAAAGAATCCGCATATTCTCTGCCGATTTATCAGTGGCATCTTTTAATATGGACAGGGTCAATGCATCTCTGCCAAACGTGCTACAAGCGAATCTGCTAAAAAGAAGAAAAGTTACCGCAGCAGATGAAGGTAGACCATTTGTGAGCAAGGACAAAATTCCCTTAGGCTAGGTTTAATCAGGCAGTTCTGAACCTGCATCCTTGGCTAGAGCATCTGTACTGTCTCTGTCTCCCTCTGAAGTTCAGCTCGTTCTTTCTGCAGTCTGGAGATATCTAACAGTACATGTTTCGGATGAAAAGCAAAGTGACAGTCAACCAGCAAACGAAAAAGGATCCTAAGTGAAGACACAAGGCAGTCGCTGATTTTAAAGATCTTTTTTCCACCTGAATTTAAAGATCTGCTTAAAACACCTGCTTCTGCACGTTTTAAGAAGAAATTTCCCTAAGGGAAGTCACGTCATTGTGCTTCTCTAGTGGGTCAAAAATGAAGTAAGCAACTGTATTTGTTCATAGCTCAGAGAACCTATTAATGAACAAACCACTTTTTGCAATGCTTTCAGTGACATCTGAGGGATCTTCTTTATCCTGCGTGTATCCACATCCCATTGGGGAAGGAATCAAGGACAGAGGAAATCAAATAATGTTCACTAATTTTGCATCTGAAATCTAATTAAGCTAAGAAACTGCCATTACGGCTAAAATGACAGGCAGGTAGCCCAGCTTTTCAGGCCAAAGAGACATCAGTTTCAGTTGCTTTAGTGTCTCACGATTTTCTTCCTGCAGTAGTAGAACTACGTATCCTTCATACCCACGAACACTATTCTGTCCCATGCTTTATAAAAGCACCTCAGAAATGGAAAGCTTACTATAGTGCTCAGGAGTGAATACAAAGCTTATTTGCAATTATTGCTACGTGGCTATAAACTGCATAACATGTACAGGATGATTAATCCATGTGGCAGTCTCCATTTTGGGGATGACAAAATGCCTCAAAAGCACTATTCTTTTTCTTTTTAAACATTCTGCGCTCCAAACAAATTTATTTATATTTCAGGCTCTGTTGATACACGACATTACTTCAAGCGATCACAATGCACAGCTGGTTGCTTTGGGCATTGCACTCAGAGGTGGCAGAGGAAGAACTTACCAGGCTCATGACCAAAATAACAGCATCAGAGAAAGGTGCCTTCTTTTAAAAAGTATTTCCAAGGAAAAATCAGGACATTTTCTTTCACTACACCAGCTGTTCCATCAGAATTTTCATTCTGCGTTAGAAGTTGCAGCATCTGGTAACCCAGTAGAGGTGAGGTTGCTGCATCTCCCTGCCCAGAGTGAGTCTGAGCACGTATTCCCTATACACAATGCATGGGCACAGACAGACGGACAGCCCGGATCAACATGGAGAGAAAACACAGCACTCAAGCAAACAAAACGGCCTCATCGTCTTCGCCTCTCTGGCTGATTAGAATAAAGGTCTGCCAGTGGGAATTATATGCACAGGCTATGGATCCCTCCAGCAACTAGCCATAACAGTCTATCCCAGGCTACAGATGGCACTGGGTCCTTGGACTTCCAAGGTGCTGGCACCTGGACACACAAGCCCCTGGGGCCACAGCACCTTTTTTCCAGGGGCTGGTACAGACCCCTCGCACAGACGCACAAGTACTGGCGATCCCTCCAGTAACTGACCTTAGACACTCAGGACCAAAGACTCTAGCTGATCTTTGGATCCTCTCTTCTCCAGTTGCGTCATGCAGAGACAAACAGATATCCAAACTGGTCACAGTTCACCCCAGACCCCACAAGTCTCCGCAGCTGCCAGCTTGGACCTTGCAGTCCCTCCAGTAGCCAAATTTTGACTATCTGACCTCTCCAGTATCTGACCAAGACTTATGGTCACTTTGATACCTGGCTCCCAAGCCTCTTCCCTACTTGCCCACTAGTCCTGCTTGATCACACGCTGACATACGCACCCCCACGACAGACACAGACCCTGGCTCTCCAGTTGCTGGTGCTTGGATCTCCACATGCACACCCACAGAGTCTTCTCACCCAGGACAATAGTTAGAAATGGAGTTTAATGAGAAGATGGGGCAGACTGTGCTATCAGGTGCAAGGCAGGGCCAGGCAAGCGTACTGATGAGCCCCATTGACATGGGACCAGCTCCTTTTACCCCTTATTCCTCTATTTTCTCAAACTTGTTCTTCCCAAGCCACCTTGAACCACCTCTTTCCCCACTTTGGTTCCTCCCCCAAATATACCATAATAAGTCTTGTACAATCCCCAAATTCTCCTCTTGTGCATCCCATAACAAGTCCCGAAGCCCTGCAAGCAGTAACACCAGTTCATCTTTAAGGTGATGGACAAGAGCCTCTCCCATTGACTCACTGTGATGGGTGTCACCCCTGGCCCATGGGCTGATGGCTCCCCCACAGAAGCCCTCAGAGGAGCCAAGGTAGGGGATCTATTTCTCTGTCTGAGCTTTAGGGTTTTCTCTACCTGCCATTGTGTTCCTGTGCTCCTCTGCATGTGTGCAGACAAGCCTTTCATCTCACAACCTATTTATAAAACCTTACAACCAAGAGCCTCTCATTAGGTTCAAAATAAAGATATCACAGGTAAACTGAAAATTACTTTTAATTGTGCACGTTAAATAATACAATATCAGCCCAGTATTTTAATTCCAGGGGGTGAAAAAATAGCCCGAATGTAAAAGGAAGCGTTAAACTACTTTAAGCTGCTTTCAAATACATCTGCAAAGCAAATATTGCAAGGTAGCTGCAACTGGTGAAAACTGCCTGAAGTGATGCTCAGCCCAACAGCACAGTCCCAAATAAGCGGGCTGGTTGGATGGACCCATGCCCTGTGCTGTAAGGATCATGCTCAGGAGCTCGGGCACTGCTCGTTCCTCAGTTATGATTCACATCAGTGACAAGGACACTTTCTTGCTCGTACTCGGGACCGAGCAATGCTGAGCAAGCCCAATGCGAGACAGAAGGATCTATATAAGCAGCAACTTGAGGGCCGAAATGATGATTCAGAACAAAAGCTCTTCAAGCCAAGATGACCATCAGTGAGCCAGAAATGAGGATGGGCCCCAGGCAAATCCATGCAAGGAACTGCTCAGGCTCTCAGCAGCCTCCAAGGTGAACAGGCAGCTGAGTCTCCCTGGCATTAACAGTGGTGGCTATTACCATTTCCATCCCTAGCGAGGATCTCAGCAGCCATAATTTGTCCTACTTTAGCTGTCATTGACATTACTTTAAATCATACAAGGATTATACAGTCTCTTCCCCTGTATTGATCCAGTAGAGAAGATGCTATTCTTAACCACAGTACATCACAGAACAGCGTGCCAGGGAGTTGTTGAGCCAGAACGCGGAGAGGTATATTGAGATGGTCTCACAACAAAATATTCACGATAACCTTAAAATAAGCTGTTCTGTGAGAAGTGGAACCAATATGTGAGGCCCCTGCCCATTCCACCTCCCACCACAACATAACTGTAACTCCTTTCTCCTGCAAAGCAGCATACCTGTCCCTTCATCACACAGCAACAGATGCTTCATATAGCTCCAGGCTTCCATAAAACACTGGTTGTAGCTCCCCCCTACACCCTTTAATATCATAGAATCATAGAATCATTTAGGTTGGAAAAGACCCTTGGGATCATCGAGTCCAACCATCATCTCCACTCTACAAAGTTCTCCCTTACACCATATCCCTTAACTCCACATCTAAACGAGTCTTAAACACATCCAGGGATGGTGACTCCACCACCTCCCTGGGCAGCCTATTCCAGTGGCTGACCACTCTTCCTGTGAAGAATTTTTTCCTAATGTCCAGCCTAAACCTACCCTGCTGCAGCTTGAAGCCATTCCCTCTTGTTCTATCGCTAATTACCTGTGAGAGGAGACCAGCACCAACCTCTCTACAATGGCCTTTCAAGTAGTTGTAGAGAGCGATGAGGTCTCCCCTCAGCCTCCTCTTCCTCAAACTAAACAGTCCCAGCTCCTTCAATCGCTCCTCAAACTTTATATATATTCATATATATCCTCAACTTTATATATATTTCTTTAGGAAACCTAGCAGAAGGAGGCTTGGCATTTCTGTAAACAAACTGATCAGCAACATAATCGAAACAGATACGTAAACAAGCAGAACAAAACTAATTATGTTTCACAATATCTGAGTATTGTACATTAGCTTTGAGACAAAATACATTTTTGGACATTAAACCAAAAGCCATCTAAAAGTGCTTACTGGGAAATATTACTGTCTTGTCTCCTGAGATTTGAGTCATTTTATTTTGAGAACACAGTATCAGGAGGGAGCAGCTTCAAGGATTTACAGCCTCTCCTGGGAAATATCATCTTTGTGAAGATTTAAAACTTCAGGCAGCCCTCTTTAAAGCAGCAGTGTCAGCCAGGGTTAATCTAAATCACTTTCAACTCAGTAGTTATTGGAAATCTTTTTTGGGTAAGTGTAGCAATCAAATAAGCAAACAAAAAAAGACAGAACGATAATGCTGGCCTTGATTAACAAAGAAGAGCGATCCTGCATACCAATTCTTTCTTTAGCAATCTGATTTTCCACCCATGTTGTGATACAAGGAGAGAGGAAGACGTTCCACCTGCTGACACTAAGGAGTTGTGACCTTATAGCAGCTTGCCAATATCTGAAGGGGGCCTACAAGAAAGCTGTAGAGGGACTTTTTACAAGGGCATGTAGTGATAGGACAAGGGGTAATGGCTTCAAACTGGAAGAGAGCAGATTTAGATTGGATATCAGGAAGAAATTTTTCACTGTGAGGGTGGTGAGACACTGGCCCAGGTTGCCCAGAGAAGCTGTGGATGCCCCATCCCTGGAGGTGTTCAAGGCCAGGCTGGATGGGGCTTTGAGCAACCTGGTCTGGTGGGAGGTGTCCCTGCCCACAGCAGGGGGATTGGAACTAGATGATATTTAAGGTCCCTTCCGCCCTGAACCATTCTATGATTCTTGTTCTTGAGGGTGGGAGCCTGGGGAAGGGACAGCCCTGGCTGCTTCCTGCTTCCCAGCAGGAAGGAACTGTGCTCTGGGTGCCGCATACTGGAGTAGAAGACTAGCGGGATCCACTAGGAGGTACCTCTAGCCGGTGGTACAAAGATCAAGAGATATAAGGACATCCTCATAGCTATCAGCAATCATCGTGTGTGCTTAATTCTTTTGTTAAATACATTTAAATCACATAGTTTTGCAGCTTGATGCCACATCTCATTCATGTGTAAAATAATACCACTAACTGAAGTTGTTGGGGGGGAGTGGAGGGGGGAAATCCGCTTTGACTTTGAAATCTCTGTAAATACCTCATTTAATTATTTTAAGACCAGACTGGAACATTATCATCATCTAATCTGATCTCCTGACTAACACAGGCCATGGGAGCTTATGCAGAATGCTTTTGGTTTTGCCACGGGATGTTGTAAGACAGACATCCTGCGCTGCCTTAAAGCTTTTAACATGAGGTAGGCAATTCCTCTAATTAATTTATTTCTTTTTAAAATCAACATCGCTACACTGAACTTGTAATGCCAATAAAATCTAATCGACTGAAATGCCTCTTACAGATTGAGTGATTGTTTGCAGGACTATAAACCAACGTTACTACAGCGGCAGGAGTAGATGTCCCTCTTTTCTATTTGAAGGCGAGGGATGCTCTTTCCTTCAGCAGACACATCTGCCGGCTCCCTTCCTCCTCTCCAAACCACATCACAGCTAATAAAGAAGGAAGACACGGTGTAGGTCAGTTACGGTATGAGAAGTCAGTGCTGTGGGAAAGCTGGGAAAGCTAAGAACAGATCCAGAAGTATATTATCCGGGTCTGCAAGTTCAGATGTATCAAGTGCTAAACTGAGTCTTAGTTCGTGGATTAAACTGTACAAAAATAGTTAGGCGCGTGTCAAGCCGAAGTGAAATACAGAAGATTTGGCTCGTAATTACCGCATGCGTTGTTTGCACAGCTACACTTTACGGGCAAAATGCAAGTATGGGTTGGGGTGCTGGGTTCCATGTGTTTCACAACACTTTACAACCTCCTTTACAGATACAACTCTACCTTGCCACCTCCCCAGACGCGGGCCCTCCCACCCAGCTGCTACCAAAGCCACAGCCAGCTCCTCTGGAACACCACACGTGGCTCCTGGGTACCACTGTCAACACAAAGCCACTAATGCCTTCAGGAACAGCGTCTGCTCGTTTTAAAGAGGAATCTCCGGCCAGAGGAGGGAAGGGTGCACAGGGGCTGCTGCCTTTTTGTCTTCCCTCCCTGGCTCCAAAGGGTTATTTTACAAATTGCAAAGCAAAAGCTGCGTTCAGCTGTAAATAAAATACAAAAATATGTGGAGAGGAGGGAGAAAAAGGATGAAAGGGTTGGAATAACAAGTTATTTCCAGTCACTAGGGATGACCAGGCATAACTGACTTACAGCTCTTTACTATACAATTCCCAAACTATATTTATCAAATCCAGATAACAAAAATGCCATGATTATTCCCCTGCCGGCATATCTGCTCATTCCCGGCCTCCCATACTACACGTTTGCTCTATATACACATACGGGATTTGGTTTCCATAGGTATGTTACATGTTGGGAAGAAGAAAACTGTTTCTAGGCTTCTAAATACACTACTACTTATTCATACAGAAAAATGATATTTCACATAACAGACAGACACTGACGCACTGGTATGCGACTCTCCCACTCCACTAAGCTCTAACATGAATTTCCTGGCAAGCAGCCAACAAATTTAGATGAGAATCACAATTATGCTTGAAATAAAGATAATTTACTCTACCGCAGTGAAATCCTTTTAAAAAGCATCGCATGCACTCTACCTTGTCATGACAAGACGTCTTTCTAGACAGGCAAATGTACATAAATTAAGAAATGGCTGGTTTTTTTAAACTTTTATAAAGCAAGCTAAACTAGTCATCCATTTCTGGAAAGCTAAGTATCATTACAATTAAGCAAAAATAAGATACAAAATACCCTTAAAATAAATCATACATGCACACATACACAACAAAGCATGTATATGCAGCTCAGCCTTATTCTTTTCTTTTAATTAACACACTATCCACTTAATTCCTCTGTTACTTGTTTGAAATCACCGGGAATCTGAGAAAGAAGTAATCCACCCATGTGCATTTCTTTGCTCTTTGCCTGGATGAACAATCTCTCCCCAATGCGGATGAAATTAAGCATCAGTCTCTACAAGAGAAAACACATCCCTATTCAAGGTACTCCAGCTCTGCCAGGATTCAGCTGTTGCATCTGCAATTTCCACTGACATTTCTGACTGGCCTCACTGAGTTAACAGTGAAGCAAACCGCTCTGGAACAGTTTACGTACACAACTGCCATACCAATGATGCTCAACATTACAGGACATTACTGCTAGGTAAACAACGCAGCCGGCTTAAAACCTGGAATTTTTGGAAGAGTGCTGCATTTTTCAAGATGTAAGGAGTAGCAGTATGTATGAACTGCCATGTTGTAGCACAAAAGTGTATGTTAAGCTTTCAGCACCCCAATTGAGATACAAGAATTAAAGGGGATACCCTTCCCAACCTCCCTGTTCATTCTATTACATGTTATTTATTTCCCCCCAATTCTTCCGAAACCATTGCTCATACTCTTTTCAAGTACATCTACCTTTTCTTTTTTTTAAGTAGCGTTAGGATTTTCAGGGATGTAGGGTAGGAACTTTCTCCTCATTTTCTCATTGTTTTTAATCACTTTCAAATTGTTTTAGACAGAGGAACATTAGACCCCATCTGATCTGCAGAGTGACCATGCAACTTATTTTGAGTCTTGTCTTTCGTGAAGTCACCACAAAGCTACTGTGAGACACCATCAGGAGCAGAGAAAAGTAATTCACCACAGATAGTCAGAAGGAAGCAGTTGTGGCAATTTCTGCTCCGTAATCAGCTGATCGAAGTGCATCCTATCTCCTCAGGAGCACCATGGACTTTTCACTTTCCATCAGCCCTTAGTTCACGCCAACAGAAGGACAGTGCTATGAATAGCACACCACCATCCAACGCAGTATTTCAACAGTAGCAATAAGTAAATAAACAATGGCTAGTAAAGAAAAGAGATTTTATTCTTGGCTTCTAGTGCATTACTCCCATTCTTTCCTACAATTCAGATTTAAAGTTCAGCTTCCTTTCCTCGCTTTATTCTATTTTTCTTCCTTTTTTTAATGGCTACAGATGAGTAACCTAATGTTCAATTCAGCGCGCTTTGCCATCTGTTCTTATCACTACCCAAAGTCAACCGCTAGAGAGTACTCTTTAGCTGCTTAGTGACCTGACACGGGTTTGTAACCCTGCCCTCTTCAATCTGTCCCACGCATCGCTCACAGTGAGTGCAGCCTTCAGCAGCCCCAGGAAAAGCAATCTGGAATTAAGGGTCAACTTGGATTCCTCGCAATACAAAAGACAGGCCAGATGACATACCCAGGACCATTATATTTGGGGTACACGAGAAGAAACTGAAAACGCATTCAAACTTCCGAGAGATTCGATATTACAAATACGGCCCATACCAAACCAAAGCACTAGATGAAAACGTACCCTGCAGCAAAAATAGAGTATGAACTAGATGTTGAAAAAAACACCTGCTAGCAGCCACCTCAAATATTTGGATGGAGTGTTTCCACAGACGTCCTGAGCCGATCTCTTGCATTTCATGCCTTGCCGATTTGTGCTATTGCCATTCTTGGTCACAGAGGTTTGTTTTCATTTCTGCGTACAAAGCAAGAGGAATGCAGAACAGCACCAGCAGCCTGACAAGAAGGCATTATTTCAGCACACAGAAAATGGTGAGGCTTGTAACTTCTCTCTGCTGGATGTAGATACTAAAGCCACATCACGCTTTTGCTCCACCTTGTCTTAAATCCAGGACAAGGATTTTGCTCTGAAAACATTTCATATTCTGCCGTTAGAAGAACTTCTGTCAGGAACGTCTGTTTTATTATCCAAATTTGCAGCTGAACCATATTTACATAGAAACGAGCTCATCTATACATCTCACTGAGTGAAATCAGTTTGGGGCAAAGCAGCATTCGGGCTTCTACTAAGCAGCAAAGCCCTCGTTGAGAATTAGTCAACAAAACAGAGGCTCCGACATACTTCAATCTTCCGTTCTTTACTGTAACCCTCTAGACGCAACTTAACCCTTTGATATTCAACTCTAACACCACTAATTCACTTTCCATGTTGTTTTTCCCCTCTGCTGATCGACCACGCAAACCGTGGAGCCCCCTGACACGGAAGCATACAGCGCATACGCACATACAGCATTTAGACCCATGGCTGCCTGCACCAAGATAGCAACTTATTGTTCCCAATCCCCTGGTGCTAAAACAGTTTCCACCAGACCATGATACACATAAGTGGACAAATCTTATTAAATTTAATCAGCCCAGTACTTGGGGGAGCCATCTTAATCAGAAAGGGATTTAATGAAAAGCCGCAACTCCAATGAATACTCTTTAATTACGACTGACTAATATTTATCCACAAAGAGGAATTTGTTTCAGGATTAGTCTGAGACCTGGAAGAAGCCGACGACATCAATTTAATAATGGAATGCCTAATTAAAGTATAATGGAAACCTAATTGTGATATACTGCTTTGTAGCACACATGATTTATTTAGAACAATTGCTTTTCACTGGGCTCATTAGGGAAAGTTAAACAAAACACAATAGTAAAAAAGAATAGGGAAAAACAGACACACTGGAACTTCCAAGATGATTATAATCAGCTGATGAAAGACAATGACATATTTGTCAGATAAAGCACTGCCATCCCTCCACAGGCTGTGGTTAAAATTTCTAAAAAGTATAATGATTATATAGTTCCTTTCCTCCGTAACGACATGGGATCAGACCCAAACCCTGCTGCAGCTACTTGTTGGAGCTCCGCTGGTGGAAAGAAGCCGTAAAGTTGAAGGGTCTGACTGTCTTCGGATCCTCCTCATGCAGAGAAACCTCACGTAGCACACGGGCCACCCTCCCAGCCACTGCAGAAGGAGAGCAGCCAGGGCAGAGCAACCAGCCCAAACCCCCCCCAGCCCTTCCGACCGGCAGCCCGCGGGGACAGCTGACTGCTCTCAAGCAGGATGTGTTTCTTTAAGAAGGCACAGCCCTACAGGTAGGTACCAATGGCACATAACTGAGTGTCTCCAATTTTTCTTTCCCTATATAAAAACAAAGCAAGCTGCTCAAGTAATTCTTACTGTAAAGCCAAACATCCTCCTGTTTGCATTCTGATGGCACTGGGGTGGTGGTTCCCCCAGTAAATGGGTTAGCTGCCACCCCCCTCATTCACTCAAACCAAGGTGAAGAACATGCACTGTTTGTCCTGCATCACACTTCTACAGTGTCAATGTAAACAGCACTTGCTGACCCTCAATGTTTTCTTCCCTTCACTGGTGAAAGTGCTAGGAAGAAAAATGGAGCATGGAAAGGAGCTGCTCCTCCACCCTGTGGTGCCCTGCAGAAAACAGACACGGGGAGGTCCAGGAGCAGATGAGCTTCCTCCAACAGCAGCTTCTGGAACCACTGATCAATGCCCTTATCTCCAGCTCATGTATGTTTAACTGGTGATGTGCGAATGGCTGTACCAGCGGAAGCTGTCATGACAGTGTCGTGGAACAGAAAAAGCATGTGTGAAAACACCGCATCGTGGCCTTGCAGATGAATGAGGGATTGCAGTCATTTTAAATGCACAGCAGCAAAAAGATCTGTCTCTCGAAATAAAATGATTTGCTAATGGTTTTGTTCCAACTACTGCTGTTCATCGGGATGCTTAGGAAAAATTATGCTAAAGTCAATCCTTAGAGTGAAAATGAGCGGAGACTGCTGAGAGTGCCTGAACAGTCACTCCTGTGCCCAGATGGAAGCCTAATTCTGCACATCCATCTTGTACTTCCCACATGTGTGATGTTGTCAGTCTGCCAGCCTGAGAAGTAAAAACCGAATTCCTGCCTCAAGGACAGCAAAAGAGTCAGATAATGGGCCAGTGGTTCATCTTCAGATCTGGTCTCAGTATTGCAAGAACAAGGCTGAAAGATGCCACTTAACCAAGTACACAAAGGCCCAACACTGAGCCAAATGCATTGCTCTGCTCAATGCAAATAAGACCAGGTTTAGGCTTATAATCTACACATTGTACCTTCACGTTAAAGGTGGGCTTTGCAGTGGTCTGCTGGTTTTTTATACCGAGCAGTAGGCAATCCCATGCTGGCAGCTGAAGCCACAGATGAGAAAATGCTGTAAATCCTTGTTGTGCAGGCCTCTTTGAACTGAAGTCTAAAATTGGTTTCCTGAAAATATCTGCTATAAACTTCCATCTCTGAACTCCGGCGGAACATTTAACTCCATTGGCACCGCATGCTAGAAAGCACTGAGAGCAGTCATTAATGTTTTTAACATTACTTTTTGACACAAATATGAACATGTACATAACTGAGCCACAATGAATAAAATCAACTTAGGCAGTTCAGTTTATTTCATAGGAATTACAGAAACAAATTGACTGCAAGTTAAAAACTCCATTGTTGTCAGCACACAATTGTTTTCCTTCAATGTTTTAACTCGGGAAAAATGAAGCCCCCTAAATTTCACACAGAGCATTGAGAGGACAATGCTTAATTAAGGGGAGAAACTATTTGTCATAGCAGAAAATCCTTTTGAGCTCTGTTTTCCATAAATGCACTTTGCTATATCTAACACATTTGAGTTCAGAAACACTTTCCCTCAAGACCGCCTGAACAACTCAGCGTGTTGCTCCCCCCAGGGCTTACCACTGAAAGCACAAAAGACATCGTGTAGTCCTCGTTCCACAACCTCCTCCACCAGGGAGATCCCGAGGTGTACAGGGACAGCAAACAGAGATCGGAAACATGCCTATCAGTAGCACATCCCAGAAAACTCCATGTTCCTCGGCAGTACCTTGGTATTTTCCCTCAAGTGTACATAACACGGTTCACTACAGCCGACATCGACCCTTGCTAGTCTCAATGGCCGTGAATAAGCTAGACACCATCTGCACCGACTTTAGGAGAAGACTGCTATTCTCACTCATGTTTGGTCTATGGACACAGACAACTGTGGAGAGCTTTGTCCAGGAGGGAAAGGACAGGAGCCCTCCTGATCACCCATAAACGCACCAACACCTCTGCTCTGGAGGAATGAGAGTTAGGGAAGAAACCTGGATATGTGGTAAGCTCTGAAATGCCTGCAGGAAGGCTTTGCCACGGTACAGCACAATGTCTTCATCAGCCAGGAGCAACTGTATGTCTCCCATTTTCCATCCCTGTGGGAGGGAAAAAGGCTGCCCTTAGAAATGGGAACAAAGATGTTGCCACTGGTTCACATGGCAGGTCAACAAAGGTGGTGAGAGAGTTCAAGTTTACCTGAAGAGCATAATTTCTCATCCGAGGAAAAGTTAAAGTTAGACTTTTTGAGAGCTGCAGAATGATGAGCTGCCAGTTGGTCTTTCACAAATAAATGATGGGGTGATGAAAAATCCAGTGTAGCTTGTCTGAGTTCAAAGACAGTTTAGCTCTAAGGGGTAGTGCTGGTAAAAACCTTTCTCTCTGTGGGCAAACACAAGCAAAGGAGAACTCCAGCAGCTTTGTGATACTTTTTGAAACATGGAAAACATGACGAATGCTGAAACCCAAAGTCCACCACTCATCTCAGTATGTTTTCTGCCTAAGCAATGGTGACACAAACTAACTCCCACCAAGTCTTCCATCTGCCCTGGTTCTGAGATCATTAAAAACAAGTAAACAAACCAAACAATAAGCAATTATAGCATGAATATCTCTAGAACAACACATAATTAGTGACTGAGACAAAAGAAATACATATGAACCAAAAAGATCTCTTATTTTTATTCTCCCAAAGCCATGTCAACCTACAGTCATAAGTTCATTAAGTAACGCCAGTAACTTTAACCATGTTGCTCTATCGTAGAAATGGCCTTTCAAATGGCAAGGCTGCCAACAAAATCCATTTGACAAACTGACCACTTCCATTCAAACACCTGCAGTAACTCATATTTAAGTGGACTGCACACCATAGTGACAAGTTCTTTGGTTGGTTTATAAGATATATCGTACCTCAAATCAAAACACAGTGTTAGAAGAGTAAGCATGCTGTTGCAGTAACAGCTAATGTCTCAGAGAGGTTACAAAATGGAATGTTTTTCTAGATCAGTCTGTGATCTGAGAAGTCGTCACAGTATCACTCCACTCTCACCAACTGCAGACATGAATGAATAATTCCATCCATAGAATAAAACCCTGGCACACTTTGGCATTTTAAATTGACTAGTACATTGAGTTATGGTGCTGCTTGTGATGAAATAATGTTGTAGGCAAGAGCCCCAAGATGGAAATGAACTGGCTACTGTCCATCTGTCTTCACTGACTTTCAAAAAACTTCCCCCTTGACACTAAGAGTGACAAAATAGGCACCAACACGTTTTTAGACTCATTGGTAAATTATCTTACCTAATCTGAAATAGGAAACTGATGGAGGTCTGGAAGGCTGTCTAACTTTATTGTATTCACATCTTTAAAGCTATTTTGGGTACTTCTCAGTTACAATTACAGGGCATATTTTATTTCGCTCCCTGAGCTATACACCTTCAAGGCAACTAGCAGAGATGTACATGGTAGTAGACTGATACAGCTGCATCTACACTGCTCTTCTGGCAATCCCAGGACAGGCACGAGGCCAAATTAACTACCTGTTCCTAGTTACTTCCCAGGAGCATCCTCCTGGGGCTAGCTGTAGGAAAATCCCACTGGGATTTCCAGAGGGAAAATTTCAGATGTGTCCAGTGCTTAGGGAAAAAAACCCAAACAAACAGCTCTTTTATTTGCCGGACTGGGACTTGGTGGTCTTTGTCACCTCCAGCCAGGTTAACATCAGGCAGGGTACACATATTATGCAGGGTCCTTCACAGAAAGGCCTTGGTACCACCTGCCAGTGGTGCACAGTGGGATTTCTACAGAGCCTGAAGTGACAGTAACTGCAAGGGTAGAGTGGGAAGACCTCTTGCTGAGTTCTGTCAGTAGCCCAGACCCAAGACCTTCCTCAGAGTCACCCGGCTGAGCACAGAACTCCTGAGCCAGGCAGCTCAAGCACTGAGGCTGGGTCCTGAGAAGTCCAGACCCTGCGCTTTGGCTATACCATCTGCAATAGAAGTATACATTACATCGATCTATAGCTAGCATAGGCATACAAAAACGTAATTAGAGTTTATATAGCAATGTGAAAAATACACAATAGTAGTCAGACTCCTAAAAAAGAACTGTATACCGTAAAAGGGGAAAAGAGAAGATGAACAATTGCCTTCTCTTGTTTTCCTGTATTGAAGACGCGCTTTACTACCAATGGTTGAACTCTATGATGCACAATTTTGAAGTATGCTATAAAACCAGAAAAGTATCCCCTAAAGCAAGATGAAGATGACTAAATGCTGAGAAAGTACGTACTATCAAGGAAGGATTTTAAAATTGATGAAAAGCCCATCGTTTTGTCCTGACATCAGTGGGACCTCAACTAAAAATGTTGACACTACAGCTGATCTATGGAGCTGCTTCTGATTTACTGCACACGATGCTTCCCCTTCATGATCTACTGTCTGAAATTCTTAGCCAGTAACAATACCTGTCTCATTTTTGAATACTGAAAAAGGGAACAGCAGAGCAAAATACCACCAAATGCATGATGCCCTGAATTCCTGATTCTTAAGTATACATTCTCAAAGGGCTGTTTTAAGAAAATATTTACTTTTTGGTTGTTATGGTGATCATCTTTTCACAGCAGTTTATAAAAATAGGAATGGCTAATAATAAAAATCCAAAGGAACCTAAGGCACTAAAAAAGGAATATGGCATGCAGATTTGTCTGCTTCAGAATAAATCTGCATATAGTGTCCTGCAGCAGCACGTTTTACAAAGGGAATTAAAGCCATGAAATTAACATTTTAATGAAGTAGAGAGACCATTGACGTCAGGACTACTCACTGATTGCTGCTTCCAGGTGGCCTAATGAGATGAAAATGAAGTTTATATCTTCAGCTAGTCTAAGCCAGGCTTGTTTTGTGACTGTGATTGAATTTAAATGAGAAGATACTGCTGTGTGCAAACATGTCTAGGCTGGTAAGTAGCCTTATCACATCTAAGCATAATAAATGCTTGATTTTAAATATTTTATGTTAAGAAAAGGCATTTCAGTCTTCCTTTCAATGTAAATGCAAAGCCAAAGGTTTATCATTAATTGTATAGTGTGCCACAGCTTTTTTACTGGTTGCTCCAGGAATTCCCATATAAAATTTTTACTGCAAGATGTGCTCGTTTATCTATCAAGACACAGAAAACATTCTGGATTACAAAGGTGAAGTAGGAAATCATAAATCCAATCTAGCTTGTGAATAACCCCCAGTGTGATGTTTTGACACCAGCGGCATGTCAGGCATTAAGGTACGGTGATGGAAATGTGAGACCACCATGTATTGTGAAACACAATACACAATAAACACAACAAGGCACTGCAGCACATCATAAATTCCATGTTCCTAAATGCCACTGAGAGAGCTGCATTTCATTTTCTGTCTTCACTGTCCATAGTGAATAGACATGTATAAATATTCTTCATTATTTCTTATTAGAGGAATGAATCAATATTGGGTTTGCTCTAAATACCATATTTCTACCTAGAGAAGGAGACAACCATCGTGCTGGGGACATACCCTCAGGATTCCTGTGAAATCCTCTGAATAAATTTATTACTGTTTCACTTTCTACCCCACACTACAATATCAAAAAATAAATCAAAAACCAAGCCCGAAGCCCACCTCAGTTCATAACACTATACATATTATTTAAGTCCAATTCTCACTTCATTCCTGGGTTCACACATCTGTGACGTAGTCTTCAACAGTACTAATTTCTCACCTCATAAGATGTCCTGACATGCAATCTGCTGCTGCTGTTATAATTGATCAGCACTAGAGACTGGAGCAGAGCAGGGCTGGAGAAATATAGAAAATAAACTGACTGACCTTCCAGCTCAGTTTTTCTCCCGAGTCTGTAACCTAGAGCTAAAGAACAGCAATAAGGGGATGTGTTTTAGTCCCTTTACACAATATCCTCTATTTTGTCCATTATAACATACATAGTTGTAGGTTCATAACAAGGAAAAAAATAGCCCATCAATAGCTCTTTTCTCTTTTTAAAATCTGAAAACTACACAGGAAACCACTACTATGGAAATCCCCTTGTTCCTCTGCAAGATGGGGTTACTAATGTTTACTACTTTTAGCAGACTGCTTGTAAGCCTTTTATAGACATCAGCTTTCCAGGCAAGATGCATCTCTGGATACAATATCTATATTTGCATTCCTTTTTTTTTTCCCTTTTTCTTGTCTCCTTGGAACAAGGCTGTTTGCACATGGATTACATTTGAGGATTCAGTAACTAGCTTTAAAGAATGCCCCCGCTGGTAACGTAACAGTACTTACCATGCTTGAAGCCACCCCTCAACAGCATGGCCAAGCGATCTTCCTGACTGTCGAGGTGGAGATTTCCAGAAATCTCATTCTGTTTAAGATCTTACTAGGTAGGAGGCACAGAGAGATGGCTTGGAAGGACTTCATGAAACATGCACCATACCCTGTCATGAGAACTCAGACGCAGGGAAAGTGACTGCTCAAAGCAGGAGGAACAGCTGGCAGACACGTATTCGAGATGCTCTTGTATCGTCAGCAGAATGTTCTTATGGGCAAATACACACATCTGAGCTCAGGACTGCTGTATGACCCCTAGGACCCCTCACTATGACCCCTATGACCCCTCACTCTGAAAGGAGTGATCCTGCTGCCTCCTGCACCACGCTGCACGCTCCAGTTGTCCCCCCTGATCCTGCAGCAAGCCCTTTCAGCACACGGAGCCAGCAGAAGCTAACCCTGCCGAAGAGCCCTGCTGGCACTGGGGCTGCTGGGGAATCCGAACCCCTGACTATTGACAGAAGCAGGACACAGGTCTTCCTGCTGCAAGGTCACGGAGTCACAAGAGCTTGTCAGGCTGGACTGGATACTATACACACAGCGCGCTTCCATGTTAGAAACTTCTTCCTTCATCCACCAAAAGAGGATAAGCACTCTCTGCTTCCCGCACCCATCCAAGATGTGGGTGTAGGCTTCTCTTCTTACGGCAGAAGACCCAACCTGCCGCTCACATCTGTTGTGTTGGTAAGATGCAGAAACAAGATTACAAAGAACACAGCGTCCTTCTGTAATTCATATGAATTCTGGGCCAAGGGTTGGAACATTTTTTCTTCATTATTCTACCACTGCCTAGAGTAGCATTTTCCTCTATTAGTTGCTATTGCCTAGAACAGCATCTGGAACAAGTTAGGTAGCCAGAGGAGAGTAACAGACATGAGCTCAGTGTGTTCCCAAGACCTGATTTTCAGAGATACAACACACCTGCAGCTTTCAGCATATTCATTACAGAGTTAAAGGGCTCAAAGCTATCTGGAAAAATCAAGCCCATGCTGATTAAACCCGCTCAGGAAGTGTGCCACTGCTTTCTACACACCAGCTAAATGCTCTGGAGGCTTATGAACATTTGCTCCAAGTATGGATCGCAGTATTTCAGCCTGGGAGGTGACAAAGACATGAATAACCTCAGCAAGATCCACATCCGAGAAGGATGTTCACAAATTCCTGGCTAGCAACAGATGGAAAAAACAAAGGCATGGAACCACAGCTGTTCCGTTTCTGAAATGGTGAAGGACCCAAGAGGACCTCCGAGCGACAAACTCCAAGAGAAGCGAGCGGCACACCCTCCCGCCTCCCTCCGGAGATGTAGGCACTTACTGCATTCCAGCAGATACATTCCCTCTGCCCATCAGCTACACACATCGCTGCCACGCAGACATAAATTTCTTCACCACTGACAAAACATGGAAGCGTTTAGATTATGGACCAGGTACATGTCTCACAAGGTTTATTGCAAACAACTCCAAGCTAGGTGAGAAGAAAATACCGATGTTGAATAGCGATGTTGTACTCAAGTTGTGCTAAAATTGTAGTTTTCGGCACCTTTTAATCCCTCCCCCGGTATCCGTATGCATTCGTTTATCTAGAGCAGCAACAACTTCAGCAGATTCCTGAAACTGAAAACTTCCAGGGAGGAAGAAAACCACCCTAACATGTCACCCTCTGCCAGCAGTCAGCACTCAGCTCTGACACCTTCACACACACAACCTTTCCTGCTGTCAACAGGAGATACTCAAGAAACGGTGTGGTGCACCGAGGAGAGAACGGAATGAAGACCAAGTGGAATAGTTCCTTAGGTTTTTCATTCCTCTCAACTAGCCGAAAAAAGCCAGAACTGACCTCAGTTTATAATTTTGGATTGGGGGTGGGGGTGGGGGTGGAAGGGATCTTTGTCTCTTTTTTCCCAAACTGAGGTTCTGCGTGTCAGTACAGCAATTTCTCCAAGGTGTTTCCTGCCTCCCATCAGTCACCCAACTCTTTCATGATGATCTTAACTGATGGGGAATTGACAAAACATGTATCTTCTTATTACAGTGTACGATGCTTAAAGCTACCTCCAAGACATATTAAGTCGATATTGTTTTTAGTAAAGAGCACATTTCAAGCTCCCGGTGCTTTTCAGTTTCAAAGTAAGAACTTCTACTGAATGCTTAATACATACATTTGTAAACTGGCAGATCAAACAGTGCTAACGCTTGATACAACATAATTACTTCTGTTACAGAAAACACTGTTGAAAACGAGTAAACATGTTTATGAAAAAGAATAAAAATAACCCACAGTACATCAAATATTGCATCTAAGACAAAACCCCTGCTTTGCCTGGTCCTTCAGTCTTACTTCCCTGACTTTATACTGCTTTACAAACAGCAAAGTGCTTGACCAAAGAATTACTTGCAGAGACAGAAACAGTAACTCTGATTCCCACCTAGGGTTGTTTATAAGAAATCATGTAAGGCACGTACTTATTCAGTAATAAAACTTCAAGTAAACATCCCTGCAAAGAACCTGGTTCGGCCAAAGGAAAAAAGAAATTCACAACCAAAGGGGCAGGAAAATGACAGCCCTGAACTAGACCCAGGCCCTCTCTTCTATGACTTTCATTACAGCTACGAAAAAGCACCTATAAATGACGGCTAACGCATTTTCTCAAAACAAGGTCGTAGTTTGTGTGCTTAATATTTGGAATGTATAGGTTTTTTTAGGAGACAGGAGGATTATTTTCTCTGTACACAATGTGTACAAAACCCACGCATGCTTAAACCTGCCTAATTATCTTTTCTGCCTTTATGAAACGCATCTAGAATTTCCATCCTAAATTACACATAGGATTCTTTAGTATAAATGATGTGACTCACCCACGTAAATGTAATCTGCCAAGAACTGCTTACTGTAGTCAACTGCATGGCAAGCACATTACTGGCAACGTTGCACGTGAATTACCTCAATCCCTCCTCTCCCACCCGCCACCCTCCTCTCCAAAACGTTAAAGCTCAAAGATATTTCTTGCTGTGTTTTGGGAATACTCCCACCACGTGCAAAATGAGCAAAATTCTCTATGAAAACATTTTTCTTTTAGGAAGGATTCATATCTTTTTGCACGTATATCGTGTATTCACTGTGTTTGGCAGATAAGAATCAAACATTTTGGTCCTGGTTGGGACCTGCAGAAGGTGATTATAATGCCATTCATTACAGGAACTTTCAGTTTTATGGATGAATCTCAGAACAATCCAGTGGGCTCCAGGGAGGCTCTTACGAGGACGGAGGACATGACTTACCTTTAAAAACACCCAGCCTGGCTGCTGAAAAGCTTGGTTCAGATTTTTAAATAGTTTCTGTGGTGTTTCAATGCCTGCTTCTGAAAATTAGCTTCTAAGCGTAGTAGATCCACTTTTTTCTGTTGCTTAACTGAAGTAATCAACAGTTTAAGGACGCCTAATTCAAACAGAACTTGAGTTTGTACTTTTCCGTTTCTTAAGTGGAAAAACAATCACACAACTAAATGATACGTTCACTTGTTTCATGCATAAAATTGCAACTAAATGTTAACCTTATATATTTAAAGAGGAAATCAACCAAGGTTTCACAAGAGTTATTTTTATAGTCCACTCCAAAATAGAAAGAAAAGGGGCTATTTGGAAAAAAAAATAACGCAGCCATTCTGAAATTAAGATGATCGAGTTGTATTTGGTTAGGTCAAAAATCTGCATTCCTTAACCACGTCATAGCACTGAATGTCCTGTGGGTGAAAAAGACCCCAACCCAGCCTCTAGAGAAAAAGATGGCTGGTTTGGTTTCCGAGAGAAAAGCTCTGACAAATATAACCTACTCTGGAATTCTGGAAATATTTTTTCCCTAAACCAAAACACATACTAAATTAGAGCCTAAAAAAGAATGCAACTCAAGTTTTTAAAATTTACTATTAAAAATATCAACTCCTGATCTGAAAAATTACATATACGTGTAGCGATTTCTGTATATCTGCATGTCTTAAAAACCAAGTTGAACTTTTCTATTTCTGTAGTCTTAGAGTAAAAAATGATTGAAGTCGGACAGAAAGTGACTACGGACAGCATTCTATTAAATGTGCAAAACACATTTGGAGAAAAAATACAATAAAACAAAAATCAAGCACGTTTTTTTAGTTGACAGGGTAACTAATAAATATATATTGTGTTTCAACATGTTTGAAAGACAGAAGATGCCCGCAGAAGATGAATTGTATAAAGAATGCTGTTTGGGTTTCATATAAATTGCTTTATTTTTATTTTCAGAAACCTAATGCACTAACAGCCCTGAAATCAGATGTGCACAGCTTGCCCTGTGTATTTGTGCCGTCCCTTGACCACAAATGAAATTGCTAGACTAGGATCTAAAACGTAAAGAACCTCCCTTAACCTCTCGTACCTGTTTGTTCATATGCACAGTCACCAGTGCCTTGAACAGTTTACAACCCCTCTGTGTACGCTTATTAATTTTCCCTGCGCCAGCTATATCTTTCATTTCTCCTTATTTTCTGCAATCCACAAACCATATCCTGCGCAGAGGAAGCCACGAAGTGGCCAAATGTGATTGCTGAGACAGTAAGTGAATAAGAGAAGCGCCGCATTATACAGCGGAGCATTACATGACATGTTCTTCTCTCCTCATGTATATATTTGATTGTCGAATGGGCAATTCAAATCCGATGTCACTTTGTTTGCACATGTGGTCACTGTAATAGGACACAGGCCAGGTGAGTGAATACAAAGCCATTTTGGAAGCTCCATCTGCGCACATGTACCTACAGAGTTTGCTGTAACACCACCTATCTTTAGCGCTATAATTTTTAAAACCAGCACTAAAGGTTATTTTGATAGATTTGGCTTAGCTTATGATTAAAAGCATTACCTCTAACATTTACAAAAAAAAGATTCCTAAATCTTTGTTTTTTAAAATCTGCTGGCAATGCTAGGAAAACCTTAGCTTTTTTACAGTTCTGAAATGAAAAGATTTAAAACACAGTAATACTTTTAAAGTTGCATCTCACAGACCCTTAGCCCTCACGAAAAAGTGTTTATATAACATTTCCAAGCTATTCTATGTTGATACACAGACCCTGAATTTTATTAACAGAATCTAGTGCGATCAAACTCCCAGTAGGGTATGCTGACATTGCTCTCTCTCCAGCTGGTCTTCTCCATCTGAAACATTCTCCAGTCCATAAACAGGAAAAACTACTAAAAAGCTGACAGCGTCATATGCTGCAGACACACGCATGCCTGCAATTGCGCCGTTTACAATATCAACAGCTGTATGGGGAAAAAAAAACCAAACCAAAACAGAACATTTCATAACAAGATTTCAAAAAAAAACCCTTAATAATTAAACAGGTTTTGATCGAGGAGCTGAAGCTTGTTACAAATATCCATATATAAAAGTATCAGATTGTCCAGATGCAGAAACAAAGATAATATAGGGAGACAGATGTCACTCTGAAGATGGTGCTGCATGCAAAAATGTCCATTTTTACATCTCCTAAAACACAACAGAGGGTGCACAGGAGGTGGAATCCTTCTGCCAAATGGACAGAGGAGAAAAAGAATTTCAATATGGGATGTGTCCAGAGACAGAGGTCAGAAAGAAGAGAAAGGAGAAAAGGTCACATTCAAGCTTTTAATAGGCAATAACATTTTCTGGAGGATATAATTCCAAAACTATTTGGCAAAACTTCAGGACATCCATCAGCACAAGCAAAATGAGGGTCAGTTGGCTATTCTGTGAAATATTGAGCATTTTATGAGTCATAAATTTAATAAAATGTGGATGTGCTAAATTTACTCCACTCCCAAGTCACACCCTTTTTTGGTAACCTCTGTCCACAATATTCTTCAATGCATCAATAATGGGAACCCTCCAAAAAAACTAAACTCAAAGGAATTAAGACTGAATAAAAACAGACAATACATGAATACTGAAGTCCCATTTAAGGTTACAAAAGAATAGAGTAAAAACTCCAGACACACACAAAAAAGCAGATATATCGGTTTTGCTACAGCGTTGTAATTAGTGATGGGAGAACCAACATTTCACAAGGCTCCCAGAGTTAAAGGATCAGGATCTCACGAATAGCTTTTCTAGGCTCTGGTAGACATTTGGCAGCTATTTTACTGAAAATATCAATTGTTAAGCTGTGCTATTTCGCACACACTCAGTACATAACACTACAGGGCTGCAGAATGTGTCCCTCCAGTCTGTCTGCCCACGATATCGCTGCCACAGCCCACAAAAGCAAATCTGGCTAAACACAGATTTGTAACACGTACAAATCTACACCTCTCTCTGTAGCAAACCAGTGATGATCTAGGCAGCACACAGCAGCAGCCTCCAAGCATTTACTTCTTTAGGTGATTCCTAGTTGGGCTGCTTATTCCACAGTTTCTTTATTTCTTGCATCTCTCCCTGAAGCAGCTGATGAAGGAGTTTGGATGCTCGGTGCACTGACCGTCAGCTTTTGTCTAAGGAGTTGCTTTTCCTTTAAAAGGCCCTCACCACTACTCTGCATTGCCTTCTCAAATCCCATCCTTTGTTCGGATTTCTGTATAAACTCTCAACCGCAATTTCAAGTGGACAGTGCTCTGTTTCCTGAAGTCTTCAAAGGGGGCAGGGAGACTTGCTGTTAAGCCCATCCCTCTGCAGTATTCTGCCTGACGCCCCTTGTCTTTTTATTTTGACTCTAAGCTGTTTGGTTCAGTATTTAAAATTACAGTGGAATGAAGGAAGAACTACTGCTATATATATAAAAAAAAACAACAACCCAGAACAATCGCCCCCAAAACGAGCCAGACTTTACGTGAGTTACTAAGAGGTGGAGACCCAGCCACAGTTTGCAGGGGGCCCCACAGATGCACTCCATTATGATTTTAAATCACTCCTGGAAGAAAGTCAGTAGCGGCAAAGGGAGAATCTGTAGATCCCAATACTTTTACTATCTACAAATTAGTGTGAGTCATGAAGAAAAAGCTGGGTGGAGCGGGAGAGCGGGGGAAGCAAGACCTAATTCAAGAAACCACCAAATAGAAGCTTAAACTGAACCAAACATTTATATGTTCCCTTTTCAGGAAAACAAGAGAGGGAAAAGAGGATGGGAGGCTCAACAGAACTGAAACTGCCAAAAAGTCAGGTTCCCAAACAAATCTTCATGTAAGAAACTGTATCAAAACCTCTGATGGATTAATGGACCTTTAAAGACATTGTTTCAAGGAAACCCTTCCCTGGCTGAGGTTTTGAATTTCGAGCTCTAGCCAAGAAAGAAAAAACAAAAAGGTGGCTCTTTTTTTGGAAATTCAGAGGAGAAGAAAGGTTATCACTGTTTTACAAGGATGAGTTAGCCTGTCTTTTGTTGTCTTTCAAAAACTGCATTTGTCTTTATATTCACTTATTACAACTGACTGCATATTTCCTCAGGAGCTTCGATTCACATGTTCTCAGAGAAGCTATCGCGGTCAGCACAAAATGAACTGATTTCTTAAATTTCCAGAGCAACAGTCACCACGGGTGAAAGACTTGGTATTACAGATACAAATGATTACTCTTTAAATCTTAAAAATAACTTCCTGAAAATACTTCTGCTTAGTTAAACTCTTGGGATGGTGGAAAGACCAGGCCGGCAGAGAGGTGGGCTTCCACTGTCTCCATGAAATTCCATCCAGAGGTTCAGCTTTGATGGCTCCATTTAAAGTGTCCATGTGTTACATTGCCATTATACAACCTCTTGCATAAATATCACTGAAATTGCAAGTGCTGGTAAGGCCACCAAACAACCTCATAAAGTCCAAAAAAGTTATTTTGTTTCTGTCTAAGGGTTTTTTGTTTGTTTTTCTGGGGTGAGGAGGATATTCGGCGATTTCAAAACGATCGTGTCTCGCATGAAGTATAATGTGCCATAAACCACGTCATGATTTTATCAAAACCATTTCTTTATTAGGGTCATTACAACACACAGGCCACTGCTGGCTTATTAATTTCAAGTTAAATAGTTTTAAATACAGGATAACAGCCACATTTAGTGGAACATTTGATTTCTTTTGTTCTTACTCCTGTTGTTTAAAAAACAAAACAGGAATTAAATCATACAATATCTGTAATATTTGTATCTGAAAGAGCATACGTAAAACAAAAACAAGTGATAAATCTCAATAAATGCTGGTAAATCTCTTTTATCTTTTAGTATTACTAACATAGTCATTTTCAAAGAGAGACTAAGCTGGAAATGGAGGCTACCAGTATTTTACTGAATTTATTTTATACCAAGCGTACTGCTTTTGTTAAGCTTTAAAAAAAACACATACCCCCTCCAAAACCTAAAAGATACTTTAACAAAAGAAAAATGTTTAGCTGCTTCTTGTTAAATATTTATGATGAATTGTATCAACAAGGCTCAAGCAATTTAAAAATAGCAGTGTCTGACATCTAATATTCAAGCTGACTTCTAATGAATTAATGTTTTTTCCTCGATGTATACAAATAAACCATTAAATTATCAGCAACCTCTACCCATATACAGAAGGAGACGGCAAATACCAAATTTCAGATGTTGGTCAACTGGAGAAAGAAAGAACAGTGTCCCAGAAAACGGCTAATGTGACAGATTTACCGATTTATTTTGTAGCCCAAGGAACGCACGAGTGCAAGGAGGAGGTTTTGCAGAGAGCTGGACTTGTCAGGTGCCCACCTCAAGAAGTTCAACACCCCGGGGTCTTTTCAGATGTACCAAACTGAGTGAGGTGCCTATTTATAGCTGTGAGAAACAATTATTTTCTTTTGTCAGCTGGTCTGATTGCCCTGCTGCTTTAGGTTAAGCTGAAGCACTTGAGCTGACATTGCCATCAAATTAAAACAGCTTCTTCCACCTCCCTCGCTCTCTGGCTTTGGCATCTCAGGGCTGCTCCTTCCCCCCACGACCACTGCTATGACACAAGGATTCGCAGGCCAAACAGTGAATCATATCAGAAAAATTCTCCCGTTGAAAAACAATCCTTTTCCTGTATTTTTCCCCGGTGGCAGTTGCTCGTTTACACGCACGTAAAACTACATGGTTGGTTACAAAGCCTTCGGGTGGACTAATAATCCCCGTATCCCCTTTGCCCCAGTTGCACAACTTGTTGCAAAGCAAACCAACTTAAGGACTACTTCCCCATTTGTTTCTACTAAAAGTTCAGCCGGGAAAGAAAATCCTGAACTTCCAAGTGCAAACCCAAACATTCTAGTTAAAAGAAATGCAAATACTCGACTGGATGTAAATCGGCAAAGCTTTACGTATTTCAACAGAGCTAAACTAATTCACCCCAGCTAAGGATTTGGCCCATGCAAGAGCAGGCAGGCAGCAAAGCAGCAGATCCTCACTGAAGTCGGTGAGAGCTGCATTCATCTTGGAAGGGAGCAAAATAACTTTACCCATAAAGGGTAAGAAGTTATTAGGAACAAAATTCTTTGCATTCTTTTCACGAAAAGACGTTTCACATTGCAAGACGATATCCTAACAAACTAGCCTTAGATGGTCGGATTGAGTCTGCACGGTGCAATGCCAACATATCACACATTCTCCTGATCAAGCAAAAATCAAAGTAGGACAAGTTGTCCAGTCCAGCTTGGGCTATTTGGTCTAAAAATAAAGTTCCTGAACACCAATTTTATGTTAGTATGAAACAACTCAGATGACAACAGCCAATTTCTTTTACTATAACGCAGGCTTACTACCTCCACATTACAATTTCCCAGCTCTTTCATTACAAGACCCTACTGTAATTGCTATGTACAATGTCAAGTTTAAACCACTTAGAGTGAAGTGGTTTGAAATTTCCAGGCTCTTTCAGCCTCAAATTCTTTTTTTTTCAAGGGAAGAAGGGGCACCACAATCTCAGCTAAAGCAATTCAGCTATATCACAGACCAAGGCTATGGAAAAAATGTTTTTGTTACTTAAAAAGTCACCAAAAAAAAATTCAGATGGTTTCTTCTTTGGAAAGGACTAGCATCCCTAAGCCTTGGAACCGGGACTTGAAGTTTGGCAGGAGATGGTATTTGTGTCAGTAATATGCCTTTTGCCAACTTCCAAGAAAACATCCCAAATTTGGCCAACAACTACGAGCCTTTGAAGAATCTTAATTTTGCACACGCTCAGCAAACATTTTATAGAGTTTACAGCTGAAATTTAAGAAGAATCTGTCCTTATTGAGTATTCCCAACTTCTAGCCGTCAGTTCATGCACCATTCCCTGTGTGTAAATGATCACCCCACATCCCCTCACCGCTCCTGCGTGTGACCACCCATGCAGCATGGGGAAGAAAGCCGATTCAAATGCAAAGGGGACAACTATTTAACAGCTCTGATTTGGCAACCAAAGCAAAAACCCAGCCTGGGGAGGGACGGCAGCAGTATCTGTTGTGCGATCGGCTGTTGATTTAGTGTTTAAAAACATTGTACAATAACATGAAATACATAAGTAGTAAAGAACATTAGGTTGTAAAGTTCAATACTCAGATGTAGGAAAATACCAGACCTAAGGTTGCCTCTGCCTATAATATAATGGATATTATCTTTAGCTTCATGCTGATATACTACTTTGCCCCGGGACCCTTGCAGTGAATCAGGGCTGTGTAACAGCAGAGCCCAGGAGCTTTGCTTCATTTGCTGCAGGACCAGAAAGGTCTGCAACAAACAAAACGGAGTCAGGGGGGAGGACACAGGACAAGTTCAACTTTAGGCACTTGAGTCTCAAACCAATCTTAAGGCTAAATAAAACCCAAGGGAACTGTACACTATTTCTACCCATTTCATAAACACATTTTAACTTCTCATCTTCTGGTTCGGCTGACTGGAAGGTTCTAGGGTCGGTTTTACACTGCTGCTGAGCATCCCCAGCTCATGGAAAGAGCTACGACTGAAAAATAAGCCCCTAGGTCTCTGAAACAAGGCAGCGAGCCTGACTTTTAGTCTTGCTGCACTTCAATTTCCCACACGCATGAGAAATACATGAGATATAGTGAAAATAAATTCCTTCAAGATCAGGAAGCACTCCAGTACTAGAGCAGCAAGCAGCAGAGATGCTTATATGGAAATGCTGTTTTCAGAGAAGAGCTTGAATAGTGCAGCATATAAGCCCTGGGGCCACACACTGAAGATGAGGAGAAAACAAAATATTTAAAAGTTGCTCCTTCAGTGAGCGCTCAGTGAGGCTGAGGACGTGTGTGTGGGGAGAATGGCAGGCAATCATTTAGCTAAAGACCAGATCATCTCATATATACATGTAAGAAAGCCAAATTAAGATTCTACAAACAGCTTTGTGATGTTCGCTGACTTCTGACTGTCAATTTGTCCATGCATTATAATGTTTTTTCTCGCTCTCATTTTGCTTTCATTGTCGGTTTCATCCAAACAAAACTACCAGTCTCCCAACAAATGGAACAAAACAGTCCTTTAAGATTTAATGACATTGGATGCTGGAAGGTGATAAAGAAATCCAGCCTCACCCTTAAAGAATACATTAGGCCTTCAAATATTCACTTTTGCATTAGATTTTAAATTCAAAGCCCAAACTTGATCTGTGAAGGAAGATTCAGATTTTGTAATGTCAATGACCAAGTCTTAGAGCTAGAGCTTTCCATTTATAAAAGCAGTGCTCATCAGCAACTATAAAGCCAATTCGCTACGATTTTTCCGATTCTATTTCTCAGACATTTATAAAATAAAATTATTAATTCACTTTAAACTTGAACTCCATGTAAAAGTTGTAGATTTGGAAACAAGCGAAGGAAAAAAATCAGGATTTTGTCATTTTGACTTGCAGCTCAAGTGTTAAAGCCTCTTCTACAAACTTTGCACACATAAACTGTTTGCAATAGGAGTATATTCTTATTTTGGGCATTATCAGTTGACGCTTCTAATTTTTTTTTAAATTATCCTTAACACAAACACTTGACCCCAGCCATTCCAACGATACTCAAACCTTCGTAACACACAGCACTGTATAACACAGAGGTAAAAGATGGTGCCCTGCACGCCTCTGACGGTACGTTTCCTGCAGATGAAGGACTCCTGTCTTACAGGAAGCTGAGTGGTGGCTCGACTAATCAAATTCAGCCGTAGATTAGGAAGAAGGAACGGGATTGAATTTGCAGCTCCAAGCTGAACCCTCTGTCATGACAAACAATTTGACAGGCACTGATTTAAATGCTTTGGGATTCGCATTTCAAAATTGAATAGCCATATGCTTACCAGTGAAACGTGCCAAAGGCATCTGTTCTTTAACAGTTTCTGAAGTTTGCTTACCAGTGCATAGTAATATACATTTAATAATTGCTTTAATACCTCCTCCCTCACCCTCAAAGACTTAAGAGCTCCAAAAGAGTTTTAAAAGCTCTATATGTAATCTAAATCTGAACTTTTTATTTCTCCATGGACAATTCTGAAATGAAGTAATACGAAGCAGCATAAATAAACCACGCATAACGAGTCAGGATAAGCACTGCCATCTACCAAGCAATCTGCTGCACAAGGCTAAAGATAAACGCACCTTTTTTTCCCCTCAACTTTTTCCTTCTCCTCAGTTTTTCTTTGATATGCAGTGACCACAAGTGAGTTTCCTGTCTTCCAGATAACAGGCAACCTCTCGGCTAAGTTCATGCTGGAGCTGTTCCCCCGAGGAAGCAGCGTGGTGCAGGGACGCCTGCACTTGGAGCATCCTCACCTCTGCCAGGACAGCCCACACCTGACTTTCTTACTCTCCTGGTAGGGAGCATCCCTTTTTATTAGTTCCACGAAATTTAGGAAATAAGCTAGTCCTTACACAATCTTGGCATTAACTATGCCTGCTTATCACTCTGATTCAACACTAGTCCCTTTAATCATTACAAGCTGTAACACAGACATGACACCCACCAAAGATTTAAATTAGCTTCCAAAGATTTAAATCAGCTTTTAAAAAGGTTAACTTGTCTGACTGTCTCTAGACAAGATGATACCTATGAAGACCACAGTTTTACTGTGAATAAAGCATACGCTAAAATATCTACCCAGGAAAAGACAATTTAAGAAGAAAGAATGTATTTCAAGTGTGAATTTGCTGCTTTGTTCTATTCAAATGCAAAACAGTGTTGTTGGTTATTATATTGCCACTTTCAATGTTGCTTAATTTACATAAAAATTAACTAGACTTCTTTTGCATGCATCAAGTATTCATGGTTAGCTATCTATGTATATTTAATATATTTCCATGTCATCATCCATTGCTGGATAATTAATTCCTGGAACTCTTACTGTGTTTCAAATGGCGAAACATAAGAAGATCTTATTTAACATCAAGTTTCCATTCAACAGATGAGTAGCAATTTCCCACTCATCTTCACCTCTTCTGCGTTTTGATACTTTTTTCTGATGTTTTACACTTAAAGGGAATGCACATTTCAGTTACTGAAGAGACACCTCACAGGCACCCAGTCTAATCAAGTTAAATGGGCATTCAACACCGACAGCTAAATGCTGATTTTCTCTCACCTCCTTTATATTTCCTTTTCTCCAAGTCATACTACCTATCCCAACATACTGACGTACAAGACAGTTACGCAGAGGAAGCCTGACTGAGAGTTAGAATAAACACATCAATGTCTATTTGAAACACTGGGATTTTAAACATTCTTGTCAATAAACATTATACAATTTTTTGTCTTGTGCAACAACACGTCCAACTACCTTTCCAGTGTAGTCAGTATGAAATTTTCCATCAATTTCAACAAGCGAGGGATTCTGCCAGAGATCTGAAGGCCAAAATAGACACTTAAAGTTATCTTAACCTAACCTTGCACTAAAAGCAACTGAAATTCCCGCAAAGGAACTTCAACCTTGTGATGAAATAAGACAGAACTGTTACAATTTCAAAAAAAACCCAAACCCCGTAAGATGTTTCTATTCTCACAGTACACTAAGACTGAGCAATACCAAGGTATTGCAATAGCTGGGGCACAGGTTTGATAAAAAACAACTTTGCCATTTCCTTCCCTGTTAAGATACTTAAAGCAGTTTGCAGTTCTGGGAATAAGTTCCACTCACATCTGCTACTCTTGGGCTCCACGCTTTTGACCGAATTTCCTCTTTGGTCAGCAAGACGACTACCCGCTGTTTGTTTGCTAGCAGAGGCTTATTCATTCTTCCTTTCCAGCCTTGGTCTTATAATCATTTATTTCCAAGCCCAGACAAAAAAAAACAAACATGGAAAAGCTACAGCTGGACACCTTATCCCAGGTCTCCGCACTCTGCCTAGCAAGCCATATTCAAGGTTCTGGTACAGACCTTCCTGTCCCTCACACCGAGTTGTGCGCACATATCCTCCAGCAGCTTTACTCAACATGGATCTGCCTTCAAATCTGATAGATATGATCATTCAAGCGCATAACCCACTTGAAGCAAATTCCTTTGAGAGCCACCAGCTGGCCGGCTGTCATCCCGAATGCAAGTTTGGCAGGAGGGACCTTATTATGCACAACTGCTTATAAAGCGGGGCACAGTAACCCAAAGCTGCCTCTACCGTGTAACCTCCATCAGCCTCTGTTGGTAAACAAAGGGAAACTACTGAACTCAACCAACCTTATTCGTATTCCTGCTAATCGAATTTCACTCAAAATGTCATATATGGGGAGCGTTATTTGCACTGAACAAAAAAAGGAACCAAATATATCTCAGTAATGTTGAGTTGGAAATGTTACCGTCACAAGTGTCTGCCATGTGGCAAGAAATCTGATCCATCGTACATTGGATTCAAACACTATCATGCTGGGCAACTGCCAGGCATCAGCAGAACCAGGGCTGCCCGGGGTGGCAGTAGACACAGCAGAAGTCTCACAGAGGCTGCAGAAGGGTCCTTCTGGCAAGCACCTGCTGTGGAGCAACTCTGCTGAGGGAAGTTAGCAAAGCATCATGGTTTTTGTGCTTGAGAAAGGGGCTTATCCAAATCACGGCTTCTTGCAAGAGAACAAGCTGAGAGTAATACACAGAAATGACTAGTAATAAATTGCACCACGGTTAGCGCCGGAGGAAGATTGTGGTGGAGAGTGCGCAGAGAGTAGAAAGAAGAAGTGTCCAAAAGACAAAATCAGAAAAGCCTGAGCTTTCTTAGTTCTCTTGAACTTCAGAGTTGACAGAGTTTCTTCCCTCTGCTCTCAGATGAAGACAGAAACAAGGATGGAGCGACATAAGAGAGAAGGAATCTTAAAGAATTAACTCTCTCTTCTGCAGAACTGTTGAGGCCACTTGCGATACTCTTTCAGGCTTACCTGAGGCACAGGCATCAGGATGTGCAGAAGACAGAACCGCAATAAATTTATGAAGAAGGATTACATGAAAGGGTATTTGGAGTGTTTATTGCAGAGAGGTGTAGGAGGAGATCCTTCAAAAAAATCCTGATACTGTTCCAACCAAATACATAGAAAAGATTAAGAATTCAAACAATCTTGAGCTATTGCGTAATAGTATGCACAGTAATTCACCTAAAAGATATTATTGGCTTATGAAGACGTGGCAGGGCAGCAGATTAAAAACTAAGCACATCATTCAGGATGGGGTAGACCAGCAAAGGCAGCAAATTCCAAAGTTGCTGTAGGCTGCCAGATGGTCATCTCCACTTCAGCAGAAATGCATACTCTGTTTCTAAGGCTGGACCAATTTGACCATTCTGAAAAACACAAATGCTCTGTGGTCTGTGGTGACAAGAATTATAAACTGCTTCCTTGTCTATTCATTTATTGTCAGCCTGTGTCTGATGGCTTTCAACTTATCTCTCTCAGCTCCAAGGTTCTGCTGATAAGCATCAGCTCCTCCAGACCAGATTGCTTTCAGTCTCATTTTACCTTGGTTGATAAATCAAAACATTTGTGATCTTCATCTAAATTTGCCCACAAATATACAAATATAGTAGTTATTGCTCTTTGGTTTTGACCAAAGTAGACTATTATGGAAAAACAACAGAAAGAATAATTTATCTCATCTATGTCAGCATTTTGTTTCTCTTGTAACTTTAAGTAACTACTTTGGTTTATTCCTATTTAACCAGGCTCCCTAGTGTATTCATCTGGTTCTGAACATTCTTTTGTATAATAAACACTGCTGAAAATAACATCTTATGAATTACAATAACAGCCTGAGAAAGATACTTCATCCCTACACTATACTAAAAACAGTTTCTGATAATAGTCGCATTTAGATACTCTTCAAAATTCACCGAACATTTTCAAACACAAAATTTGCTTCCTCAAACCCTTTTTTCCCAATGAGTAAGAATACCTAGTTCTCAAAGTTCATTGTAATGCTAATGAAAACCTTTTTTCATACTGACTTAGTTGAAGGATATCCTGTCCTTCTGCTGCATTATTAATACCGCCAAACCACTGGAAAACTAAGTGCAAATGCCAATTCACTTAGTGCTATCATTCGGCTCTACAGAATTTTCCATTTTAGCTACAGTGTGTGCTAAGTAGCAGACAAAATATATTTTACACGCAGTTCTCAATAGCCCTTGTTTATCTTGTGACAAAAGCCTGACCAGCACATTGCACGTGTTCTTATTTGTTTATAATTGGTTTCTTAATGTGGGTTTACGTGTGGTTTTTTTCAGAGAAAGATTTTTGTGAAGTGTCATACTTCTGGGATTAAAACCATGCTGGTATTCCTTTTCAAGATAACAGCTCTTGATTTTTGTCTAAATCCAGATATACATACTGAATTCCGTGGAGCAAAAGGCAATTTGACATTTCTGCTCTATAAAACAGAAGTACGATTTAGTAACAAAAGTCAAAGAAACATATCACTTGAAAATTAGGAAAAAAAACCCCACTTCTGTGTTTTATTTGTTGGTTTGGTTTTTTTTAAGAGATTGAAATCTGAAAGCTAGAAGATGCTTATAGTGTAACCACGTTCAAATATCCCTTTTGATATAGCACCTTTTCCTAAAGTGCACTCTGGATTACTCAGAGAGAGAAAACACATTATTTTCTTTATAAGATAAGAGATTTGAGAATATGCTGTCAGTATACATCTTTAAACCCCTCTTACTTCTTTCAGCTACCTCCACTATTTCCATCTTTTCGTATTTGCCACAACTCTTATATTAAATAAAGAAAATATTTTAGGAATGTGTTTCTGCACAGCAAAAAATTTGGGGAAAACAACAGTAAGATAACAACTGTAAAAGAATTCTTGAAAAATTTGAAAACTTTAAAAAATGAAAGCAACATTTCTGGAATTATAACCAGATACTCCCAAATTCCAGCTTTCTCATAGGAAGAAACTCAGTTCATTTCCTCAGGTTCACTCGAGGTTCAGCCTCAGTGCCCTGCCAGTAAAAGCTCTCCATTCTGACATAGTTTTTCTGTCTTTCATTTGAAAGGAAAAAGCATGAAATATATTGTTAAAAGCTTGTCGTTCTAAGCAAAGGAAATAGCAGCGTGGCAGAACACAACATTTGCTCTCTCACTCAAAAGCGTACACCACAAGAGGGCTGCAGTCAATCTCATTTTTGGAAATTCCTATTTCTCAGCATTTAGTTATGCAATCTGAATGTTCAACACTTTCCTTCTGTTTTACTTTGAAAAGATGCAGCGCCTGATGAGGCTATTGGAGCTGTAGGTCAAGACAGAGCATCCTGATAGTGGATCCTGGAATGTTTTCCAAATGACGTGTAGCTACTCAGTTGAGTTCCTCCTCTTGATGAGCTAACTGGAGGTAACGGACCTCTAGCAAGATGCCAGTGAAATCATTCTGAACAACAGTACTGCTACACTGGCTTGGGGATGCCCCGGAATATTTTGCAGACTGAGTGAGCTCACTTTGCTCATATTGACTAGTTGAAACCCATGTTGGCTTCATTACCATAATCTCTTCAGTTTGGGTGTAAAGCAGCTCCAGTCTGGCCACGGCACCTTCAGTCATCTCAGACGAAGTGGCAGAGGAAAAATCATTCTGATTGTAAATAACCATGGGGGATATATCCTTGCTGCATAAATTCACAAAGGCTAAGTCAATCTGTTTTCTGTAACTATATTAACAAGTTTTTAGAATATGATACCCTAGACAGTTTGCCAAGTAAGACATAAATCGGCCACCAAAATTCCTCTACATATACACAGCTTAGTATATACACAATATACCCCACCTTACAGGAAGAAACCCACCATGTGAGTCACAGCCTCATTATATTCCATCAGCATTTGGCTGCTTGATTTTAATAAAATTCTGTGCTGTCCGCTGCTATCCAAACAAGAAGATGTGAAAAAGAATATGCCGCAAGCTGATTACAACATGTGCCAGAATACAGAAAGGCACAAGACTGAAAGTCAAGAGAATTTATCCCTTCGAGGAGAATAATCCTTTGAAAATGTTCTCTCCTAATGTACAACGCTGCTGTTATGAATCAGAAATTATGTATATATTTTAAAATTGAATGCATGCTTACGTGCGTGTCTCAGTGTGTAATGTCAACTGAATTCGTTAGCACCACAGGTAGCATAAATCCTGATGAATCTCCACAGCCTCTCAGTATGGTTTGGAATGCATTATTAACAGGTTTATTAAATATTTGCAATGCTGTGGACATGTGGAGTGAGCTATTTGAGACAGCTGCACATTAGCTGCTACCTGCTTCAACAATGCTAATATACCAGCGAGGTGGTTGTTTCAGACGTACAAAACCAAAATACCTGCCTCAAAAAGCCACAGTCCTAGCAGACAGTACGTGAAGAATGGGAAGGAAAGAAGAAGCTATACAGCTGCTGAGCATATGTTACATTTAATTCTCCGATCCATGCTACAAGAGCAGGAAAGCAAGGGGCTGATAGAGGAAGCCAGGGAGCTTTCAGGTCTTTTGGAAGGAATGCTTTTTTAGGGTAAGTGAAGGCAGAAGTAGGACTGGTTAAATCACAGCGGTGCTTCTGACAGGATGAACCTGGAGAGCACTTAAGCAAAGAATCCTTTTGAGGGATGATTCTTCAAAAGCATCCAAGCAGATCTAAAGAACACGAATTCTTACAGGATTTTAAATGGGACTTACGTCCCTAAGGTCTGCCCTCTGTGTGTTTGGCTTTCAACATCAGTACCCATAGCAACTTCCAGGCAACGCAAACGTGCCATTGCTCACAAATTCCAAAGTCTCTGAAGCTTTTTTTCCAAAATGTCTCTCTTCTTTTTATTTATTGTGCATGTTATGCTTTTCTCCTAATAGATGTCCTTATTGTCTGTGCAATGGCAGAAACCATCAGGATGGGCTGGGTCCTTTCAGAGCACTGCAGTGAAGGACCGGTGATTGGATCAAACCAGACAGAAGGTTGCTCAGGTCCTCGCTCCTGGAACTGTTTTATAATCATCAAGAGCACTCAGTTTTATTGTTATACTGTGAGGTCAACAATGACTACCAATGCAAACAAAATCACAGTTTTTTCACAAGTCTAAATATAGATGATACGCATTTCAGAGATGTTTATTTTAAGATATTATTAGCTTTTAACAGTATGAAATGAGACTGGGCAGAGACAGTATCATATTGAATGTATATTAAAAACAGTTCTCCCATTCTTAACTGGTAGCCATTACACAGAAAAGTTAATTTATGGGAAAATATTTTCAACCTTTACGTCTGTAACCTGTAATATACATCATTATAATAGTTAATTCACATTGTACAACACTTCAAATAACTGGCATGGTATGTAGGCACTAAAGGGAAACCCTTCCTATATCTACCCATGTTTGGTGAGAACACTGAGAGCAAAGACCTTATTTCCTGCCCTCCAGAATCCTGCAGTTCAGGAAAAGGTTGACAAAATAAGTCCCAACGACAGCAATATTTCAGGTTACATAGATGGCGATGAATGAGGTGAAGCGTTGAATTTATGTTGAAGTTTATGTTTTGATAAAAATCTATTTTTAAAAGCATTTATACTCTACTACAATTTTTCCCAAGCTCCTCTGCCCTCTCATGTTTTTCGTTTTTCAGTATCAGTACCATAGCAACATCCAAGACTCATGAATGTGGTACTGCTCTCAGCATCCCTGGAGCAGAGCCTTGCAAATGACTGCCAAACTCAGGGATCTGAGTCAGCTCGGAAAAGTATGATGCTGGGCTAATTTTTGTATACCCTTAAAATAATGGCAGGGGACTGGGAGGAGGGCAATGGGAAGAAGAGCTGAAGCTGCAACAGCAGAAAGGAACGAAAGAAACAAACTACTTAAGGTTTAATGATATATAAGCAGCAAATTTTGCAAGAAGAGGACATTGGAAGTTGTATTACTGCCTTACAGATTTGGGGGCTGTATCTGAACAGCTTGAGGGTTCCAATGTTTCCAGTAACTGAAATGATACTCCACTGGACCTTCTCCCCTGCCAGCAATTACTCATAGAAAAGTGATATCAGGAATACACAAAATACATTTGCAGTAACTTTAATGCAGCTGGAAATGAAAACAGCTAGCATCTGCAAAAAGTGTAAGAGTGGGAAATCCATAAAATATGACTGAGAATCTCCTCTGCAATGGGACTCTAGTTTGGGATTGGTCTGTTCAGCCTAGAGGTGCTGCCATTTTTCTAATAAACACATCAGGAAACATCATCTCCTAACTGAAACTAAAACAGTATTTTGTCCTGGAAAAAGTATGTTTAGGCTCCTCTCTTAAGACTCCCTGAAGCAATTATCTGCCTTACTAATAAAGAGAGCCAAGAAACGGGTATGCTGAGTAGAGCATCTTGTAATGCCATGTGAAATAAAGAGATATCAATACTATTCCTCTGTTTATAGGAATTAATTTCAACTTCAGCAATAACTAAATATGTTACCAATCCAACCAACAGCACCTGCAAAAACATGGATCATTGGCTGACAAGAACGAGCAGTAATAAATAAACCTGAACTTTACCTGAGGCTCACCCATTGTCTGTCCTGCAGCCATACGGCTTTAAAAACAACCACAAAGCTCAGTACTCTGCCACAAAAACCCCAAACCCCTTGTCAATTCTTACAGTATTTGGTACACTTTATTAGTATCAAGCCCACCACAAGGATGACGTGAACAAGGCCACAAAACGGACTGTTTGGTGTTCCGTGCAGGCTCAGGGGAGCACCAAGGGTATGGCGAGCCCCTGTGCTAAGCTTAGCGTGCTGCTGTGAGTGACACTATAGGAAAAACCAAACCAAATAAATATTCCAAGCAGATGACTGACCTTTCAGAATGCACTCCCAGAGAGATGCTGACCAAGTCTAGACCAGCAGATAGACCTTGTTACACACACTCTTGGTCCACCGCCTAGCCAAAGCACATAAACAACCAGAACAACCTTTTTTAAAATATACCTTGAAGAGGAGATAAACATTAGATTTAAAACAAAAGCAGGAACATACTTTCAATTCTGAAGAGAATAATTTTAGTTTTTACTGAACAATCATTTTTCCTGAACTCATCTGTGGCCAGGCTTCATTTCTACGTATGCAATCTGATGAGCTCACATCGTTCCAGGCCTCCAGTTGAAGCAATTAAAAATGTCCACATTCGCCAAACATTACCACATCGTTACCACAGATACTGTGTATTCTGAGTTAAGGGAAAACAGTGGAAACCTCTAATACCACTGTGGGGTAACTGTTGGCAAATAATAACTTTTTAATATAGTTACCACAGCGACTATTAATCACCTGCGAGGAGGCAAACGGAAAAAGATCCACTGCATGGTATATCTGCTTGTCACAAGCCATGACTCACACCTAAGAGAGTGTAGGGAGATTATTTCACTAGGTGAGTCTTGCCAGGCTCAAGAACATAAAACCTGAAATATTTCTGATGAGTACCATGGATACGTGGGTGATGCAAAAAACAAGACGTCAACCTGCAAACACTACAGGTAGCAACTCTTACAGTGGTCCACCATGAACCTTCCAGTGAAAGGCCACATTCCCTTCTCAAAAGCCATGGAGGCTGGAAAGAGGAAAGCATGGGGGCTGAGAGAAGAGAGAGGTTTGGAGAAAACCAAATCCTTCCCAGAAGGACTGAAACGATGGGACAGTTTGCCACAGAGTTGGGGCAAGTAGTGCAGAATACCGTTCCAGTACAACATGTAAGAAGAGACAGCAACAGAAACTTCATCATGTACCAAAGGCCAGAAAATATCTAACAGAAAAATGGTGCTCATTCTGAGAAGTACATCAAAGCCAACGCATGCAGATGTTTGCAAGATATGGTAATCATCAACGGTTAACATGATTCTGGAAAAAGTCAAGCTGCCCTTTCCCATGTTCCAGACTACAGAGACAACTGTCAGCGTCCGCAATAAAGCGCAACAGCCTGCACCCGATTTTCTGCATTGCTGAATTTCACAGACATGCCTAGCGATAAAAGTGTATTTTTGAACAAGGTCTTTGTTGTTTTTTTCTTAACTAGTTTGTTATGAATTTTCTACCAACCAACACAAGGCATAAAAGGCATGCAAGCTTCAATTTACAAACCAATATTTCCTTATCAAAGGCTATGCTATTTAATGCACAGGATCCAATTCTCATAAAACATAAGTTCAATTACAACGGCAACCAGTGAACTCTTAATACTGCATTTTCAGACAAAAAATTGCTCAAAGCTCTTTCACAATAGCTCTGTAATTTCTCAGTATCAGTCTACTTAGTAACATGACTCTGGGAGGCACACATGCACAGAGCAAAAAAAAAAAAAAAAAAAGAAAAAAATTGGGAAGAAAGAATTTCCTTGTATTGAGAAATGATGGTTTAGAGTTGCTGCTTAATCTCTGCAAATCCGATGGATATACGGGTGAAATTAGCTAATTGAGGACCTAAAGCTAATGCTTGCGTGGCCACTTATATTTTCCTATTTCCAAAACAGACTGGGTTTGGTTTACACATGCACTGAGCAACCAGCACAAACAGGTGAGAGCTGCTCCAAGGTGACAGTGCCGGCCAGGGTGCAAGCTCTGGCCTCGCCAAAACCCACAGAAATTTTGGCAGCGGCCCAGCATATCATTCTGGGAGTCAGAAATCTGTTCAGTCACAAAGAGGGCGGCTAGCTTTTGTTAAAACAACAGATCTAACCCTTACCGTCAGTTGATGTGGGGCCTTTCTACATCCTGCACCTCTGTTACACGTTAGACAATATACTAATATACTCTGGCTACTTCAAGTTGGAGGGTCTTGTTAATGAATTACTCAATTGAGAGTATCAACTTTAAACAACATTTACACAAATACGTCAAATTTGAGTACCTCAGCTCATGTGACGGTTGCAGGGCTCAAGACAGAACCATCTCCTAAAGACAGTTCCTAAGCTAGCTAGGGTTTTATACAGGAGCTTACTGTGTTCTCCGTGCGTGGTGAGGACACCCAGATGCCACTTCTGAGGACCTGTTTGCATAACTGCTTGGTTACTTCACACCCCAGCAAAGGTGAACCGAACCATATGTGCCAGCTTTCAAGTGCTGATCACCACCTCCTGTTAACTGTCTTAGACATACATTCATCTGCAAACCGTAAACTGTCTCCTAGATTATTAGCTCAAAAGTGCCACATAAGCACATTGTACCATAACCCAAATAAATGGCATTAAAAGTTAAGTACATAAATACACAGACATGGATACTATAGCTCCCAGAAAAGCATCCAGAATCTACATAATAGTTAATAAGTGTTGCAGGATTAAGATATTTACATTTTTTTATATCTATCTATCTACGTATATATCTCTCTATATATATAGCTCCTGGATTGAAAACCTAAATACAATCTTCCTGCCCCAGCAATGAAACAGATTGGGATATTGGCATGCAATTACTGAAATGCTGCACAACTGTAAAACTCCGGTATAAAGAGTAGAAGACACAGACTGGTTTCTGACTGCAGATATATAAACATCTGTTTGGGGGCAAAACTATCAATTTTGAATCAATCATGGAAACAGGATGAGAATCCCTGTTTCTTTTCATCAGTAAGGATACGCAATGAAGGCAAGCATGTTAAATTTGTATCTTTCTGTAATTTTAGGATGCTGCAGTTGGCAGCTGTTATCTGCAATATTATTTTTTTTCAGTTGGCCATTTATGAACCAGAAATAAATTCGAAGCTGAAATACTATAACGCAGCAAATAATTCTGACTCTTCGTCATACTGTAGAATCAGTAAAACATAAAGCATATATTAGGAACATCCAGTCCAATGTATCCAGATATTAAAGATTGTTGATGGATATAGAGGAAGTGTCAAGAAGAGGTCAGTTAAGATTTAATGTTGGCAGAAATGATTGTCTGCAAAAGTATGAATAATCTTTAATGATGCTTTAAAACCTCAGCTCTGTCTTAACACTTACTGTTTATTTAGTCCTGAGAAAAAACTTAAAAGCCATGAAGCAATTTTAAGAAAACATTCGTAAACAACTATTTTCTCTTGACAGACTATTTGGCTGGAATTACAGATATTATGCCAAGATAATATACGTTATTCAATGAATGCAGACAATATTGAATCAAATCGACTAGTATTATTTTCCATCTCTTTGAAACTGAACATTCAAGCCATCTGAACTTTCAATGTCATTTGGCACTTCAGAAAAAACTTTATAAAATACAACCAGGCCTGAAAAGCTATATTCATTTCTGAGTAACCTCCTGACCTTTCATAGAAGGATCTCACAAACTAGATCTTCAAGAGCATTACATAAACCAGAAATGTTTTTAATTAAGTTTGTTAAAGGCATGCTTATATAAAAGTCTTATTTAAATTCCTGCATATTTCTGTCATTTTCAAAGTCTTATATTTTGTAAAAGGAGATGGTCTGCCTTAACCCAAGTTCTGCCAAATATGACTCCATACATAACATCTATTTAAAGTTTCAGTCTTTAAAAAAGGATTAGATATGATTTGAGGAGATGCTTAGAGAAGTATATAATAATGATATTTAAAAAAAACCCCAAACCAAACATAACCAGTCTTAATTTTGGTGTCTAGAGTTCATTTTCTGTTGTTCATCACACGTTCTGTCTTTCCAAAAAAATTCTCACCTTTGTTCCCCAAAGAAATACAGCATAAAGCTCTAGTGACTTTTACCAGGTGCTGATTGAAACCAGGATTCATAACAGCTCAGGCAAGACAAATTAATCCATCAAGTGAACAGAATTAGAAAGAAGCAAATCAATTATTTTATTTCCCTTTGCTGTCTATCAATAGCCAACTAAACAGATGTGATAAAGTATGTAACATTCCAGTGGCCACTTTGGTCAACAAAGGTTTGGTCTTCCACAGGGTAATTCCTCTGCTGCCACACTAAGTGATCAAAGTGATCAAATGTGCTTCAGCACTGAGAAAACGTGTAATTAATTGAGTTTATACACTTTCTTCAAGTATTTTGATAGACCAGGGCCAGAGTGTTTGCAGAAACAAACTTTAAAGCATGCTAGGAAAAAAGGCTACCGCTATTTTGAGTAATATGCATCAGTAAAGATTAATGAACAATCTCACAAACCTGCTTTATCAATTGCAGAGACAATTGACTAGAAATTCAATACTTTTTCCCAAGAAGGAGGATTTTCTTGCAGGGTTGAAAAATGCATATATTTTGTTAATCTATATTTAGCCTACTGGCTAAAGCATATTTAATACTTTTCCATGTTCGTTAGTTCTTACTGAAATTTTTGTTCCTCTCTTACCCACTTCCACATCTTCAGGTAACACTCTATGCTGTGTATCAGGTAGCAAGCTGATCTTATCCAGCTGCCATGCGGTTTTTCCCTCTTTGTGTTCTCCTATCTGTATTGTATTTTCTCTTACCATGCACAAACAATGACATTATATTAAAACATCCTACTTAAAATGACTACTGAGCCAAAGGTACACACTTCTACAAAAAATCAACGCTGAATCAAATTTATGTCTTTCTCTTGCTTAAAAAATGGCAACAACTGCAGTCCTTATTCTACTGAGTATGTTATTAATTATACATCTCAAGAATGTTCATAGTCTGTGTTTACTCTTGGGTGATTCTAAGGTTTATATGAATGAAAAAACAGTAATGTGATCATATACAAGTAAAATAGTATTTTCACTGTCTTGGCACCTGAGCATAATGAAAGGAAAAACCAGTCAGCTTTTGCCTGGGTTTCTGTTTAGAAGAGTCAGCTCAGGGGGTAAGAGCTATCACTCATGAAGAGCTACAACGTGGGAAAAAAGGTGAGAGACTCAAAAGCCAAGAAGATGTATTGCCTAAACAATTTTTATTGCTTTTTTGGTGGAGGTTATATAGATCTTTTTTTTTCTTAGCTCCCATACTCTCAGCAGTGACTTGGAAACCATCATAGCAGTATCTATGGGCAAAAGAGATCAAGTCGTCGAAATAATGACCATATAAGAGCGAGAAGGCAGCCGGAGGAATCTGAGTGTTGGTCATCACTGGCAAAAACGCATTCTAATGGTTCAGAAATTTTTGCCACCTACGGAAAGCAAAGGACTGATAACTGCTCAGACTCTGCTGTCAGGGTACAGACAGTGCTTCCTCTAGGAAGAAACCTTCTGCAGAGATACAGGCAACATTTTACTGAAGGTTATTTTTCCTGATTCTTCATTTCCTATTCAAAAGGGTCGCTAATAGTTATTTTTATGTAATAACAGGTAATTCTTTCATGCTACAGCTTGTGATGCATATTAATCAGGGTTCTTGCCAAATTAAATTAGTTTTTTCAACATTCAAAAAGCAGTTAAACTTCTAATGACATTTTTCCCCCTCTCTTCATCAGCCTATTTTTGGAGCAAAATAATGTACTCAGGCCTGAAGTAAAGACACTTGAGCCTCAGGAATGGAAAACAGCCACGAGCCAGAACGTATTCACAGGAGAGCTATAGGGCAATAAGGTTGTCATCTCTGCACAAAAATACTTTCAAAGACGTAAACATGATGTTAAAATCTCCACCACTCCCTCCTGCATGTTAAAGTCACACACACTGCTCTGAGCTTGCAGTTACAAGCAGGAAAAAAAGGAAACAAATCTATTCTTAGGATTATTGCTACTATTGCAGTATTAGGACAGTCCAGAAGCAGGGACTTATGTTAACACTGTATCCTTAACAATCCTTGTTTTCTTTATTACTGCTTGTATTAGAAATTAGAATTGTAAAAAAGGCACGTAATAGTATAAATAATAAGTCTAAACCAGAGCTGCATGATAATGCTAAGTATAAACTGTGCCACCTCTATCTGAAAATCTACCTGGACATCTATATTGTACAGATGAAAATACATATATGCAGGTATATAATATACTGAAGTGCTTTAAAGTCAAGCAAATACCGTTGGGTTGTCCACAAAAATAAAACATTTCAACACAAATGGTCCATGTTTGACGCACTTGCAAACAATTGAAAACCAATTCTTAAATTAGTAAGTAATAACTAAGTATTTTAAAATGCTAGATGAACCACCTTCTCACACATAATTTACTACATACTAGCAGACAGTCATAATACATAAAGCTTATAATGCCTATCAAGGTACCAAATACCTATAAATTCAATGCCAAAGGGACATTAGTATGTCACACAATATTTTCCTGCCTTAAATAAAAGTAGGACATAAAAACATTTGGGAGACCAGACACAAAAAATAATCATCCAGGGATGTTTTTGTTTTTTTCCCCAGCTTTGTACTGCACAAAATCAATTCATCAGCGCCAAATATTTTCCTTTTTATAACCCAATAGCCTAATTTGCATATATCTCTCATACAGCAATAGAAAAGTATTTTTATAAAATTAGAAAATGACTGTATAACCACAAAGCTCATTTCTGCAGCAAATAGAGAATCTTTTCTTTTTTTTTTAAGTTGATAATATTTCCAGTGGAAAACATACTTTTAACTGAAAAAGTATTCCAGTCTAGAAATATTATGCACTAGGTTAAGTAAAGCAAGCTTTTGAAATTGTGTTATGTGGCAGGGGTTTTTTGAGCGAATGGAATAATAAACATTCAAGATAGACGAAAATCTAAGATGTCTACCAGTGAATGTCTAACAAAAATAGAGTCAAATAGACACATGGCCCAGCTAGGATTGTCCAGCTGGACAAAATATCAAAGTGTTTACGGTGATTTTAGGATATTTGCTTAGTAAGAATCAGGCAAAATGCAAGCCAGCTCTGCTCCTAAAATCCAAGCAAGGATTCCAGCAAGGGAAAAAACCTACCAGCGGGCCCCCTATTATTTTTAATAATCTCAAACTTCTTCCTTTGGCAGTCAGAATAACCAACATGTGTTAAAGATCTAGAATTGCTGAAGAACTTGCCTGTAAATAAGTCACTTCATATCTACTGTACATGTTTATTTTCTTCAGCCATACATTCATATATCCTGTGAACACTCGCTCATCTGTATCTGAATCACCGCCACATCACTATCATTTAATGGCTACACTGCCATGGCCTCAAATCTCATCAAAATGCCCACTCCCAAAACAACCTACTGACATCTCAATCTAACAAGCAATCACATCTTTATTCTCTGTTCCCTTGATAGTAGGGACTCAATCTCTACCCACAGACTAATACAGGGATGGAAGATCATTTCTAGGTAGAAAGTAAGTCTCACGCATTCTCTTGGCCACCACTCTGCCAAGACCAGGCAGCACAACTCCTGTTTTACACAGCTTCTCCGAGTCACCATCACCTGAAAAAGCTGGCAGCACTGGGCGGCTGCCTTGCTGCATCTACCCACTGCTGTGCCTTCCCCTTCTCCATTTAACATATCAACCTGTTGTCTCAGCTCTCAGGCTTAAAACCAGAAGCTTTTCAGAGAGGGCAGTGTCATATATGTCTGTGTGTTCCGTGACAACCACCCAGTTGGAGGTAAGGACTGGTACAGACAACAAGGCTGAACTTCCTTGGGATCTTTTCCACTATTTTTCTGAGGTAGACAGCTAAACAAGCTACAATATTAAAAACAAAACAAAACCAAAAAAACCAACAAAAAAAATGGGAAAATGTTGTTTTCCTCCACTGCATATCTCCTGGTGATATTAGTATCAGTTATCAGCTCTCTCAAATCTCTCCATGTTACAAACATTTTAAGTAGGGTTGCAAACCAGGCTTTTTGTGTGATCGGGATATATAAAGTTCCTCTGAAATTACTTCAAGCAGTTCTGTGAACATCAGCTTCGCTATCTTAAAGTAAGCAAAAAAAAAAAAAAAAAAAGGACATACAAATACAGAGCAGGATTACCTCCCCTTAGACGCTCAACCACAAAAGTGAATCCAGTAGTTCGCGGATGTAAGACGTACTCGTATTTTTGAAGTCCGTTCTTTTCAGCAAATTCATTACTGCGGGCTTTGGTATTGGCTGAAGGAGAGAATAAAAAGCACCATTTTCTATTAGTGTGCATGTAGACCAAGAATTAAATAGGATTATTATAGGACAGGAACAGTACAACAGCAGTTCATACAGTACGAATGTGCAACAGCTTTTCAGGTGGAGGCAGACTGCGAGTGTGCTTTCCGCGGGCTGCAGTATGGTATAAGGAAGAGCGATGTGGATTGCAAGAAAAGCCTTTTTACCCTCTCCTTTCATGTTAGGAAATAATCAGCAAATCTTTCATATTTATCAAGCACAATCTTGAGATCTATAAATTAAAGTCTGTTAATAATTCTCCACACACTTCAATACCCATTTCACTGTAAAATGTATTAATTGGCTCAATTTATTATTTTTTTTAAACTCAAAAGCACAATGTATAATAATGTAGGTTTGATATTATGTACAGAAATACCTTGAGGTCAACGTTCAACCATGCTAAACTTATTTCGGAAAGAAAACATTAAATGGAGGAAAACAGTTAATCTAATACATTAAAATGCTATTTTACATCTTCATTCCGAACTTGACATGCTTGATTCATCAACCTGTGCTGCACCTACGTCCCCTGCTTTAATTTTTTGACCAGCTGCCTCAAGTGCCACAACACACGCTCACTCCCGTAGGTATCCTACACACAAGGCGTCTGGAAAGCAGCGTGGCTAAACCCCGTGACAAATGTTTTGAACCTCTGGCAAAAAAATAAGCCTCTCACGAGCAAAGCGAACAAAGGCTTTCCAGAGCGAGTTGCTAACAGAGCCCACTGAGCAAGGAAGATGCAGACACCAAAGTGAAAACTTCAGAAGGTGAGCGGAAAGGAAGCAATTTGTTCTCCAGTGATGTGCAGGAGGCTCTTCCAAGAAGCCCTGGTTTGGAGCCAGACAGGCTCTGCTGGCTATGCTTACTCCTTCCTTGCGAGCATCGCTGTGCTCCCCCAGGGTCAAAAGGCAATGGACACATGTAATGTTCCCTTGGCAACACAGAAAAAAAAAAAAAATCAATCTGATCAACTAACTTATTAAATAACTCGTATTTATATAGTTTTACAGGTGGTGTAAAAGACAAAATACCAGCAACTGATCTACGGGACAAAATCGTTGCCTAAGCCATATATCACCTTTTTCAAGCAGAAACAGCTCTTTTTTTAAGTGTTCACCTTAGCAGAGATGGGAGATACGGTAATGAAAAGCAGCTTGCTGCTTAATGATTTAACAGAAATGATACCTATAGGTAAGTCCTTTCCTTTACAATCATCATAATTTTTCCTGTAAAGGAACAATAGCACAAGTGGACAAAGCAACAGTAGTGCGAGATGTTCTTTTTGCAGTAAAATGCAGCTTTCCTGTACCCTTCTTTTTTTCCTAAATTACATGAGCTCTCTGTTTATCAAAGAAAGGTGGGTGTCCCTCTTAAAGGACCATCTACCTATTAATAAATGCAATAGCATATCAATATACTGACTATTTTTTTCCCCTGTGATCTACCCTTTCTATGCATAAGAGTACTGCTTCTCATACATGCAGCCCTTAAGATTTAGTGCACAGATTTCCTGACCATGTGATTGGGAGGAAAGGAAAACTTGCACGGTAGCCAAGCAAGTGATTCAGCAAAGGGAATCCAAAGATTTAGTTCTTGCCAAATTGCCAAAACGTACAAATACTTGAAAATATGACATCTTTAAAAAGCATTGCTAAAATTACAGAATGTGTGAAATACTAAAATTACACTTGGCTAAGTAACTTAAATTTATCTTTCCTTGGACATATGCATCATGTCTTTAACCACATGATCAGAGTATCTATTTTTGCCAAGTACTGCTCAACTACCACTCCATTCAATGTTGAAAAACGACTATTTTGAATCAGCAAAGAGAACTTGCCTTCAGGACCCCTACATCAGTGACAGTAAAACTTGCAAAGCAAGCCATGAGCAAGACTTGGAATGGCAGAAAAGACAAGAGTAATCTAGAAATTATTAACTGCTCCTCTGAAAAGCCAGATTCTACCTCTTAAGCATAATTGTATTGCGCTCTTAGCTCAACAACTTAAACTCTTCGTCTTCTAAGAAACGACATTGATCACCAAGACTGTTCCTATAAAAAAATATACAAGCCAAGAGATCCTTTCCAGATTCTGTGGCGATTCAAGTAAAATGCTTTAAATTAATTTATCACAAAGTTTTAAGCAAACGTATTGTTTCTTCCAAAGGACAGAGGAAGTGTCGTCTTCATTTTCTGCATATCCAAATTTGGGTTTCACGCTGGAACATTTGCAATCTGCAAATCAAGTCAATCAAAGCTTTGAGACACAAGTGCCATAAGTGTCTATACAAAGCTAAGCAGTCTAAAAAAAAATAAAAAGTCTTAAGCATCTCAAACTGCACACAGTTAATGAGCACTCAGAAAAACCCTCTCCATATGTCTCCTCACTAGCACTTTGTTTCAGAGGGAGCATGAAAACTAATTCCTTGGTATTTGTAAAACACTCCTGATTACACCACAAGAAAACCAAAAAGCAAATTGGCAGTTTTGTTTTCTGAACAAGCCCGAGTTGATGCTGCAAAAGAGGTTTGGGACCTCCACTGCCCATTGCCTTGAAGTAATCATCTTCAAACCTCCTCGTAGTGCACCTCCCTGCACTTGGAAAGAACTCCCTGTAAACATCTGTAAAACATCTTCCAAATTTCCCTTTACTACAACGCCTCTCTAAAAATGTGTGAACAGCTGGACGCTGGCACACCGGCCAACACTATTCAGCTATTTCCTGATATTTGTATCCCTGTCCTGCCTCTGGACTGTAAGTTTTACGTGACAGAGATTGTTCCCTTCCCCTTTTGCATGACCCTAGTGTAATGGGATTTTAGAACTGGAGTAACGCTCCCAGCTAATACAGTGATCACTGTCATCTGGAAAAATCATCTCCCTCCTCCCTTCCTAACAACTATCAAGCCACAGGTCTTTGTGCATTCAACAGTATTTGTTACAGCAAGTCGGGAAGGTCAAAGGGGTTTTGATGCCATCGTGAATACAAGGGTAGGATGTGCTTTCACTCTACCAAAAAGTAAGAATAATGCTCTTCCTCCCCCTCCTGCTACTCTCAGCGTTTGAGGAAAACAGTTTCTTACTCTGCCGTTACTTATGAACAAAAGCACTGACTGCCACCTTATCTGACGTACGCACCTTTATGCCTGCTGCTGTTTGGGATCCCTGTGTGAGACACCTGTGCCTCATTCCGAGTAAGCCGCCTGCTCAGCACTGGATTCAACGAAAGGCAGAAAATGGGATGTTCCCCATTGTATGAAACCTAGAGGTTAGAACACTGATCCAGGAAACCAGAAACCTATTTTTATATTCTCTCCATCCTAAGGGAATTTGCACAACAAACACCTCTTAAAAACCCCATAATCAATAGCCCAGGCTACACTGTCAGCGCTGAAAAACTTATGCAGATGCCTCGTCATTCTGCAGTTCAGATTATAACATTCTTAGGTGAAAGAATAAAAAAAGTGAAAGATGCCTTTGTAAGCCTGATAGTGAAAACACTTCCTTAAAAAGAGGAAACATATGTTCTCCTCTTTGCTTCCAATCAACTAACACAAATTGCATAAAGCAGCTCTTGAAGCAGGGACTGGAAATTAACTCAGTTTGGGTCTCCTCAATCCCAAAAGGTCACTCACATCATTTGGCTACGGGTAATGCCCCCTCTTGCTTACTCTCTCTGAAAAATATGAGTAAGCGTTGCTTTCTAGAAACAAGTATTTTCTTTCTTACACTGTATTTAAGCCAAAGTGAATCCACTCCCAGAATTTTTGCTCATCATTCCTCTTAGGTGTATTTTGTATTTTAACTCCTTGGTTCTGTTTGCTCCTATGATAAAAAAGAATATGTAGAACAATCTATTTTTATGGAAAGCAGCCAGGTTACGAGAAGAGGATGATGTGGGACCTTTCCTGATGCAGAACTGCTTCATGTTCTGTCTCCTCTGGTCTCGCACTGATGTGCCTCTCCTCCCCTGTCTCCTTCAGCTGCCTCCATGCTGCCTCTCAGAGGGTATGTTCTTTGGGGTGGTGACAAGTACAAGAAGTCCAATCTATTTGAGCCTTTAGACAGTACTGCAGAGCAACTGTCAAACGACACAAAAGAACAAGGCCAGGTTGGATGGGGCTTTGAGCAACCTGGTCTAGTGGAAGGTTTCCTGACCCAGAGCAGGGGGTTGGAACCAGATGATATTTAAGGTTCCTTCCAACTCTAACCATTCTATGATTCTATGATTAAGAATTTAAGGGTCCTGGCCATAATCCCTTACATTTTTTGGCTCCTGTGCTGCCTTTGGTACATCACTTCATTACATTTTTTCCCATTTATCTCAAAATTATGCGGGAAAATCCCATTTATTAAACTTTTACAGTACTGGAAAAGCTCAGAAAGTCAGCACTTTCCAGAAGCAGCACACTTCAGAATTTCATTTAAAGTAACCAGAGGAAGAAGTTATGCTAATACATTTTCTTGATTTTTGAGTTACAGATTTTTAAGAAGTTCAATTGCTTTTGCCCCTGAAAACGAGAGGATAAAGTGAACAAGTTCAATTTTTTTTTTCTTAAAGTCAAATTATATATTTGATTTGTGAGATAGTTTTGAATTAGAAGAAAAATCTCTAGAATTTGATTTTAACGAAAGCTATAATGCTGTAACAAGCCGCATTTGTGAGAGCCTGAAGAGTATTTGGAACTAAAACTCCAAGACCCATACTCAATGAAAAGCTAAGTCTGTGCTCCCCATGAAATATGTATGCAGTATTAGCTCGTCTCAAACAAACAAGCTCACATGCTTTTAGAGATTCACCATTGTCCAGGCTGGTGGGCTTTGCTGGACGTCACCCAAAAGAATTATAAACTACCCTCATCCTACTGGAAAGCTGATTCTGACAGCTTTAATAAAACTATTTCTGATCAACTCTCAACTACTTTTTTTTTTCTTGTACTAGTGTACTGATATTTGAATATTAAGGACTACCTTTTCCTTTCATCTGAATTGTGATAAAAGCATGCATGTACTTCTATGACTTTGAGTACTCTCAAACGATACTGGTGCCAGACAGAGGAAGAATAAACGACAACTCAAAAAATTTCTCTTTAAAAAGAAAAAAAAAAAAATTAAAAACCTCATTTATCTATTAGAGGTTTCCATAGAAAGCATAAAAGCTATATTGCTCACAGTTACTATTTTAAGAAAAAGCAATTGTACTTGTGTTGCTTTCAAACTATTACATGTTAAATCAACCTCTACCAGCGCTTTTTAACAATGTTTTTTTTGCAATTCCGAAGTATATCACATTTACTAGAAAAGAGAAAAATCCAACTGCAGTTCATTGTTACTTTCTAGACATAATATTGTATGTGATCCACATCACAACATTCCTGCCAAAATCTGGGCTCTAGCAAGCTTTCCTACTTGTTTTTGAGCTGTTCCTCAAGGAAAAAAGGTCTGTGCAATCACACTCTGCCCACCTGTTCCACCTTAATTTTGAAGCTATTGCCACCTGCAAACAAAGTTTGACAGAGACAAGAGATTCAAAGATCATTACGCCCCACAGGAGTTTCAGAAAAACCGATGGCTGAGTAATGGGGAGCCTCCGAGAGTCGAGATCTTAATAACGGGACAAGGCAGAGGAGGCTCCACGGGCATTTGGTCTGTCGGGGCTTTCAGCAGAGCACGCACCAGTCCATCGGCTAACACAAGTATTGGTGAGGACGGGCCACGGCACACAACACCTCTTGCTGAGACAGCAGCAAGAGATTTGCAGAGGAAATGACACACGGAAGGAAACACAGGGAAAAAGGGGAAGTTGGAGTGAAGAAAAGACCACATACAGGGATGCAGACACAAATCCATAGCACATGAGGCTTTAACAGGCCCAGAGCAATACAGCAACTGAGTTTTTGTTACTGCTTTCTGAAGAATTACTACAAAGAGTCTTGTAAGGAACACCAAGAAAAACAAAAGAACAAGCAAAACGGTGGGTTGTATTCCAGCTTTCCAGAAGCACTAGACTGATGGCTGCTTTGTTTTCTTCACAGCTTCAGAAAGTCTGGCTACATGGTTATCTGCTGAGGGCTTCTTCTTAAGCAATCACAATAAAATACCTTTGATGCACTTAGCTTTAACCTTGAAGTACTCCAGAGTGAAAAGATGACCAACCTATCAGAAATAAGTATATAATTATTACCTCAGACCCTACTCATTCAGTCTGCAAATACGCTGTTCAGGGTTCATAACACTACTACTTTTAAAATTCAGTTACTCAGCATCTTACACTGCAAAGTATGTCGCCAACTTGAAGTCAGACAGTGGCCCACGTATAAATACAGTCATATTTTACATTTCTTTGAAACCTTTCCTTCTCGAATACCTGAAAACATTATAGAATTTCTTTGTAAGAGGAATAAATCTATCATTGTCATGTGAACTCCGAGAGGATAAAAAAAATGACAGGAGCACAGAGCTGCACAGCAATTCTACTTTTCAGTGAAGTACATGTAGAATGTTACTTTTCATTCTAACAACCAGAAGAATTTTGTTTTCAGAAATAATTAGCAGTTTTAAAATTTGGTGAGCAAACAAGAGCCATTGCCTCTCTTTTTGCAAAACGTTGCCTAAGATATCGAGCAACTATTCAGAGCAAAATTGCAGTTTATTTCTTATTTTAAAAGATGGAACATGAGGTTGTAATATGTCCTACCTTGTCAGTAACAGTTTTCTGAAAATAATTTTTTTTCAAAAATATTGCACAAAATACATTATTATGTTCTCTCACTCTCATATGGCATACAATTATTGCTTGGTCAGGATTAGCTTGTCAAGGGGTTTTGCCCTGTCTCCTACACTATTTTAAAATATATGAGCTTCTGTTTCCTGTGAAGATAATTAGATAGGGAGAGCTATTTACTTGCACACAAAATGCCCCAGGGTTTTGCTTGTCTCTATACATCTTAGTACATTAATATATTATCAAGGCGGCATTCATTACTGATGGCAAGTTAAACACCAGGCAGTTTAACATGTCAGAAGCCAGCACGGCTGCCCGAGGAAGCTGTGCCCTGTTGTCTTGCCTGCCCATCACTCCGGCCTTCCACCGCTCTGCTTCCTCCCTGGGCTGCTCAATGAACCGGGGAAACGATCACCACCCACCTGCGGTGGCTTAAACTGACTTCAGAACAGCGCAGTTCGTGCGGGTATCCATTTGACACTCCCAAAGTTGAAGCGTACATGTGACACACGTATAAGGAAGGAAAACCAGAACAGAAATACCTTCAAAAAAGTATCCGTCAAAAATCTGTGTTCAGAAATCTAATTAGAGATTTTTATTTTTTTTTCAATATTGAGTGAAGAATCTCGTCCGCATGAATTTCTCAGCGGATGGGATCAACAGCATATACTTAAACTTAGTCTAAGTTACAACAGCAGAATGAAAACCCTGTGTTTCCTTAAGCGACTCCACATTCAGGTGGGAGCATCCGCACCACTGCCTCTGGGACTCCGCAGCACAAGCGCTAACACACCACGGCAGTCTCAGTCCCCAGTAACTCTTCTGTTTTAAAAGTGCAGTACGAATCTTACTCAGTTCTTTAAAATCTGTTGTCTCTGAAGAATATTGGGAGGGATTAGGTGGTCTACATAATTTATGGGATGAGTTACAAACAATCCAATTCTTTCAATCATCTTGAGATGGAAACACCTGTTCAGAAAGAGAGTGTGAGCGACTCCATGTGTGAGCGACCCTCCTGACTCCATGAATAAGATTAAGATTTCATCTCTTAATTCAGAGCTAGGAGGGGAGAGTTGTTCATGAATTAAAAGAAAAAAATAATTAAAGTGAGATGATTTCCATCCTTCTTCCTAGTTTTAGATACAAAGTAAGTAATTCAACAAGAGATACCACATGAAGAGTGTACAATGAATTCATCCTCTTTTAGGAAGGCTGATCAAGTGATGACAATTCCCTACAGTGTCACAGCATCTGAATACTATACCTATCCATTTTTAGGGATATCAGGAATGCAGAAGGAAAAACAGCAGTATATGTTGGTTATTTTTATACTGTGTCTAGTACTTACTGATCTGGCATTGCAATAAATTATGATGTAAGAATATCTGCAATGGAAAGTATAGTAAAAATCTTTTAAATAAGCTAAAAGGTAGAAGTTTAATTGCAATTGATTTCCTATTTAAAGATGATGCTTATCAAATCACGCTGCAGGCATGAACCACCACAGAACATTCATACAATGTTTTCTTTTATTGGCAATTGAGTTGTCTTCAACACTGGTTAGCAGCTTGCTACTGATACCGTAAGATACCGGCATTAAGGTAGATATTTTATTAAGAATTAATACTACAGGATCGAAATCATTAAATTTACTCTTATGATAATGTCAACATTTGTTTTAGGGAGACATTTTGCTTATGGAGGCAGATACAGACTGCTTACATGGCCTAAGGAACAAGTATCTCCATTTTCTCCTCTTAAAACATCAGGTAAGAAATCTAATGGAATCATTAGTTCTCCTCTTCAATCGCTCTTCCACAGGTCTGAAATGATTTTGCGCTGTTTGCCCCAGCAATATGGGAAATGTGAACATGCAAGTGATTTATTCCAGGTCTCGAAACCTATTTTTGGTAATGCAATGTACACACAGTACTGGCCAATATAATGCCATTTCAAGCATTAGATGCTTTGAAATGTAAGAGTTATTTCAGGAAGACTGGCAAAGCCTACGTTTGTGCCTCTCAAATGAATCAGCACATATGATCATTAACTATAATTTCCGCTGCCCATGGGAACCCACTCTTGCTCCTGCCTTGAACTTTTTTTAACTATTTCCATAAACAATACAGAATTTCCACATTGAACGTTCCATGAGAAGATGACAAATGCAACCTACCTGTGAGATCAGTTCCTTCTGGAAAGATGAGGAGTTGTAGTGGTTCACGAATGTCACAGAAATAATCCAGCATTTTTTCGAAGTGACTCTTGTCCTCTTCCCACTTTCTCTGAATGAAAACAAAGGCAGCAACCTGCATCGCCCAGCCTAAAGTTTAAAAAAATACACCTTCTGTAATATTTCACTGTGATACTTCTGCAATGTCTGTTATTCCAACATATTTTGCAAATCGTGTTAGATACAACATTTTATTTACTGCCTGCCTGTCCTCACCTCTGATTAATAGCACTTAGTTACCTTGTAAAAGGAGTTTTGGATAGGAAGCAAAAGAATGCATCATCTAAATGAATAAAACTACATAAATCTGGAAGGGCTACAGTTTTGCAAAACTCAAGTTACCAGAGTTAGAAGAGCTTTCCAGAAAGCAAGAATAGGGTCAATGTTGTCATGAGGTAAAGTATTTAAAACCATGGCCCTCACTGTAATAGCCTTAATCGCTGCAACACCGATTTGCTCAAGGGAAGGCACTGCCCCTATGGACAAACATCTCGGCAATGCACTGCAGGATGTAAGAAAGCTGCATTACATAGAGAGAACTGCCCTTAGTAGCGCATGTTAACAAGGTGCATTGTGCAGAAAATATCTATTGCTTTGAGAGCTTTATTATATACATATAATTATTATATACATTATATACATAGTTTCTTATAATTTTCATTACTAACAGAAGAAAATAAAAAGTTGTATTTACACCTGATTGTAGAAAAATTTGATGTATATCCATTTGTTTGTATCAATCCACAAGACAACTGTGAAGATTTACAGCCCAACATCAGACAGACAATGTAACACAGTTAAATTAATGAAACTGCTGCTGAGCCTGCAGCTCAGGGGTCACACACCATTATTTTCAATAAACATTCTTGGCTTTTTTGGCACAATTTAGTATACAACGTATCACTTAATATTAGAAGTCGTGTCCACAAATTCAGACAGCGGGATGAAAATGCAGAGCTCAGGTTCTGCCACACGCCCGTGATGCTCCTCTCTTAAACAGGGCTCAGAGGAGCACAACATTGTCTTCCCACTGTACTTGGCCAGCTTGTATCTCATCAGAAAACCTGCAGATAGATACTCCACATCAAAGAGAAAACATCGCAGCATCCCCTTCTCTTTGCTCACCACAGTTCTCAAAAGTATGTTTTCCCTTTGCTGGTGACTTACAGCATGTTATTCTTGCACTTTATTTCAGCTCCTCTTCACAGGGATTCTTTTCTATTCTGTTTGTGGCAATATCTTAAAAGAAGGATACGCTAGAAAATCACTTATTGAGGTAAATCACCAATTTCTAAATCAACTCCATAAATCAATCAGCCTGGATAACGTATTAGCCAAGCTGCACAATCTCTTCTGTATTGGATAGATAAATGGATAATTGGATGGATAAATGTGTTAATTGTTTTCTTAAAGATTTGTAACCTGTATCATGGGGTAGATACTTTTCATTTTTAAATCAACTAAACAGATGGAGCATGCATAACTAACATGCCTTCTGCAATGTGGACCTAATGAGTCTCAGATAGTCAGATAATGATGGATATCAAGATCACTGAATACTGGAAGGGGTTACAGGAATTAGGAAAAGAAATGCTCAGAATGCAGACTCAGCAAATCTCTTCAAATTTGCATGCTGTACTTGTTAAAAACCCTCTGTAAACAAAACTAAACTTTGACCACAAATGTGCATCTACGCACATATCACAGACCCACATCTGCAGCGTCAAGAAGTATCAGTACAACTTTATTAACAGAAGCTATCCATATTTAAACATTATCTGCAGGAAAAAACAAAGGTCAGTTTTAAAGTAACTGAAAAATAACTTACATAATGTAACTATGCTCTCTTCTGGCATTTAATCACCTCCTAGTGCTACAATACATTTCACCATACTGGTGCAAACCCAATATTTTAAATTTAACTAATCAGGGCTTCATTTTCACATTTGTCATCGTGTTACATACAAAGGACATCTCTTTATACTGAATGTTGCCAAATACCAAGTGGTGCTAAAGCATTTTGTTGCTCTAGAAGATACACGGAAATGGTATGAAGCTGCATCAGGGAAAGTCCAGACAGGACATCAGGAAAAGGTTCTTCACCGAGAGCCTGCAACAGGCTCTCCAGGGAATTGGTCACACCACCGAGCCTGTCAAACTTCAAGAAACATCTGGACGATGCTCTTAGTCATATGGCCTAGTTTTAGGTAACCCTGAGAGGAGCAGGGAGTTAGACTTGATGATCCTTATGGGTCCCTTCCAACTTGAGAAATTCTATGATTCTCTGATACCTCACCCGAAATCAAATCCATAAAAACACACAGCAAAGGAAAAAAGCCTTCTAAGCAGAAACAGAGATGCCCAGTACCATACCATTTACATCTAAGAAAGTAGATGCTCCACAGGACAGAGTGGAAAAATACACAGAGATTAGAAAAGTTGGGCTGTGGTTTTGGTGTTTTCCAATCGTTCTTACCTCTCAACCCAGACCTTTTGTATGTTCTATGTACCCTAGACGCTACACCTAAATCAGTCTATGCAAAACCTGTAGTGTGCTAAACCATTTTATTGTGTTGTATCACACATCAGGCCTAAATTATTCAGTCCTTGTGTTCTCATTGCAGCAGAATCCGTAGGTGGAAAGAAGGGAAACAAGAAGCAAAATAAATGCTCACTTGGGAAGCCTGCTGATACTTTCCCAGGTCAGCAGCTCCTTAGAAAGAGTGATTTTGGTCTGTAACAGGGAGGGAGCATGGAAAAAAACTCACTGCCAGATCACGCCCTCTCCCCCACCTTTCTTCCTGCAGCACAAGGCTGTAAATTATATGGAAACTTGCATATAAACTCTTTCTAGCGACCATTCTTTAACAGCACTGTGAACATCGAATTACAAACACCTTTTGCTACTAAGAAAGCTGCTGTTTGGGTGACTTGTATTTTACCTGACTAAACTGCAGAGGATATAGTACAGTAGCTCCCCATTCCTAAGTGTGGTAGTGTTATATACGGGCTATGAAAAATTAAACAGAGGCAGTAACGTAATGACAGTAGGGTGTCAGGGAGGAGGAAGAAAGAAAGAGAGAGAAAGGAGCTGAAAGGCATCCAGTTTTTAAAATAAACAACAGATTTGATTTTCCGACCTTTCCGATAGATAATGCCCACTGTTCTGGAAGAATATTTCCATCTTTAAGCGTACATCTAATTAGATAAACCAGTCCTGACTGCTCAAGTAAGAACAGATTACCTAACAGTCAGATGACTAATGGTAAAGGACCCAGGTTTTCCTCCCCACTTATCCCAGCACAGCACACCGCGCCAAACCATTTTACCATCTAGGAACGTGGAAGAATCTTCCACGTTGGCTCAGCTTTAAGGCCTCCAGTGAAAAGCAACAAAAATACGAATTACTGCCTTGAACCAAAACCCCGGCCCATGCGCCGATGGGGAGGAACGCATGCTGTTTACATGTCTCATTGTCCCACCAGACTCAAGCGGGAGAGGAAACCCAGCACAGGCTTGCAGACACACGCCTCGGAACAAAGCAAAAGCAGCTCTCGCTTGGATTTCCATTCCACAGTGTGTCTGCGCTGTGCTGCTGGAAAAACAATGCCTAACAAGTCTGAGGCACAACGCAGGATCCAAATGGGAATGCACATAGGAATTCAGTAACAAGGGAACGAGAGGAATTCAGTAAAGCAATGGGCAAAATGACAGGTTTTGCTAATCAGCAAGATTTACAAATAAGCAGCAGAAGGAAGTACCTTCTCTTGTGCAGCCTCCAGTGAGACACGCTGTTCGGTTAATTATTGTTAAGTTTAGGTCCACATATTGTCCAAGGAAAGTAATTATATTTTGCTCTTATGCACAACGTTTTTGATCATCTAAAAGCTCCCAGGCAACAGAAATTTCCCTAGCAAAGGCAGCATTCACTGAACAGGGGAAAAATGGTTGTCTTTTGATTTGCAGATTCTTGAGAAATCAGCGGTTATCAAAACACAGCACAGAAACACTGAATCTAAAGAAATCATAATAATGCAACTAGTTTCTTCACTAAAACAGTCATCTTATAATAGACAACATTTCTGATAACTAACATTGCCTGGAGAAGTATACAAAAAGCATCACACTGCATAGCTCTTGTCCAAAAAGGCAAAACAGCAGCGTGAAAACCTACTAGGTAGAGTAGCTAGCCACACTGACCTTTAAATCAACTTTTCCAAGTTGAAAAAATACAAATGGCAGCTTCAAATCTCGAGTAACACACACACACTAATGACATGTATCCCACACTTCAATAAGGCTTTATCAGGACATAATTCTACACAGAAAAAAAATTACACAAAAGGAAAGCTTGCTATTGAACTAGAGAAATGTGCTGTACATAAAAGTTTCCTTGCTGCCTTGGGGATAAAGGAAATTATAGCTTATACAGCTTTAGAATTTGCGGCATTGTATTAAAAATGCTAGTTGCAAGTATAAAGCTTTTTAAATTCTAAGACCCCGCACTTCTATTTTCCCTACCCCAAAATCCTTTAAAAGAAAATAACACTTGAAGCTGAGATTTCTTAAGTGTGTTTTCATTGCAAAGGTAATTTGGGACTAAGTAGATACTAGAGAGGGAGGCGGCAATGAACAAAAGAGAGAAAGAGGCGAGTTGTGCAAGAAAAGTCTTTGTTTGGTTTTCTATCAGAATTTTATGTACATTTCCACAAGGATCTCAGAAATCAGATATCCCCCAAAGTGTCATGTCTCTGTGGGAGGACTATCACGACTGATAATGAAAGCAAATATGCATCAAGAAAATGGTATGTATGTATTTCCTAAAGCAATGCAACAAGAGCTAATAATGCTAAGCACTGCACAAACAATTCGATAAATGATTCAGAACTATAGAAACAGGTGGGAAGATAGAAGGCCTAACTGTGGGATTTCCTTATTATATCCATTATATTTCTTTATTATATCCATTCATCTTCCCTCTTTTCTTCCACTGTGTTAATTCACTGGTTTTTCATATCAAAAATTCTCTTGGTCAAAAATAAAAGCATTTTTTAGTGTGCTTGTATTCAGCTGGGATCTGGTCCTGATCAGGGCTTTCGAGGCAACAGTGAACCAGACATCTAGGCTTAATAAGGGAAATCACTTGGAAGCGCGTGATCCTACTGTACACAAATAATTGGGTCCATTAACAGTTTGCTATTTCAAGTGTTTTGCTGCATAAAATATCCACAAGGCAACAACCATGCAATGCTGAACATTCCTTATTTTAAAGATGGGTAGATATTAAAAAGATGTTAGCATGCAGAAAATGACACAGGAAGCCAGGGCTTAAAGTCACTATGTATACAGTTAAGTTTTCATCAGTATAGACTGACAAACAGACTTCTGCAAATTCAACTAGAAACAGCCGTTTTATGTTTTTTTCTAGATTGTTTTATGTCTAATAACCCACAACAAATTAAAAATTAGAAGATATTTTAAATTTAATGTAACAGTTTGAGTGCACGAACTAGGAAAATAAAGAAATGCTTCTTGAAATAATCTTGTAATGCACAATCTCTGCTCCTGGCAAGTTTTTTTTTTAACCGTGCCCATTTCCAATAATGTAGTTAACAGGAATATAATGAATTGAACAAATATCATCTGATTGGGTGAATTCTTTGAGCAAATTACAAAACGAGCTAAGAGATAAAATTCACAAATATAGGTTTACAGTAGGATTCCTAATTTTATAGTGAAACATCTGATTCAGTCCATTTATTCATTTCATTCAATCTATTTGTAAGATGTCTATTTAAACACAGTATGCTTTCGATGTTGTCTTGCCCTATCAGACTCTGAACATTACTTTAATCTACATCTGTTTTTAAATTATTTTTATGGTCCCATTCAGTTTATGTTCAGATTATATATTTCATCCATGTATATACCACATAGTCTACTTTTTACTTGGACACAATATCATCTCTTCCAATGTATGCGAAGCCTAAACCTTTTTGCTTAGTCAAAACAACTTAAGTGAACAAACAACAGTGTTAGAAACACAGAATTTTAAGGTAACTGAAAAAATATTCTAGTTTTGGTCTGATCAGTTTTACCTTTGATTTTCCCATAGTTCTCATGCATTTGTTTCAGTACCAAAATATTCTAGATTTTATATTTGTCACATTCAAATATTAACACTTTCTGTATTTCCTTTGCCCTGCTTCATTCTCTTGTGGGAAATACAGTATGTGCCAGAAGAAACCTGCTTTAGCTTATTGTTTATTTATAATACAATTAGAAGTTTATTCAAACGATGTTTACAGTGTAAGATTTACTTGTCAGAATAACAACAATGTTGACAAAAAGCTAGCCAGATACAGTGGCCTATGTCTCAGCTGTGAAAATTTAACTGTGAAAACTTCTAGAAAGGATATTCCATCGAAGAATTGGTATCTCTCAGCTGATACACACACCAAAAAAAGTGTGAAAGTACGTAGGAAAAAATCATTAGAGTAGCAGCAGGATATATACATACAGAAAGCACCTAGACAGAGGTATACCATGCTCTTGGAAAGTATTCTTTCAATATTCAATCCCTTAATCATGGATCAGAAAGGTGTTATTTGGACACTTCATTATCAAATATTCATTCTATTTCCTAAATTACAGCATTTTTATAGAATATGGGCAATCAGATGATTAACTCTACCATTGTATTAAAGCTACTTACACAAAATCTTTGCACTAAAATGCTATAAATGCTGTTAAGGAACATCAAACCTACTCAGTTACAATATCTATCTTAAAATAACACTTCAAATTTGATTTGATGTACTGTGTAAAATCAGAATAACATAACATCACTCAGTACTAAAGCAAACTAAAGCAAAGGCTTAAACCCTTAGGATGGTTGGAAAATTGCTTTTTCTAATGCATTTTAAAAATACATCAATACAGTGAAACAGAGCATGAAAACCTAAGTATTAAAAAAGATGAGCCTTGCCCAATACATATCTGGAGAAAATCCCCGTGTCCTTCCAGAATCTCCAAAGCCAGAAAGGAAACAATCTCTGGCTGTTCGATCATGGGGAAGAACAAACAGGCCCTACCAAACAATGCGAGTCTCTCCCATGGATGTATCACCCCTACTGCAAGTCAGAAACCGTGAGAGATTTTACGATTCAAGCCCTCTCCCGTAGGCCTGCATCCTCTTCAGATACTCCATATCCTTATGGGAGCGCCAAAAAAGTAACTCAGCCTGATGGGCTGATCCGTACGGATGCTGCATAACCCACTGATAGTGGCAAAGGAAAACATGCCGTCCCAATTCTGCTGTTACTTGTCCTGTGAGCTTGGACAAAATAACCACTCTCTTCATCACTTGTTGTTTATAAAATGGGGAGAAGGAGAAAGGTTAGCATCCGATCTCACTCTTTCGACGTGCATTTTGGAGAGGCAAAGGGGGCAGAGAGAAACCGGAGTCCTTATTATATAGAAAGGATAAGAAAAGTTTCGATGTAAGTCAGGCTAATTTTCTTCCCCTGACTGAGTTGGGAGAACTTCTGTGGTATTAATCTGAAAATATTCCTATTGTCTTTCCTGGATCATTGAAAAAAGACAAGAGCCAAGCTGAAAAACAGGCACCTAAGCCTTTTCCTCCCCACAAAAAATGCATGGAGAGTTACTGGCAAATTAAGATGCATTTTTGCTTCAAAGTATAATCCTTCCCTCACACTTAAAACTTCTTCAAGAGTATCTTGCATATCTGTCTTGACTGTGAACAACTGGTAGACTAACAATTGTGTTTTCCATTAGAGAGCATACTTTTCAACTTCTATTTTAAAAATCATGTAGGATAACAACTCCAAGGTAATTAAGTCTGGCAGCTTATAATGGAATTGCTAGAAGACAAAATGTCACAGCTCCTCAAAACTCTCATTTCAGTCTATTTTAACATAACAAAGATACTCGAGACACAAGCTGTACTAGAAAGTTCAGTAGGTTACACTTAATTTTTTAAACCAATAAGCTCTATTGATAAGAACTTGAATGAAAATCCAGCTGTAACCCAAACAAAGACACTTTCTGCTGAAGTATTTATATCCCTACTTACGGAAGGAGCTGTGGCAGCACAAACACTTTCATGCCAATATAAATGCGTACAGATTCCCCGCAGCGCGCTGCTTTAACTATACTCCAATTGAGTTAAGTGCTAAAATTTCCTAGGCTTAGTGACACCAATATTTTACTTCATGGTAGCTGATCCATCATAGCTGTCGGTGTGCATGCTCTTAGCCCGTGGCAAAGGCAGGATAATTTGAGTTGTTTTGCCCTGCTTCATTGAAAACTAAGATGACTCAAATTACTTTGAATTTGCTTCAGGCGAAGCTCGCACACATGGGCAGCTATAATGGATCAACTGACGTGCAGTAAAAGATTCGTGGGGCTAAGCTTAGTGCTGTAAGAGCACAAGTCCTTTTTTTATTTCCCCCTGGCACTTAACACACCAAGGGCCAAACCTAACTTGAGCCTTTGAGAGCTACAACACAGGAGTGACCGGACGAGTGAAAAACAAGTAAAAAGCTCCTATATCTTGTAGTCTCTTCAAGAGCAATGTTAGCCACAGAATAACCTGAATAGAGATAAAGATCTGGACAGAGCTACCCAGTTATCTCTGCTCCAGGTTTGCCTGCTTTGCTTATTCTCCTTTTCCCTCTCCCACCTTGTCCCTTCCTAACCTGTTCCTCCCCCAGTCCACTCCAGCTATAATTCCCTGCTTTAGCAGTCTTGGCGAGCCCTCTTAGAAATGGTAAGTCTTCAAGATATGTCCATCAATGGTGCCTGCAGCACCTGCATACTTTACATTTGTACACTGAATTACACGGTTATTTATCTTTTCCATCTTGCACTAAGCAAAACCAGGATGAATATTATCTCACATAGCAGCCACACACTGACACTAACCCCTTTGGTTACCATCTCTCATTTTTCCATCAATTTATCTGATAGTCCTCAAATTAAACCCAATTTTTTTTTTTTTTTCATGTAGATGTCGAGGTACTTTTAACCACTAAAATCCAAGTATTACTGCAAGCCTACCAATAATTAAAATCCTATTTAAAACAACGAACACGTGATCTGTCCATCATTGAAATACATCTCTACTTCCAGTGAAGTCTTACTGGTCACATCAAAACAAGACTTTTAGAAATGAAACCATTAAGATAAAAAAATTAAAATGATAGAAGCAACTTCTAGTGATTATCTGGTCATCTGAAACTGTTCGTGTATGTTCCTCGGTACCTACTCAAACGGTATGTATTCCACAGTGTATGCTGAACACAACTGCATCACAACCTGTTATCACTTCCGATGCTATTCCATATTAATTAAGAACAGGTGAGAATATAAATGGTACATATCTATTACAAGTACCGTAGAGAAGTCCTGTTTTGTCAGCTTACGCAGGAAACTGTCAATGCCATTAGAAATTCTCCTTGAAAACCGATGCTGCAGAATGTGTCAGTAGTTTCTGATGATGTCAGATGAGAAACTGCAGCAACAGCTAAGAGCAGAGCAGTGCTCCCTCGAGACGCCAACTTTGTCAAGTTGTACTGAAAACGCTGCAAGAATGTTTCTGAAATTGAGATTACTGAAACGTAATACTTCTTTTTGAAAACTTTACTGCACACAATTTATCAAGCCAAAGCTACGGTTCCAGGAAGAAAGGACCATCTGTTTTCCTTTGGGCTTCGTTTTTAAGGCTCACCTTTAATCAATTTAAAGTTTTTCATACATTGGAATGCAAAGAATTAATAACTTAAGAACTAGATCAGTGACTCAATGCTTCTGCTCAAAATACTGGCTCCTCTGATTTTAATTATCATTAACTAGAAAATAACTGCCTACTTGTAATACAGACTCATTAAATCTGACACCTTTACACTTTTAACCTACAAAGGGGGCGACAAGGACTCTGGATCTATTTGCGTTCCAAGCTTTGCCCTTCACCTACCAAATATACCACTTGGATCAGTATAATCTCTCCTAGGCCTATTTTTACACCCCAATTGGGATAGTACTTGTAACAACAAGGATGCAATGCTTAATATTCGCAAGACTTTCAGCAACGTGAAAATTAAAGGGTTGCATTATGAACTGTATTTTACACATGATTTTAAATGAAATGCTTGTAAAAAAATCCTTTGAAAGACCAGAAAAAATTCCGCTGAAAGCAATACAGTATATTCATTCAAATACTTCTCAAACTCAAAGCAAAATTACCATCAGGTAAAGATTTATTAGAAGTTACATTTAGCCAATATATCAATACTTCCATAATCCTGTACTTTTGCCTATGTGCAACCAGTCATATAGATACATTAAATGATGAAACTGAAAGACATGACGAAAGTAGCTGGTTTAATTATATTATATAAATTATAAATAAAAATATTATAACTTAAATGATCAACATCTAAAGTATCAACTATAGCTGCAGTGCACTGAAACTCTCCAGTTGATTTCCACGTTATCTTCTTGCCTTTACAAGCTCATAAAATAAACAAAACTTTTAGGTGAAACCACTGGACACAATTTAACAAAAACAAAGCCAAAAACTGACAAACACCTATGAAAAGTCTATCACATAACACAGCAGGGTCATCAGAGATAAGTGGGAGAAATTCTAACTCTTACTGATGGGATTCAGGACTGTCCGCTTTGGACACCGTCTTCTGCTCCATCACCGCCCCACCAAAATTCATACAGATTCATGATGAAATCTTCTTCTGTCAACCTTAATTTCATCCAAGGGTCTCACTTTCCAACTGTCCCCTAATTATGTGGCTATACAGAATACTTTATTTTTGCAAGAATCTGCCAGCCAAAACACAGGCTGACTGAACATGGAGACATGTATTTCTACAGCCTCTTTTCAGAAATGCTATGTAGAATAGAAGCTGAACATTTACGATTTTAGACTATCTAATTATGGCTGGAACGAAGGACGTAGTTTAGCTGGATTCCTCTCCTGTGACTATTAACAGCCTACTAAAAAATAAGCTAAAATTCACAATATTGCAACCAAATACCTCAAAGCCCATATATGGTGGAGAGTGCTTACATGTCTGGCATATAAGTAGTGGTTTATAACACTACAGATCCAGGCACCCAATCTACTACCAGAAATTGTCATCCTGTAATGCAAACAACAGGATTAAATGTCTGCCTGTGCAACCTCTACCATCACAGCCCACAAAGCGGAGTAAGAGCCCAGAATTTTATTAGTAGCTTAAACTACTATGTCAGACTATGAACAAAGACGACATCATGGTCTGCTAACGTTGGCCTGCCACAGCTCCGTCTGCCTGAGCCTACTCATCGAGTCTATTAGATGTGTTCAGTTTATGCACAGAACTAAGAATTGGGGGAAAAAAATTAAAAAAAAAATATAAAAATCAACCTCTAAACAGCTGCTGAGACCCTTTCACGAACCAAATTTTGCTGAGCATAACATAGCATCCAAGCTCCTGAAGCTGACCTTCCAATTTTATTAAAGGCATTAACAAGCATACGTATAAATGTTTTGTTATGAAAAAATAAATACATCTTACTTTTGAAGGGATAAACCTATAAATCTACCGGACTATACTCCTGATTCTATCTTCCATCATTGCTTTAAAAGTTGCAATCGCAGCGGATTCCAAGATTTCAAAACATCTCTGCTGTAGATAAAACATTTATCTAAATACGTATTTTCCCATTTCCTATAATGTTAAAAGAGATGTCTTTTGTCAAGTCAAACTGACGTTAATGTTTGACTGTTAGGGAAAAAAGTATGTTACCTAGTTGCAGCTCTTACTTAAGAGGACTAAAGGTCCAGTAAGTGAATGCAGTAACAGCGCAACAGCATGAGAGCTCCTCTGTATGGAATCCTGCCAAAACTATCTGTTCAGATAAATGGCCTGACAAAAGGGAACCATAAATAAGGTTACTCTTTCGACATCATAAAGTTGACGCATATCCTGCCCAAGCTAGTTTTGTATAAAACAGCAAATAAATCTAAGAGATAAATAAAATGCAAAGAGATGCTTTTATTTCAGATAAGTCTGCCTATTTATTCAAAAACCATTTGTGCGACAATTTTGGCCTGTCTGAAACGATTTCTCTGAGTATGTGCAACTCAGATCCGTTTCCAGCCTATATCACTATAAATACTGATTATTTCATATCCTGTACAGCATATTTTGCGTAACCAAGTTCAATTTAAAACTACAGTTATTAAAATGAACCATCAACTTTGCAATTGCCTACAGGGCTTTTTCTTTCTTTCTTTTTTTTTTTAAATCTTCTCAATAGTATAAATTGGATAAAGAAGAAAGAAGCCTGATGAGACCATTTGCAATGTGGGGTGAAATAGCACCAAAAACAAAGTGTTGAAAGAGATGTTGAAAAGACTCATAAAATCTTTTTTCATAATTTTGAAAAATTCTTTCAGTACGTAAAGCAGAAATATATTTACCTATAAGCAACAGCAGCACATGTAGTATCTTTAAAAAGAAATGCTTACGCACGTAGTCCAGGCATCCTCTGGGAGATTTATGGTTTAATCGTTCAATATACCATATATTTTACACAAGTTTTTTTTAAAAAGTACTGAAATAGAATTGAAACCTAGTTTATTTAATAGGGTTTGTACCACGCTACGCAAAATTAAAACACATTTTCCTTTCAAATTAGAAGGTTTAGTGACCTACCAAATCCCGGAATGCTTTTGAGACTGGATTTGAGACAGATTTTTTCAAGTCTGAGGTAGCTGTATCGCAGCAGGCAGTTCCACAGGAACATCCAGTCCATTCGCGTGCGATGGTTCATGATAATGACACTCCTTTCTCCAGGAACAAATCCGTCACCAGTGACAACCACCTTGGCACCAAACACCATCTCCAGCAAGGCCTGGAAAGAATATCTCAATATTACGGCTTTACTCCCAGAAGAAAAGCATCAGCCCATTACCAATACAAATTAATTTGAATTGTACCATTTCGCTTATTCACTCACATTACCACTGATAAACAAACTTCTGACTCTTTTCTAATAAAGCAGCCAGCTTTTCCACAGTAACAGTTAGCTGTTTAAGGGAAAGGAAACAACAATTGAATAGCAGTTCCTCCTAAAAGGCACTCTTTTACAATGTCCAACATTAAATTTACTTTTCCCCTGTTTTTCCCAGAATACTATCACGCAGGAATAAAAGTAAGGTAATCAGTAGGGATTATCACATGGTAGGTAAAAATCTAGATTAGCTGCACAAATAATCGGTTGCCCAATACTGCCAGGGCTGGGAAGGCATTAGAAGCTGCCTTGCTTTTTGCTTGGGTCCAAATGGTCAACATGTTTGTGCTGGACTTCCACCTGCAAAAAAAGTTAAAATCTAATGGCAGAAAGAGCAGCTGAGAGAGAGAGGAACCCCAATTAAGCTTGAATATAGTAAAGCGATGCAGACCGAGGTCTGTACAACTCTAGAGTGCTACCTTGAAGCCTGGGCCTCCACCCCACGATTTGAAAAAGCATCAACCACCAAATGCTGGTACAGAGTCATCTAGGAAGTGCTGTCCTAAAGCACCGAACAATGCCTCAAACTTGGAAAGAGACAAATAAGAGGCCAGGCAAACAGCTTTCTCCATTTTGCCTCAACAACCAGTGGTGCTAGAAGTTCACATACAAAACATGTTTCTTGCTTTACCCACTATGTGGCTCTGAAGGGTCAAGTTATAAACCATAGGTTGCTGGTTTATCAAAAGAAAAAAAGCAGGCAAGAGCTACACAGTAAGTTTAAGATGGCCTGGCTTCATAACTTGGACAGTTGGACCATAACCGTGTAACTAGACTAGTTGTATATAACATCAGAGTCCAATGGCATGCTCCAGCCACAGTCACACCACTGAAGTCTCTCAACCTCCAAAACAAGGTGGCCCCACACAAATTGTCTATTGAGGATGGTTTCTGACCCTTGAACATTCTCAAATCATGCAAGAAAGCCTATGGAGGAGTGCTGGTTGGTTACAGCAAAAGACAAGGCAAATAATTAAAAAATATGAATGACTGAATGCTAGTGCCTTGCAACCTTTAAATACCTAGTGGAAATGTACAAAATCTCAAGAAACAGGAGGTAGACAACAGATATTCCCCAGAGGTATGACTTATGGCCCTAAGGTTCGGGCCACTGGCAGGACAGTGTCCAACCCAGTTAGCCCAGAAAAAGAAACCAGAAAACACAACTGAACATCTAGAGGTATAAACTTAGCAACTGGCCGTAACATAAAAAATGGAAGCACTTCAAATTACCTCCTTACCTTCTCCTCCCCATTCTTCCTCCAGAAAATAATATAGAAAAAAAGTAAAGCCTGGGGATTTAAACAGAGCTCTAGGAAGTAAAACAACTTTCTGTTCTGTTCATATTTCTGCCACCTCTGTGCCACAGAACCTCAAAGAACACAAATTTCTCAGTTTAACTCACCCGTAAAACTGGAATGACATTCTCACAATCGCAAATGGCTTGAGATCTCAGAATGAAAAGCAAAGGCATTTGCTATCAAGAGTAACTACGGACCACTGCAAACGCAGAACAGCACACACAGCTCAAAACGGTAAACAGTTATCTTTTCAGAAAAGAGAGAAGCGGCCTTTTTTGATAGTTAAATAAGAATCTTATTACATATTTAACATCTAGTTAAACATAATAATGAACAGACATCCTGTTCTACATACCCTAATGCTAGTATAAGCCAAACTAAACCGAAACAGTTAAGACCCACCTGCTGGCCCATCCTGCTGACTCTGCTAGAAAGGAAATAATATGTGGCAGAGTACTGACGAAGGTGGAAGTTTCTTTTATCTACAGAGGTCAGTGTCAGAGCTTCCCTGCTGGAGTCCAACTGGTCCAACATTAGGTTTAGTGTTCGGAGACACAAACCCAAGTACCTGCTTCTTCTGACTAAGAATGGAGTAGGTTAAGGACATAAAACTAATGCAGATGAGCTCTGAGCCTCAAAAAGGCTAGGTGCTACATCTTTTTCAGACCCCTTTCCTGAACCTAAATCCCCAAGATGTTTACAAGACAGAATCCTTTTCACAAAGATATTCACATTATTTTGGTTTAAGTCCAGTTGAGCTGAAATCGAACTTGTGGACTGCAAAAGTTATCACAAGCTAATTGTAATAATCCAGAATTATAAGGCCTAGGCAGCTAATCAAATAAACCAGTATTTCATTTCGGAAGAGTTTGCAATTTTAGAAAAATCGGCAGACAGAGAAAGGGTTGATTTTGTGACACTATCCGTACTCAGTTAAATTTCATCATGGCAAGAAATAGCAATCCTTCTATTCCCTTTACTGGTAATTATTTCTTCCCTCCTAATTTCATCAATTGTAATTTCATTACAATTTAGTAACGATGAAAAGGACAAAAGTTTCAGAACATGAAACAGCTCACACCCCTTTAAAACACACAAGACAGAAACAGGAAAGCAGAAACTATTTGATATGTAATAAAGATAAATCTTCCTTTGTGCCACAAGATACGTATTTCTGCACCCCAATATAGCGTTTTACTTCAGAAAAAGTTAAACAAATCTTTAAAGGCCTAGAGGAACAAAGTCCCTTGGTTTTTAGAGAATGGATGAAGAGACAGATCGCATTCATACCGCTTTTCCTCAGGAACAATTCAGGGAAGAGCTTTGTTATTGATTTCCGACTCCTATAGCTATAAAGTTGATGCATTATAAGTGAGGAAGACTTCCATTGGAGGGAAAGTTCTTTTTCATCTGAAACTGTTTATCTCTAATTCAACTACAAGGACTAAATTCTACGAGGATTAAGTAAGAGAACAGTGAAGGTCAGCAACAGTGTACCAGTGAATACTCCTAATTAGATAGTTGGAGCACAGCTGAATGGAATAGTTTATAAGACAACTTATTTAGCAAGTTTGTAATTTACAAAAATCCTCCTGCTTACTAGTGCTTCACCTGCTCTTCTCTGCTCAGCATCTAACTGGTATTGGATGGAGATGTCACAAAAAGGCATTTTCAGGAGTCTGATTGAGACAATGGATTAGCTTACATATAAATTAAACTGTGGAAAAAGAGAGGGACTGTAGACAGGCACACAATCTGCAACACTGAGCTAAAACCTAAGTCTCCAGAGACAGTAAATGTGTTAAGGCCTGTTTTGACAAAAGCATAAAAAACTTTAATAAACCAAAATAAACCAAAATAAAATGCATTAGTAAGCAAACTAAATTGTGGGATTAGGAACAGTTGCCCAGAACTTCGTTTAAACTGCAACTTACCACTGGGAGCGTGAGCCAAGTGGCCACAACGCAATCGGTGATCCAGCGATACCAGGCCGGCGAGATAAACATCAAAGGTATAAAAGGACCAAGCATGAATACACTTCCAAAAAAACTTCCCAAGAACAGTGCAAGTACAAAATATATCCCTTTCCATGACACCATGGCTCTGAAAGAGAAAGTTGGCATTATGTTAGAGAGATAAACTAGAAGTCGTTACATAATTCTTCAAGTCCATAGGTTCAATTTAAGGTAATATTCCTCCTCTTTTCCCCCATGGCTAACAATAAATAATGACAGTATATGCAACCAAAATGTTCTACCTCACAAGCAGCAGTAAGAGAACGGCTTTATAAACACAGTGATTTGTAAGGAGCACTGGGATACTAAAGGGGTCATAAAAGCATCAGCTACATCATGATTTCCTCCACTTATTGTAATGTGTAGTTCCACTCTAAAATCTTCAGCAAGCTATTTTTATTATCCAAAGGTACAAAAGAGCTTATATTAAAACAGAGTTATATTAAACTTTTCAGCCATTACCTCTGTCATTGGCAGAGTACCAATGTTCTCACTTTCTGAAAGTAGGGAACTTTGCTTTTCTATTTCTCCATTTTGTTTCTTCTTGCTGAACCCAACATTTCAGAAACTCATCTTCCCCATCTAACTAAGGGTCTACACGTGACCCCTTTCAGAAACCACTCAAACCTTGCGAGACCGAATGATTTCAAACACCAGTTCCCTTTTCAGCACAACAGGGCAGGCAAGCAGCGGCTGAAACCTCCCGGCTCACCCTGATTTAGAGAATTTGTGACTTTTTGTACTTCAGCTGTCCTTATCAGTTATTTTCCAGCTTATTCCACAAAAAGACAATAGCCTTTGGTTTTTAAGACAGTAGTCTAGACTTGAAATATTTCAGTGTCTGTGCTATCAGCTAAACTCCCTTATTATAAATTGAAATGTACAGTGCATGGAGCTTCTTAATGCATTACAGCAGAACACTCAGCAATCCTCCAAGCATTTGTAATAGCTACAAGCTTTCACAATTTAGCAACTACTACCAGCTATGATAAAGCAAATGTGGAAATATCAATTATCTAAATTAGGGCCTAAAAATAGACTGTTTTCATCTATTTAGGACTCAAGCAATTGTTTATAAAATCAAAGGTTAAGTAGAAGTCGCTTTTCATTCACTTTACTATTTTAGAAGTTATAAGAGCTCCGATAGACAGGACTTCAGGACAAGAAAAACAGGAAGCCGGTGTTTTTAATTTTAAAATAAGCAGTGGAAAAGTAATCTATTAAGCCTTGTGTACTGTAACATGCATGATTTATCTCAAGTGTGTTTTGTGCAATGTCCATAGCAATAATGTTTGTATTCAAAAGGCAAGAAACGGCAATGCTAGTGTTGCTAGCACATAGATTTGCTTCTGCTACTTCATGTTGACAAGTAACAAGAAATTGGCTCTATTTTGGGATAGTTTTAGTTTTAAACAATTTCCTAAACTGTACACATTTGGAGTAAGACCAAGAGAAGAGGTCAGGCAAATTTGTTAATGTAACAAGGATATAGGAAGCTGTATTTAGCCCGATTTCTGCAGCATAGCAAAAAAAGTGACGCTAAATACAAATGTTCACTGACAGCTATATTAGAAAGATTTTAACGCAATGAAATTCGAATTCAAACAAATACATATTATTTACATCCTGGAGTACAGAGCCAAATCTTTCCTGCCAAAAGCAAGAACTAAATAACCAGCTGGCCATGTATGCGCGTACTAAGTAGGATCAATTTTAACACATCAAGGGATCCTTGAAGAGCATTACTTTGAAGAAACAATGCTCCAGCTGCCTTCTTGTATTTGTTACTGCAAACCTGCGTAGGGAAAGTTCAAAATAAAGGTAGCAGATGACAAAAAATAAAAACCCAGAGAAGGACAGAAACAACAGAAAGGGCAAAGAAAAGCATGAACTGGAGCAGGACTAGAAGAAAAGGCCTTCTCCTGACATATCAAGATTTGAGACCTACTGCAAAAGGCAGCAGAGAGGATGAAAATTCAATGTGCTTGATTTAATCAAGCATTTTTTGAGGAACAAACACAGCAAAATGACTGGAAACATCTAGGGACTGCTTTCAGACACATAAAACCCACTAGCAGACAGAGAACACGAGTTTGTTTAGCTTCAGCCAGCCACTCCGGTCCTCTGCGAGGCTGCTTAGAGCCACTGGTCATCAAGTCAGACGCTGTGACGTCCACCCGACAGACACCCCGGCTCCAGGCGGCTGCTGGACAACACGGAGGGTCACGTTCCACTTCCAAACACTTGACCACTGCACACAGGTAACCACAGAGTTAATGAAAGAAGACACGGCTCCGTCATCCTCCTAGACTCCTAGGACAGCAATGTAGGTCACTTATTTACAGGCTGAGCTTTTCAGTTTACCTTGGTCCTTCCCTCAAACTATAGCACAGAGCCAAATATTTAAGAAAAACCTTTTCTGTATTTCATGTGAAAGACTGTCTCACAAACAAATTTTTTATTTATTTTTTTTTTAGATGAAGGTATCTGAGCTATGGCAAAGACCTGAGGAAGTTCTGAAGTTTCTCTTCTTCACCCTGCACCCCAGCAGCATTTTTTTTAACCTTACAATATATACATATAGAAGTTATACTGTATTCCACTGGGTTAAACACTGTAGTGTTTATTTCTAGACACAAAAGATATCACGTGTATTTTTAATAGTTGTCATTGATCTCTCTTACAGGCACAGTTTGAAAGTATGATACGTACCATATTTTGCTTATATATAATATATTACATATCTTCACACGTATACACGTGTATTTATCTAGAATAATGAATAGACTTTATCTCTGAATTACCTCCACCACAATAAAGCACATACCACACAAACAGGTATGAGAACAGAAAAACAATTAGCTCTTAATGAATTTGAGCAAAACTGCAAAATGAGAAGCCTATGAGAACTTGAAGAACTTACAGCAGAGAGCAACCATCCAGCTGGCCTCCTGAAAACAATGCCCAGCAAGCTCATTTTAGTAACAAGGTAAAAATGTTAACACGCTCAACCCATCTGTTTTCATTTGTAGGTTCACGTGGTGGAGTAACAGCCTGGTCAATAGGTTACATGATTTAAAACGCATCTGCCTACGCGTGTCAGTTGAGAAACATTTATATATGCTCTCGTTGTAGCCAACAGTCCAGCATGGGTATTCATCACGCAATCTGCTGGGCGCGTTGGCTGCCAACAGCACATACCCTGGGCTGGTCAGCAGAAGTATTTCTCTGGGTGTGTTTAGAGCAGGGAGGGCTGAGAGAGGAGGCTGAAGCCCCAGGCTGGACCTGACACGCTCGCCAGACCCCGTGCACCGCTGAAGCCATGTGCCCTCTCTAACTCAAGCGGTGCCACAGGGAGTCAGCTCCAGCACCTCCTCGGCTAGGAGTACAGCAAACAAGTTTGTAAATTGTACAGAGCCAGCTCTGGTCAGACAAAATAATTAGTCACAACTTTGCATGCTACTAAAGCTTCAGTACGGTGCTCTCGTGAGACCCCACCTGGAGAACTGCATGCAGCTCTGGGCCCACAACATAAGAAGGACATGGACCTGTTGGAACAGGTCCAGAGGAGGACCATGAAGCTGATCAGAGGGCTGGAGCACCTCTCCTGCAAAGGCAGGCTGAGGGAGTCGGGGTTGTTCAGCCTGGAGAAGAGAAGGCTCCAGGGAGACCTTGTAACATCCTTCCAGTACCTAAAAGGGGCCTACAGGAGAGATGGGGAGGGACTCTTTACCAGGGAGTGTAGCGATAGGACGAGGGGTGAAGGTTTTAAACTGAAAGAGGGGAGATTTAGATTAGATATTAGGAAGAAATTCTTTACTGTGAGGGTGGTGAGACACTGGCACAGGTTGCCCAGTGAAGCTGTGGCTGCCCCATCCCTGGAGGTGTTCAAGGCCAGGCTGGATGGGGCTTTGACCAACCTGGTCTGGTGGGAGGTGTCCCTGCCCAGGGCAGGGGGGTGGGAACTAGATGATCTTTAAGGTGCCTTCCAACTCTAACCATTCTATGAATTACCCTGTCTCTAGAGCAGTCCAGTTGTGTTCACAATGCTGCAACCTGACTAACCAACCCTGTTTTGCCTGTCCTCCCTCAGCTCTGTATCCTCACCTTTTTCCCTTCCCAAGAGCAACCCTTCTCCCAGCCCCCACCACACATCTCCCATCCCGAGGCAGCAATACCCTTCCCATACACCCCCCATTGCAATGCCAGCTTGCCTGGGCAGGCGAGGAGCAGCACGCTCCCAGTGGCCACACAGCCAGCTGAAAAGGAAAGCCATCGTGCCGAGGACCGCATGGTTGCCATGCTGGCTCAGCTAACGAGACCAGCCAGGCCAGGCTCAGCACACCGGTGTCCACTTGTGTTGGCACTACAAGGGCTGTGGTACCCAGTTTACCATTGTGTCAGTCACCTGAGGAATGAATTCCCAGACATCTACTACCAAGGACAACAGGGAGTTGTCTATTGGAGTCTATTATCCTCCTTTTGCATTTCTCAGCCGCTTAAACACCTAGCTTGCAATCAAAGTATCCTCATAGACATCTACATCAGCCATCCCAAATCTAACATACTCATTCAACAGGAGAAGTAACAGCTACAAATCAATGCAAGATACAAGCCTGCAGCTTCGAAACATGATTAAAAAACAAGCAAATAACCCCAAAGGGAAAGGAGTACTTAATGAGGACTTGTAAAATGATCCAAAACAAACGTGAAAAGTCGCAAAACAAAGCAAGCCAGAGCTGACTCATGTCAGAGATGAGACACACAAGAAATGAACTGAAGGATTCGACAGGAAGTCTGAATCACAGAACCCAAGCATTTTCAAAGTACAGAATACTGTGAATACTGCGTCCTTATAGCAGCCTTCCAGTACCTGAAGGGGGCCTACAAGAAAGCTGGGGAGGGGCTGTTTGCAAGGGGATGGAGTTATAGGATGAGGGGCAATGGTTATAAACCAGAGCAGGGTAGGTTTAGATTAGACATTAGGATGAAGTTCTTTACAATGAGGGTGGTGAGACACTGGAACAGGTTGACCAGAGAAGCTGTGGATGCCCCATCCCTGGAGACATTCAAGGCCAGGCTTGATGAGGCTCTGAGCAACCTGATCTAGTTAAAGATGTCCCTGCTTACTGCAGGTGGGTTGGACTAGATGGCCTTTAAAGGTCCCTTCCAGCCCAACACATTCTATACAGCAGTATTCCTTTACTGCTTCTGACAACTCTCTCTTCCCTAATGGAGCAATCACTCTTAACACTGGATTTCGCATGTATTACGGCCTTTATGCATCTTAAAGCATTTAAGGTGCATAAAGCAATGCAATTAAAGCATCTCTATTTGCCTTGTGGGTCAGAGCTGCGGGGAGACAGTCAAAATTAGTTTAAGATTCAGGCTGAAAGCTGCAAACAGTGAGAAAGGCAGCACCCTCACGCTGGGCTGGTAGTTCTTCATCTATTTTGTGGCAGAACTCCAAGTTATTGGGGTACTGTACTTCACATGTTCTCGTTGCCATAGCAGAAGGAAAACATGCTCTGTCTCCAGGTAACGGGAAACAGTAATTCTTAAAATATAATTTTTGTTTTACATTTCAGTTAGTTTTAAAAATTCTTGGCTACGATGGGACAAATTACTTTCCAAAACAGTTGCATTTTTGTAAACTGCATCTTTATTAGAATATTTTCTTGAAATTATTTCAATATTCTATGCAAACAAAGTGTTTGCATAGTAACATAAAGCAGAGGCATCTTCCAGTGATCATATTTTGGCTTGTTTTGCTTATCATCTACATGCTTTTATTCAAGGTACGGCTGGAATGACAGACAAACCACAGCTTGTTATGATGATGATTTCAAAAGGTTTTAAACAGCTTGTTCTCTACAACAAAACTAGTTTTTCTTCACAACTGTTTCTAGGTCTTGGAAGTAGGCAAAGGATGCAAAAGAAGTTTAGCTGGTTAGAAACAAAAAGGTTCTTTAAAATTAAAGGTGTAGAAGTTTCACAGTCGTTGAGACTCGCGCTTCACATTTCCTTAACAGTTCCTGGCTAATTCAAAGTTCTTGTACAAACAGGTCAATACATTTTCCAGGTTCAATGTAAAACGAGATTTAACCTACAGTATGGAATTAAGCAATACTACCTGACAAACAGAGCCAATTGCCTGATAATTAGGGAGATTTTTAAGTACTTAGTATTATGGAGTCAGCAAATCAGGTTTTATTACACTACTGAAAAAAATAAAAAAATGCTCTTCAGTGCCAATAAAACAATGTTGTATTATTACAGGTCAGTATGTTTCCATTCAATCAGCACGGACAATAAAACTGCATGTTCATTAGTCTTCAAGAACTGAATGGGGAATACTAGGCATTGTGTTCAATTCTTCTTCCAGTCAATTACCAGTGGAAAAGGTAAATGTTATCTTCAATTAAAATCAAGCAGAAACTCAAAGACAGCCAACGATGCCTCTTCTCTAACATTTCTGCAAAGAAAGGCAGCAGTTAACTGCAAACTGACTTAACTGAGTTCTGTATTTCCCCTAAATCAAAGAGGTGAGATGGAAATTCCAGCTCCCATATTCAGTTTTGCATTCTGAAACATAATTTCCAAATCAGAAGATTGAATTTTTCACAACAATTTTTACAACCTTTCATATGGGTGAAGTGAATTGGACTTCAAGGAGGTGGGCAAGAGGGGCACAAAGACTGCCAACTTCCCAGGTGTCCATTAAACAAGCCATCAAATGAGTGACCCAAACTTTTACTTGTTCACTAGTTTTTATGGTTACTAAACAAAATCATCTACACAGGAGAGCAGGCAACTGGACAATCCTTCCCAGCTTGCGAGGCAAATAACACAGGGGTCTCAGCAACCACTGAGCAGGTGGCCAAGGGACAAAACATCAGGCGGGCAGACAAAGTTTCAGGGAAATGACACATCCTGGCAGAACATTTCTAGTCCAACAAATCTCCAGGCTTTTCTGTTTGAACATTTTATGGTGGGTTTTTTTTTCATAACAACATTTCAAAGGAAATTTTTACCAATTCTTGCACTCAAAGCAAGAAACTAGTTTCTATGTAGTACTGTATTTTAAAAAGAAAATTGCTTACAGCAAGCTTTTGTAGACTGACTCGATTGTATTTCCAGATCTACAACTTAGCCCATCTCTTTGATCATGTAACTTCTCACTTGTGCCTCAGTTAAAAGAACTGCAGAAATACCAGAGGTTATATGGGAAGCAATGACAGGAAGAAGCTGAATTATTAATTGCACAGATATCCACTCTAATCAGTAGCCCACGCAATAAAGGCAAGAAGCTCTGTCAGTCTCCGCAGACCTCTTTATGCACTACATTTTATTTCTGATCCTTCTCTTGGGCACTTCAGTATTTTAATGAACATTACAAATACGGCACAGATCACTATCACAGAAAATAAAAAAAAAAAACACGTAAAGAAACAGGCACTTAAAACAGGCACCATTAAAACAACTTCCCTTTTATTCAGTTCTTGCATTTAAAAACCTTTAACAGATTTAACACATGTATCATAAAACAATATAGGATAGGGCAATAAAAGGTAATTATCATCACAAAGCACATCCCTGACCGTCTCTAACAGTATAGCAGATTATTAAACGTGCACAAAATAAAAAGTACAATACTCAATGAGTAATTTCCGTAAATATTACCAATAAAATATGATTCCTGCTGCATTTTATAATTTATTATCTCTTTTATTTGCCAAGACTTAATTTGACTATTATAATTCAATAAAAAATTTAGTAGAATATTTAATTTGCTCTTCCAAGTAATTGTGTCTTTCCAAATGCAAAAAACCTGGCTGAGATTCTTTGCAGTACAGCCTTTAGATACTGTAAGCAGATAATTCAGTCAGGGTACAGACATCAAATCAGCCTGATGCTTTTTCACTCTTGTTTACCTCTTCTCTTTCCACTGTTGCTCCAGACAACCATTAGACCAATAAAGCTTGAATGAGAGCATGAGCTAAGGTATTTAAAATTATTTATAAGTGAGTATCAAGCAACAGCTACAGCTGCTTCCCGAAAAAAAAAGAATGATTTACGGAAAAGTAGCTTGCTTTTATTCCTTACTATATTCAGAAAATCGAGATGAATTGACGAATTTGAGCTGCTGTAGAAAGAACTGCACAAGAGGTTTTTCTAACAAAAGCTACCTCATTTTTTATTATCCATATTGCAGGAACAAATAATTTTGAATTACTTCTTCATGGCTTTCCATGCATATAGCTGTTCTCTGTACTATCCCTCAAGTTACTGTGGCTCCACAAGCCTATATTAAACAGCAACCAATATAAAAAGAGTGCAGGGCTGACAAGTCATCAAAAATAGATTCAGCAAATGAAGAACAGCTGCTGTATTCCCCCCATCCCATCTTTAAGTAAAACCAAAAAAAAAAAAAACCATAACCCTGCAACAAACACGAAATAGGGGTGAGTTCTGAAGTTTTACTAGGTGTATTAAGTAAAACTTGCAGGTCAGCTCCAGGCCCAGTCTACTTTAAAAAAAAAAAAAAAGCTACTTGTGGTTGATAGCAGGCAAATCTAAGTCCTCTGGTTTTAAAAGTCTACAACAGACGAAAAAGTTGACCAACTTTGATAGATAACAAACCCAAGCGAAAATTATGAAAAACAGATAAAACATTCCACTTTGTAATTGGAGATGCTACAAACAAACCAATAAATCAACCTTTTTATCCTCCTGCATAAGAGCATCCCAGCACTTTAGTTTACAGCTATTCTTGGTGGGGAGAGGTGGCATTTATAATTTCAGAAGTACGTATTTCACAATAAAATCCTTAGCTGGGGAACAGAAATCAAGGACTCCATGTTGAAGAATAGTTACTCAAAGACAGAACTACTTAGTAAAGTGTTCAGATCTTAAAATCTCTGCCACTGGCATTGAACCAAACTCAGTCCCTGAGAATAGTGAATGCTCTTCAAATTATTCATATGCACTGCAACAGATCCTGAATGTACCATTTAGAAAAATGCTGACTTTTCAAGGTTCTAAAACCTTTGCTGTGTTCTCCATTTCCAAGATACATTCTTTGCTCAGACTACTTACAGAACAGTAACTCACAACTCCCTTCTGTGTACGGACACATCCGTCAAACCTCCAGTGGCTTTTCTACCCTCACCAAGACAGAATCTTCTCATTGGGTTAACAACTCAAAAGAAATACAGGAGACACGTATGAACAAAACTCAAACGGCCTGTTCAACAAGCTATGAAAACCACTAACCATCACTGTGATAGTAACAGCATGACAGAAAACTTACACTAATTCATATTATTCTGAAGACTACAATTATGAAAATAAAAAGGGGAAATGTAAAAAGCAGCCTTTCAGAGGCCTTAAGCAAGGTAATCAACTTGGAGAAAGTTTCAGAGAGAGCTCTGTATTTGTGACCACCCTTTACAAAAACCTCTCTCGGTTTCAGAACAGAATATATTAACCCAAATAATTCCTCCTTTTCCAGTTATAACGTATGCTACAAATGCAGGTACAAGTAAATTGGATTCTGGATGGGTAATTTTGCGGCATGGTTTGGCTTGTTTGGTTTTTTTTTTTAACCAAAGCAGCTTATTCTTTTATATATTTTTTTTTATACTATAACAACCATCACCTGTAAAACAATGGCAATTGCTAAACTACTTTATTCCTTTTCTTAGTAGCACATTGCATGCTATAAAACTTCAGCAGGCCCCATGTTAAAAATCCCAACAACAAACTTACTGAAGTCAGTGAGGCTGCAAGATCAGATTATGGATTTTATCTACTCTCAGAACTGTTAAAGGGCTGCAAAGAAAAACTAGAAACTTATCTTCATTTCCTGACGATGTAAGTCATTCTGGCTAAACCATACTTACACAGGAGATGGAGAACAGTGCCTACAGACAAATTTATGTCACTTTTTTTTATAATAATAAAGATAAATTGCTATTATCAATTGCATATAACTCTGCCAAGCCTCCGAGTCTGTGCAACTGCCTCAGGCTTTTAAAAAATATATTTCCAAGACAAATATCAAAGAAAAAAACATTTGCAACTAACGTTTAAAATGTTCTAGACACTTAATTGGAAAATTCCATACTTCAGAGAACTTGAAATTTTGCAGGGCTGCCTTTGTATCAGGAATACACAGCACTTTGAAGAATACTTACACATCAGCAAATATCACACGTTTATAACAACTTTAAAAGCCACATAAATTGTAGTTTTCTAGTGAGTTATTCTTACAGGCTGGCTGCTTTCCAAGGTAAGCATAGTAGAAACAATAGATCAGTTACCTGGCAGGCTTCAAAGCAAAAGAGGAAAAATGCAGTAGTTCTGCAGAAAATTTACCAACGTTTAACTCCCACTAGAAGCAGCAGAAACGGTTTATTTGCATTTAATCCATTCTGGACATGAAATCCTGTTCACAATCTGTTGTTTTGGTGAAGATGGAACGCCCAAAGCGATACAGCCAAAAAACACGCATTGCCAAACTACTGCCCCACTACTAACTAGTAATATATCTGCTTCAAGACCTTACAGTAAGAGGTGAAGTTCTGCTGTGCTTTTCAGAGCCTTCTAGAAAACAGTCTTCAAATCTCGTTTGCATAGCCCACCAACAGGATCAGTCAACAGCATACCTGGGTATTTCTAAAATTACATTATAAACCAGCGATAAGAGCTGCAGCTTTAACCCCATCTTCAGCTCTGTAATTCCTTCTTTCTACCAGCTGCAAAGGGAAGCTTCTCTTCTGACAGAATTCCAAAGGGGCTTCAAGGTGATCCAGGTCTTCAAAGCCCTTTCTGACAGAGCACTGCATTTCCCAGTGTAAACGCTTCCTCCATGCATCTGCATGGTGCTTGTGCGTAGACGCAAGCTGTGCCTGGGAAGACGCACAGCTGAGTTAGACAATCTCTACTTGAGCTAATAAAGCTTTGTGTCTCAGCAGGGATTCTCAGCCCATGCCCAGCAGCAGGCTGATGCAGATATGTTGCTTCTGGTTCCAGGGCTACTGAATTTGATTCTATAAAACACGCATTTTTCTTCAAATTCTAAGTGCTTTCAAAGCCAGAAAATGTTTTACCAATATAGTATAATACAGCAACTCACGTTTCTTGTTAAAGCTGAATGACTTGGGTCCCTCAAAGACATAGGAACAAATGAGTGACCGTTTGATTCTTACTTGTAAAGTGTTTTGCATTTAGACGCAAGTGACACAGTGCTATTAACAAACGATTAACAAAATGTTTTCCATGAACATTTAGCAAGGTCATTTTATCCTATAACAAATTACCAGTATAAGAAGCAAAATAAAGTCATTCAATGCTGAAGCAACCAGGGAAGTTATCTGCCAGTGCTTATGCAATGCTTTACTAAGCTGCCAGAAGACAAATAGAAAAAAGCAACATCTAAGGCACAGATATTTAGATTTTTAGCTTTGTATTATGTAAAACAGTAGCTCATTTGAAATAGAATCTCAGTTTGCAATAAAGTTTGCCAGAACTGAAAGGAGTTTATAAAAAAGAATTAGAAGTGGTTTAATAGGTATTGTATTTCCCATCAAAGACCAAGTCAATGTTAGAGTAAGAATGAGTTTCAAGTCAGCTGCAAATACGTTTGGCAGTTGCAGATTCATTAGATGGACATGCTGTAACAGACACATAGAGGCTAGGCAATCCAAGAATAAAGTATCCATGAAATAATTACAGAACAGCAAGTGACCTAGTCAGGGAAATAACCCATTAGAGCTATTCTGGGACTAGTAGATTTTACGCATGTGAGCAATGCTCTAGCTTAACAAGAGCTATTAGGAAAAAAAGGAGAGGAAAGAAGGAAAGCCTCGTAAGAGCTAAAGAGCCTTCCAACACACATTTGGGGCGTTGTTACAGACCGACTGACCACTTCCAGTCTCCAGCTTGATACCACTGATGTTGCTACAAAAGTACCTTAAAAGCTGCAAAGTGATAGGGGAAAGGAACAAAAGAAAGGACAACTTTTAGAAGACTGTGATGTTGAAGCAAAAAAATTCTTTGGATACTTAAGGAAGCTACTTTGCTCATACCTTGGGGATAAGAGGCCAGAAGATAAAGAACACCCTGACCTACACCAAAAACTATCATGTGGAAGATAAAGACGACAGGTGACAAGGTAGACATAGTCTAGAGGAGGTTATTTATTGGTATCCCCTCTTCCCCTTAAAAGAAATAATAATAAAAAAGGAATCTAAGAGGAAATGCAATGACTCAATCTTTGCACTAGATAAATCATATCCAAAAAAGGAAGGTATTATCCAGATTTGGCTGTGCAGATCATACTACCAGAAATATCTAAATCAGGAATCTTCTCATTGCAGTTTCTCATTGCAGGCAATTTATTGTAAGTAATTTTTTTTCCTATTTTTTTTTTTTACCAAGTGCCCTGACCTTTCAGGAAAAAGATTATACAAAAGCAGAGAATTCCTGGAAATAATCTGCTATTTCTAATTAGTATACTAATATCACAGAAACAGAAGCTGGAAAAGCTTATCTTCAAGCTGTAAAATATGCTCATTAATAAGTGAAGTACCTGGGCAACTGGCTAAGGATATATATGAGAAAGCATGTACGTTTTTCTAGTTGCGTTTGGAGAATTCCCAAATGAAATCACAACTCTTGAAATGCCTTTAATGAGTTCATTGCAATGGGCACTGCAGAGGTGGTATTTCTATTCGGGAAATTATAAGTCATGGACTTGTCAAAAACAGATGCTTATGACATTCCACTTCCCTCTCTTCCTCATCAGTTTGAGGCTTCTCCCTGTGCCGTATGAAAGTAAACACACTGCTGAAACTCTCAGTTCCCCCAAATAACCACAGGACAGTGTATCTTTACATACTGGGACACTCTGCATTCAAACAATACAGACTCAAGAAAATTAGTCCACTTCTGGCATGATGGTAAGGCATGCTGAGGTTAAGAAAAACCATCGCGAGCACAGCTACAAAGCTGAACACAGAAGTGCCAGCATTAAAAATAGCAGCACTGACAATGAAATAGTCTTATGTCCCAGAACTAAGTGACATTTTTCATCTGAGCTTGGAACAGACAGCTATCTTATCCTATACTTAGATGTTCAGCTCTGAGATATTTTTGTTGCCAGCATGACCATCAAAGCAAATAGCTTGGTAAACATGAGCAAGAGTAGTGATGGCAAGTGACACAACGCATGGATCGAAGACCTGATATTAACACAGTATCACCTGGAGTCTATTAAAGCTATTCAGTTATGCTAGTGTAAGCAGATACTAACAAAAGCATGGAAACTATTTAGAGAAACTAGAGTTACAAGACCTTCATCAAACAAGGGACCAAAAATTGTTCCAACTTTTTACTAAAATCTATTAATTAACTTGCAGTTGGGTCAACTTGCCGTCTTTCCCAGAGGCACAAAACCAAGATGACACGCAGGGATGCTGCTTTCCAAGCTCATGGGCAGAACGAATAGTATGTGAATTTCTATTCCACTGTAGGCACCCAGCTGAGAAACTCTCTTATACTGAGCAGGGTCTTAAACCTAATTCTCCACAATGGCACCAAAATAAGAGCCCGGTGACAAGCAAGGCAAGGGTGTCGCACTTCGCAGTTCTGACTCCTCCCCTCAGCACGTCCACCTTGAGCGACAACTGAGGCAATAACACCTCTGAAAAAGTTAATCTCCGATTGTTAAATTGAAAACTCCTAATTTTACCTTTCACAGGGGAACACAGGCGGACACTACTTTTGAGTGAGGCGGACACTACTTAGTCATCTAACAGTAAATATGATTTCTTGTATGTACTTTGATCAGAATTTATGCAAGAGCATTGCCTTCCCATTAAGGAAGCTCTTAGTATGTAGATGGCCTCAAAAGCTCTCCACAGAAATACGCAGAGAATTCTATTGTCTTATTTAAAGATTAATAATACATTTTTCATAGTTTAAATAGAATATAAATGTTTGCAACTTCTACTATGGTACCTATAAATGTGTTGTGAGAAAAATCCTAGGCTCTTATAGTATCGGTTATACACTTGGATTAACACAAATAACTCAGATTAAGACCGTAATTTCTCAAGGCTAAAGCATATCATTTTTAATTTTACGTAAAGTCGCTTAACACTCAAAGCTTTCCTCTTGTACAAATTGTTTTTACCTGCTCCTGCTGTTGTCGCAGATTAACAGCCAGAGAGAGAGGACAGAAAGAACCAAAACAACGCAGCAGTGGGAATAAAGGAACATACTATGTCCAAGGGGAAGCCTAGAGCTATTGGAAAGCCCTGTATTACAGCTAAGCAAGGCAAAACAACGTGCCTTCTAACAAAGACAATTTGAAGCCAGCTGTAACCCAGAAGATTAATGTACTGACTCAGGCGTATATGAGCCCGAGTTTTCCATCACCCCTCTTTCCCAAGGAGGGTAAGGAGGGGTAAAGCTAGTTGTCAAAAAGTTTTCACAAGGGCAGTAAGGAGAAAATTTGAAAACAACTTGAGGAAACATGGATTCCTGCTGAGCACAGAGTTTTCAACAACAGCTAAGATTTATTATATTGAAAATTTCTTTCCAACATAGATACAAGCTACAACAACATGTGTGTCCTTTCCAATTCAGCCACAGCTGAACATTCTACTGAACCATTACAGTAAGAAAATAAGCTTTCACAAAACCTTTTTTTATAAGATCTCTTATTTTGGGATCAAACAGATATATTATTAAAGTAATGCTGGTAAAAGGAATCAATGATTGGAATAAGTGATGTCAAGGACTGCTGAGCAATTAAATCTGATTACTAATTTTGATGTATTGATGAGAACATCAGAACAGAGTATTTGGAACAATATACTGAATACAAATGCTCATGAAACTATTCATTAAGTCTTTACTTCCCCTCTGCCCTGGATTTTAATATATTGAGAAATGTAAACAGCCTTCTACATCAATATTTAGGAAAGTTTTATGGGCAATGCATACAGGAATTTATTTTTTAATTAAGATATTACTAGCCATACTTACTATTTAATCAAAGTTCTCTTTTAATTTGTTTGGGATTTTTTGCTATAGAGAATGGGGAACAGGAGGAAAAAAAAAAGATTAAGTGACACCTTTGTTAGTTTCTGTTGTAAAAGGTAAGCTAGCAATAGCCACCAAAGCCAAGATTTTTAGATCCCCCTCCACCAGTTTACTCCTATGACAAATTAACACTCTTTTCAAAGACTACACTGAGTTAACACAGCCATATAAATTCTGTTTGGAAGCAGCTGGCTGGTCAAATAGCACATGCGTAGCCCTGCATTACTCCCAGCATGTGCTACTCTTTGATATAATTCCCATTAGGCAAACGATGTGGAGTTAAAGCTGCAGTTGGTTCTTTGAAGGGTATATCATTACGGGATAAAAACAAAAAATTCAAAGGATCAAGGTTTTAATATGGCACAACCCATTTTCTAAATAAGTTTCTAAAAACATCTGATGAGCCTGCCCATTGATTTCCTTGCAGAAGGCAAAACACTTCTTGTACACATACTACAGTATTTCCAATCAAATAATCTTTAAAAATGGCTTATGTAAATAATAAAGTCTCTCATTGTAAGTTACATCTGATTCCAGTATGAGATTTTATTTTATCCTTTCCTTTTCTTTTCCTTTTTAAATTAAACTTTGCTCCATAGAAATATCAGGAGTTACACTTGGTGGAATAGGGTAGGGAGTTCACCCACAAAGCTCTCTCACTGACTAGGCAGTGATGACAGGATTTGTTAAATATGCATTTTCTCACCTTAAAGGTATCTCACTGGAACACTCTGAGCGCAAGAAGAAAAAGTAATGGTCTCTTGGCAGCACATATAAACTGCCATTATTGTGATGAAACATTAAACCACAAGCAGCTGCCAGAGCGAGACATGCTTATGTAAAGGAGTACATTTCTTCAAGTGTTTTAGCTTAAACAGATACTGAAGTCAAAAGAATTGAAGTAATTTTAAGAATCGCCTCCTATGCCAGCTTTCACCTCTTTTATATGTATGTTACAATAACATTACTGTGTTTCTGGAGTAAGGGTTTGGTTGTCTATTTTTTTCGAATCTTTGGGAGAAAAGATTAAATTGAAAAGAAATTAGCTGTCTTCTGCTTCATACCAGCAAAGTAGTACAGAGTTTTTAAAATCCTGGATCAAAACTACCTTATGCAATTTTGCATTTGCCAAGCCTAGTGCCAATCCATCGAAGAAGGATTTCCTTCATTTAATTTTGGGCATTTACATAAGTGCCTTAAGTTGGGTCACTGGAATTATTCCCCCTCATTCCCCATCCCATCTCAGTCCATTCAGCAGGCTGATCCTATAATCTAATTTCACAAAATAAAACTCCACTTTCTCCTCCTCTGAAGCAGCAAATATTATTGACACAGCTTATTTTCATGGAGGCTTGATCTACAGGGGGTTAATATTTTAGAACTTCTGAGTAAAATTTGCAATCACAGTAGGAAAAGCTGAAGAGGCACTTAACCGCAGGGAGGCCTCACTCTCCTCCCATCTTTGTGACATTAGAACTATCCAAACGCAAGATACCATGCAGGCAATATTTTTTCAAGTTTTTCTTCTGAAAAAAAGGAGGGAAGGAACAGGGTACGGGATACCCTGGAAGAGTTTCCTGTTACAAATAAAGGTTTTCCTACAAGAACATGCAACTATTGATGTACACCCACACAGCCTGGAGTTTTGAACAGAGTTTCAGCAAATAATGAACTTTATCCCTTTCAAGCTGTTTTAGAGATGAGTTCAAGACCCGGGTTATCAGACTCACTAACATTTACAGATGAAAAGGATAAGAAGTGATGATGAAAATTGCCATTTTTCTCTTTACATACCAGAAATGACTAAACACGTGCAGAGTCATAACAAACTTCAGCAATGGAAAAAACTGCAAAATGAAGTGCTTTTGCAAAATAGCTCCCTCTTCAGTTTTCTTTCAATTTGTTCCTGCTCATTTATACAAAAGACTATTCTTCCATCAATACCACCAGAAGACATTCGGAAAAACTGTGTTAGATTCAAACTGTATTTTAGTTGTCATGGGCTTGTCCTCCTCAAAGTTTAAAGCCAGAAGATACCATTATATCATTTAATCAAATGTTTATGGGAGGCTATTCAATTCAGTTCACTTAGCCAACAATAGTTTGTATAGAACAACCTTCCAAAAGCTTGCCCTGTTTGAAAATACCAGCATGTGAATATCTAACACCTCCCACTATTACGCAACCCATATTTTGATTTAATAATTTTGTTTCCATAAAGATAATTGCAAGCTAACCGTGAAACTTCAGTCTTCATTTAGATGAACTGGACAAACGTAATAATATATCATGAACAGCTAAGTAAAACACATTACAAACACTATTAATTTGATCAACCAAACTTATTTTCCATATAATCGTATCTATTCGAAGACCATCCTAGGCCAGATGCACACTGGGCAAGCATCGCTGTGACCACTAGAGTTTTCCTTTAGCCAGAGCTGTTTTCAAAATAAATTATAAATTTTACAAACAGTAACCTGCAAATGACAAAACACACATCAGACAAAGATTTCCTACTCACTGTGCTGTGAGGTTAACCCATTACCTTTAATAGTCCCAAGGATGTAATCTATTACTAATGGCATGAGTACCCCAACCTCCTGCCCTACATAAATACTCTTTTTATATATATAAAATACATTAGTAATAGGCTACCAGTCCTTAATAATGAACTATTTAATACAGTCATTAAAGTGGTAACATTTAATAGATACGTAAAGCGTCACTTGGATTCCAAAAGTTTTCTTCATTTTGCCATGACAACTATATTCACTGGATAATTTTTCTCCCAACTCAGCAACAGCCACATTTGTCTCCAGTCAAATTATTCATAATTGGAAAGAGTATACTATGATCAAGCTGGGAAATGTAGTTTGCGAGTTTATCAAGGGACTTTCTGAGCATGCATCTAATTTACAAGAACTTGGCCTTTCAGAAAATACTTGTAGCTATTTGTACATTCAGAGACAAGAACACAAAACCAGGATTGTAAAAATCAAACACAGCAAATTTTTGCTCAGGGTTCCTAACCGATAAACAGCTAAATAGCATATATCAATACTAAGATGTACTGATACTTCAAAACAAGCTAAGAATTTACACGTGGAAATGCATAAATAAACCTAAATTGAAAGTCAGCTGTAATACATCCACTTGTTCCTGGATGGAAAACTCCCTTCACTTCAGAAAGGGGAACTAAGCCAGCATTGCCACAGTCGAGGAAATTGCCACTTTCTCTCAGTATTTGCAAGTTCCTATGACATAACAGCTGTAACTTAACACAGGGAAGATTTCTCTAGTTATACTGGGGTGTGAGGGTGTGTGGGCATAGTTGGGGGGATTTTTTTTTTTTTTTATTATTTTACTTTAATCTTATTTTGGATTCCAGTTTATTCTTAAGTCTTCTTTTCAAGTATCCCAAACTTGTTTCAGATGTAGTATTTTATCCAACTAGAAGAAATTATGCTATTAGCAATACGGAAAGAGCCCAGCTAAGAAGTCTGCTTAATTTCTGTACAAAATAAGATCCTTTTTCATACAGGATAAAGAAGTTTAACCATGAAATTTTCAACATTAGGATGACTGCACTGCTTATGAGCAGGACAGGCAGGTATGTTTCTCATTGAAGAGTGACATTCTTCATACAAGGCTCTCCATTTGGTTCCTTGTAAGTTTAGAGAAAGGAAACCGCTAGTTACAGAGAAAGTAGTATGCGTTCATGTAAATCAAAGGTGACACCAATCTGTAGATCAAAACTGAATTAACCTCTGCAGGCAATTTTACTTCTAGTATTTAAGCTTTATTTTCCAGCAAATTAATCATTTAGAATTTAAATAATTTCATTTGTTTCACTAGGGAGATCACATGCCGTTTCAAAAGACTCAGGCCCTGTCAATAATATGGTTTATTTGAATTCTAGAAGGGGGTGAGGAGCGGGGTGGGGAAAGAGGACAGGCCTTAATTCACTGCAAGGAGCATTCAGATAGTTCTGTGATCAGATCATAGAAACCTTTATGGAATAAGACATTCCAAGAAATGCTGTCAAGATCTCAAGTGTTTACAATGCTTCAGATGTATTGAATGGTTACACTAAACTTCAATTGCACTAGAAGAACACATTTCTACAAAAGAAGTGAGCCCTATCTTAAGGGTACCAGAAGAACTCTGAGAGTCTTGATGTTTTTCCCTTGTCAGAAAAGTTATATTGTAGAGCTTTAAGCGTGTCCAAGAGTTTGGTCAGACTAAATGTATTCACAGTAAATAAAGTATTTATGGATTCCATAGAACTTATTTTATGAGTGGCAATGACTATAGGTTGGTAAAGGACTCTGGCATTCTATCAACCTTTTACACGTCTCACACTGGACAGTATTTTTGTTTGTCCAATAAAAAGGAATTAGTCATGCAAGTTTTCGATCCAGAAAGAGCTGCCCTTACCACTGTAGAAGATGCCAGGTGGCATTTCAGGGAACAAGCTCTAGGGAAGTCCATATCCATCAGAAAGAGCGTACATCAGCATGGACTGAAAACTGCACGTCAGAAGCTATGAAAGCGAAACAAATTCCCTCCTTGACCTTCTGTCAATACAAGACCTTTGCAACCATCAGCAGACATCTGCTAAAATAAAACATCCTACTTCCCACCGTCTCTTCCCTCACACAATACACCTCTGATTAATATCTGTTTTCTTTGGAAGCGCATTCCTTCCTTCCTGTCTTTGCCCAGGGGCTGCAAAGAGAAGTCAGAGAAAAGAGGGCACCTGTCCCTATGGAGAATAGACTGCAATGTCTATGCACTCAGAAGACACAGAATAACTTCAACACTGAATACACACCTTTGCAAAATCCACATCACACTGGGCAAGAAAAAGCTACCTACTTGTCTTAAAACAAAAAAAAAGCCCAAACTATGGACTTAAAAAGGAATCAAGAAGGAAATGAGTCATGGGGAAAATTTCAGGGAAATTTCACATGAAAAGGAAACCCATGAGCAATTTCATAAAATTTTCCATGCTCAGTCATTCCCCCTCACACACCCTTTCTTTTTTCTTTCCCAGAGGCTTAATGGAAGAGGACAAGCCTCAAAATACTTTTATTTATCCTGCTATTAGAAGGAGAACAAAACAGAGAACAGACCACAGTATGCTCTGACACCCTGAAAATTTGTCTTTAAATTCATGGAATTTTAAAAAAAATAAATGCATTGCATCAAGAACTGGCAACTACAAGCATTCAAAAACCATGAATCAGATTGCCAAAAAAAGCCAAACACATTAAATAACCATTCCACTTCCAGTTTTCAGACATGCTGTCAGGAAATGAATGGTTTCTTTCTTGTTCTACGTCAAATGGGCAGGTGGAAAATTCCCAAGCACATTATTCTCATGGCTATGTTCTCAATCAGCTGGAAAGCAAGTGTGTCAAAGTCCCAATAAGGTAATTTGGATTTATGTCTTAGTTCCTTCCCTGATGCTCTGAGCCAGCCTTCTATCTTTGCTCCTGCACTAAAGAAACTAAAAACTTGTGATTGTTCAGACACAGAAGGGGAAAAAAAGTCCCTATAGATGAAAAAAGATCTTCAACAGCCTACTACAAATTGGCTTTGCTTAAGCAAATTATCCTCTTTCCTTTGTAAATATCTTAAATCATCACCTAATTAAAGAAAGAAAAGCAAGCTGCTTTGCTGTTCCAGGTCAACGTACTTTTTTTTTTTTTTTTTTTTTAAAACAGAGAGCACAATAGTTTTGAGAACAGACAGAAACACCAGCTGTAAGCTCTAAAGGACAGTGATCTTCCTAGCTTCTCAGAAGACTGAGGCACAATTCTCTGCTCAAAACATTTACCTGTTCACATGCTTACAACCTTTGCAGCTTCTAAACAGCACTCAGATTGTCTCGATTCTGAACAGAGCTCAAGAAAAGGCTTTCACAAGAAAAGTTTACCACAAACAGTCTGCAGGGTAATTTGTTCGAATCAATTCGGAACAAGAAAAATTGAGTCCTCATGCAAAACATATTTTTCCAGGAGGCTCATTTCATCGCTACTGAAATGACATCGTGTTTGCCTCTAGAACAAGCATGGTTTTCCAGGAGTCTTCCAATAAGACATTGCCTGGACTTGATGAATCAAATTTTCTATTTTTTGCACTCTCCAAATTAAAAAAAACAAAACAAACTATATTAGCAATCAAAATAGGAGCAGAAGCACAGGAACCAAGAAGCTCTTTTCTTAAACAGATATGGTCCTCAGATTCCAGACTGTGTCTCAGTTTGGGTGGCTGTTCCTTCTGGTTTATGAATTCCAGTCTGACAGTCATTGACCTGGAAATCCGTGCCCTTTGGAGAATGGTCACAAAAAGGATCCTCAAAAAACTTCTTAAGGAGGTCACAAGTTCTACCATGACTCACATGGGTAGAAATGGTTTCAAGGAATGAATTATTAGGTCTTTGAATGTGTCACAGCACAGTTCACGCACAGTCATTGCATTATACAGATCAATCGTGTAGTTTGAATGCATAAACCCAGGCAGCAGAACTTCCTCTAGTAAATCCACTGATGAAGAAATAGTTCTTTCCTATCACACATATGAACATGATTAAGTTCAATGAGTTGTTGATATAAAACACCTTTGTGAAAAAAAAAATTCTCTTTAAACTCTCACAATAGCGAATTCATTGTAACTCCAAGAATTTCAACTAAAATAAGAATGACCTGTAGAAAACAGCAGCACATGTGACTCAAGACAGACAATCAAGCTGCAGCCAGCCACCAGCATTCCCCAAGACAAAGAACTGACCTTGTGAACTCCGTTAATGGTTGCCACATACATCTGGCATAGAAGAAACCCGAGACACTCTTCTATAGCTGCAGATAACATCCAGATTATTGGTCTAAAAACCTCCTTCCTGTCCCTCAGTGTTAGTTTCTCATCCTGCTTCTAGCAGTGGTCTTTGGCCCTTCAGTTGTATTAACTCACTCTGCCAGCACAGCCTTGGTTTCTAATCCCACCTCTGGTCTGCTTAACACTGATTCCTGGATCTCACTGCATACCATATCCCCTTCACCTACCTACTACTTCTGATCATGTCACTGAAGCTAGAGGAGGGACAAGCGGGCATGGACCAGAGAACCTCTAGCCTCGGATCACTCGCCCTGGAGCTTGTATCCCCTGCTTTTCCAGTTCTCATAACAGTATTTCATCCAGTCTGTCCTAAACTACAGGATCTACCCACTTATGTCCCAGTTAAGATTCCTCACAATCAAGTAAAAGAGCAGCAAGTAGCATCAACCCAATCAATACCCTAGAAACAAGAATAACAGCTGAGCATCACCCAGGACCTAGCATATGCCCTAGAACTTCTTGCAACCTTCGGAGACGAGGAATAAAACATTAACAGTCAGATAAAAAGTACACCCTTTACAGTACTTGTTCTCTAGTATTTTCATTATGGCATCTACTCTGAATTAGATCAGAGACTGAAAAAGAGTCTGGTTTATTTTGTGGATTCTTTGGGAAGTTTTGTTATTATTCTGGGACAGGGAACTAGAGGAACATTTACAAAAAACCTGGCAAGAAGTGGCAACACCCACTTTTCCTTTGTTATTTTGGCCCCCATTGCTGATATTTTTGGATTTTCATTCTGGAAAAAGGAGAAAGATGAGGAATTGTCTGAAAGAGTGTTTGCTGGGCTGCTTGCCCTCAGAAAATTGGAAAATTGCCCAGGCTGAAGAAAGGATTCTATAAACTCAGATCTGACTTGTGTTTAACAGAACAACATTTACAGAGAATAAATATTTACAGTGTCTTGACCTAAGAGACTTTGTTATCTTGTATGGTGTTGAAGAAAGAAATGATCAGTGGAAAAAACACAAAAATTGCCAAACTGAATCAGCAGAAGTCCACCCAGTCATCCTGTCTGACAGTGCCTTGAACCGTGCACTTCATACGAAGGTGCAGGAAGAAAGCCTACAGTAGGCAGTGATGGCAAGTTTATTCTTAGTCTCTGTTAACCTTTATCTTAAGCCATAAAATACATGGGCTTATATCCTTCTCAATATTACTCATTCATTAGCAGGCTGATCTTGTCTTCTATATAAACAGACCTAATCCCTTTTTTCTATCAGCAATCTTTAAAGCCTTCTTCATTGTTGCCGAGTATCCAAATCCGTAACAGAAAAGGGCTGACAGTAGCCAGACAGCTTGCCCATTCGAGCAACAAAGGTACAAATCCTACCCTCGGTTTCACTCAACTATCAGCAGGTAATCAGTCAGAAGGGAGATGATTAAAAGCCTGTAACCTTAACGGTAAACGACCAGTGATTCTCATTACCACTCTCCACCCTCTCCTAGAACGTTTAAAATTAAAAACTCTAAACTCTGTATCTCGTTCTAAGGAAAATTTCCCGTTTTATGGAATATCTTACTAGAAAGCTCTCTTAGGCATGAACAGCACCTCAGATCATGTAAAGCAACTTCAGGGAAGGCTTCAGGGAACACAGTATTAAAGAGGAAGAAAGTAGTAAGGAGAAAATTAGATCTTACATTTGGGATTTGTTCAGTTATTATAGAGCAAGGGATGCTCTTGAGAAGCTGCCTCTCCAAACCAGAAAGATCTTGTTGAGCTAGCCAGCCATCCAAGGTGGCAACCACTAACATTTAATCAGCCTTTAACTGTTGGAGGAAGTTCCCAACCTGCCGCAGCAACAGCGGGATAGGAACAGGAGAAAGGAAGGACACAGTCATATTAATAGGCGCTGCTGGCATGACCTTTAAAGAACAGCTGGGAGCTACCAGCTTAAGACAGCAGAACCAGTATGAACAATCATGTAAAAAGATCAAGTCTGCAATGACTCCTTGTCAAAAAATTATTTGTAATCTTATTCAGCCTACGTTGCTAACACCACAGGGGGTGTAAAGAAAAGGAAAGACAGACGCCAACTAGTGAAGTCTAGTCTAACAAAACAAAAATATGTATTCCTGTTGCATTATTTAAAGTATAATTTATTCATCACCACCACAGACTATGAAATGTCTGAGCAACTTCAAGAGCACAGAGAAGCCTTTTTTCCTGTCCAAAATACGAAGAGTATAACACACGCAACTGGCAATCACTATTTTATACAACAATGCAATACTATGATTCACTTGCATTAAGTCTGACTAAATATGTCATTACCTTTAAATAGAAAATGCAGCTAATAATTTCAAAACTAAAAATAGAAAGATATATGATGTGAATCCTATGTGATTTACTCCTAATTTGAATATATTATGCTGTCTTTCAAATGTTTTTGTAGGTGCTTATCAGCTTTGCTTTTTTACTTTTTCCACTCATGTTTGCATTATTTTTTTTTTTGCTTACCAAGATAATAACGTCTACTTACAGAAACGCCTTTCTAGAATTTTATACAAAAAAGGACTATATCACTACTACAGTAACCATGCTGATATGAAATGTAGATGCCATTGTAGCTGAAGAAAATCAAATGGTGGAGAAGATGACAATGAAATATGTGGGAGCAAATATGCAAATAAACCCTTTTTAATGAAAGGAAATAGTACTAAAAGTCTTCTAAAAATGTCAGCTAGGGGAACTCAATAAAGGTCAAGACACTTTGAAAAGGACAAGTTAATCAAAGATTTTCTGTATTTACTGTCTTTTGTTACATAATTCAGCACAATGTACTCTAGGTTACTTTAAAGCTAAGAAGTGACCTTTATTGCCAACATTGACTTTCATTATCCAGAAGTCCCGAGTTTTGCTTGAAGAAGCTGAACAAACCTATTGATGTGTAAATTGTCTAAATCCACACCCTGTGGGATACAGTGATGTGAGTCTCCAAAACCACTACTTAGATGATAGAACTTCACCAACATGGTTACTTTTCACTGTTCTTGCGTAAACCAAAATAAACAACAGGTGGGGAATGACCCCAGAACTCACTTCATATATTTTAAACAGCCTTTAATGTTACTGTTCCCACCACTAGAAAATGAAAATAGGTGGGGCAAATATTTTAGTGCCAATAAAAATGTTTCATTTAACAACAAAATGTGCGTCAAGAAGGCCAATTAAAATGTACAGTCACGTTTTGAAGTCACTGAATTTAGAGCCACTCCAAACTTGTGAAAATAAACAAGCATTTCAAAATAGGAGCATTTTCATTACAAAAGTGACAAGCAGATTTCCATCACCTAAAGGAAAGTGACTTGTTAATCTTTTTTTTTTTTTTAAACTGTCACTCTCGAAAACAAAATCAAGAATGAGAGAAATTGTTTTTGATAACTATGCACGCTCTTGAAACCTCTTTTTTTTTTGTGGCTTAACAACCACATTTTCCTGTGTTTAAAGTGCTTCTCCCCCTTATAGCACAAGACCATTACACAAGAGGAGAAACAGCCTATAGCAAAACAGAGTACGCAGCAAGTGCTTCTGTCCTTCCTCCGCCAGGAAAGAAAGTTATTTTCCTGTGGTGGCTTAGTTACAGCATACACTTAAACTGCTCTAACAGCAACTAAAACTACTGCTTTAGTTCTCAATTCACACGCTTCTTAAGACTGAAGAGAGGAAAGGAACCGTGTTTCCCAAATATCACCCCTTATTCTGCAACTTAGTTTAAAGTAAGTATTCATCTCCTCTGAAGCTGATGAGACCTTTAAAGGAATAAATAAGGTATCTTTTATTTTAAGGGGAATCATCTTCCCCCGCGAATCACCTACGGGTGATCCCAAGCCAATAAAGATTGTATGACATTTGCACAACAGAATCACACAGAATGGCTGAGGTTGGAAGGGACCTTTGGAGGTCATCTGGTCCAACCCTCCTGCTCAAGCAGGACCACCTACAGCCTCCCCAAGACCATGCCTAGTCAGCTTATGAACCTCTCTGAGGGAGACTCCATGATCTCCTTAGGCAACCTGTGCCAGTGTTCACTGACCCTCCCAGTAAAAAAGTGTTTTCTGATGTTCAGGAGGAACCCCCTGTGTTTCGGTTTATGCCCAGTGCCTCTGGTCTGGTCACTGGGCACCACTGAAAAGAGCCTGGCTCTGTCCTCTCCCTTCAGGTATTTATGTACATTGACAAGATCACCCTCGCTGAGCCTTCTCTTCTCCAGGCTGAACAGTCCCAGCTCTCTCAGCCTTTCCTCATACATCAGATGCTCCAGTCCCTTCATCATCCTTGTGGCCCTTCACTGAATTCTCTCCATTTATGTCTAGTATGTGTTTGTGCAGGGTCTCAACCCTGAAAGTTTCTGGAAGCATCCAGAGTGTCCTTATTAGGTGGGAAGTTAAGCCCCTGAGCATCCCTTCACCTGTTGCACAGGGTTTCTACAAGCAGCAGAAAGAGAGCTTATGGCCTTCCAAATTCAGCATAAGGGGGTTTCCGTCTTTAACCACTAGAATTATTCCTTTGGTCCTGGTCCTAACTCAAACCAGGTCAACTTTTAAGAAACTCTGAATTATGCCAACAATTCTGAAAATACCTCCCTGCTAGCTGCAAAATTTAGAGACTATAAAATCGCTTAAAAATTCATCAGTCCTCAGCTCCATTTCAAACAGTTCAAAACTTCATGAAGCAAATGTTGGTTTTGCAATATTGTAAGTCTGAGAAAAAAAGTAAGAGGTTAAAAGACAAAACATGAAGATCAAAGACAACATTTTCACGCCAACCACTGACAAAAATAAACAAGAGGAGGGAAGCAGGTGAAACTGTTTCCTATTTTAAAGCTTTTTAGAATGTGTATAAGGTCTCAGTAGTTCTCTGTTATAGTATGGCCTAACAAAATTATTTAAATTTGCTTTGGGAAAAGGTAAATATATTCCAAAACAAAACGAAAGAGTTCACTGATTTTCCAACATTTCTCTCTCACTCTCTCCACATTTTAGTAAGAGGACCCAATACCAAACATCTAAGTAGACTAGAAGTCGTGAGCAACGACTGAAAGATCCTTTTCATTTATTGATATTAAGCCTTTACTTTTTTCACTATGCTTTCCAGAGCCATTTACAGTATCCTGCAGCATGCAAAAAGAATATAATAGACAAACAGAACGAGAAGTTATTTGATAAGCATTTCTTAGGATGTCAGAATTTTTAATAACTAACATTGGGGCAAAGAAGAAAGAGATTAATGGTGATAGAGCAAGAAATAGAGAAAGCCATTCTAGTAAACTCAGCACCAACGCCCTGGCATTGCTTCAAGCTTCAGTTGGGCAGCTGCTACAGACACAGCTTCGCATCAATCACTTTCTGCATCTCAAAATGTTGATAAACTGGAAACTCTGAAGGGGTTTGGCAATGGAAAAGCATCTACACAAGTGTAATGAACAAAACAAAGAAGAACTTGCAAAACTAGCTTTGCACAAGATTGCTCTCACAGGATTCTCCACCCAACAAATACACCTTATGACTTATACTGGTGGGATTTTAGGTATTTTACGGGAAATAAGAAATTTAAAGTAATCTAAAACCTCTAACAGCCTAATCTTAAGCCTTTTTTACCGGTAACAGATTCCGAGCTTCAAGTCAGATTTCACTGCATTAGTCACTAAGGAAAAAATGTAATAATTTCCTGATATTTCACTGAAATTCTTAGAATAAACTACAACAAAAATAAATGATAATCCATTTTAGAAGGAATATCAGAAAAGGATTCTCCTCCAATTGTTCAGGAACGCTAGGGATTTAAAATATTTCAAAATGGCTGGCTGCAGTTCAACACAACATGGCTAATGGGACTCATCTATCAATTGTCCCATAACACTTAAGGTAGTCAAATAATTTCTCTTTATAACTTTCCATCTCTAGCTTCTATGCTGTCAGATAAAGATATCGAACATATAGATGGAAAATTACATCAAGATATATCATAACTGACCCTTTTAAACTGAAAGTAGGTTTTTCTATGCATTTAGAACCAGCTCAACTCAGATGCAAGATGCCCTATTAGAGAACATCTACAATCTGCAATTTTGTTAAAGTTGTTATACATTTTGATAATATAATTTAGTCACTTTCTATTATACAGGACATAATAGAAATATCTTTTGTAGCAATAACTCCCCCCCACCCCAAAGTTCTTACTTCAGAAGTACATAGAGGAGTATTTTTTTTCTCACTGGCATGGAATTCAGGGCATTAAATGTAATTTGTAACCAGATATATCCAGAGAAATGATTACTGTGTCCTCAATCAACAGCTAAAGAAGAGATTTAACTGACCATCAAACAAAGTAAACTAGGTTAAAACTAAAACTCCCAAGCTTCACACCTCATTCAAAATGCATCTCTCCAGTTATCCACCTGTAAAGATGTCTGCTAGCTCATCAAATAAGCTTTGTCTCATTCTAAACACCATAAAAGACTAAGATATATTTAAATCAAATAACTTCAAGTACATTTTCAGGCTTAACTTCACTGTGAAAGCCAACACAGATTGGGCAAACCTGTCTATCACCAATTAGACAGTAGAAGTCAATCAATGCATAGTGGTTCAGCATTAATTTCTCAGAAGAAAGGCACCCTGATCAACATCATTCATCTTGATTGCCAAAGCATCAGACTGAAATCGAAAAAAAGCCGTCCTAGATGGCTAGTACAATTTTCACAAGAGTAACTATAAGGAAAATTTTCATACGTGAATTGACAGATTAGAAGAGGCTATTTTCCTCTTGCTTCTCCTTGGAACAATAACCATATGCTCAATCACACATCTGTAAATACACAAAGAACTATTTCACTCTGGACAAAAGCAAGATTTAAAGTGAGATGCATAAAGTAGGATCTGTATAATTCAGTCAAACTGCAGAATCATTTACGATTGTTAACTGCTTTGCAGAAATAACTTGGAATACTGACAGATTTTTTTTCTAGCCCTGACATGATTAGTGGTCTTGATACTATATTCAGGAACTCAGTCTAGTTACTTCTCTTTAGAGTCAGCATTGATCTCAGATATCCATCATTTTGCATACGATAAAACAGATTGCCAGTAAAGCAGAGTCTCAGACTACAGATGAAGTGATTCTGTGAAAGTCTAACATACAACAGCTAGTTTCAGCCTGAAAAGCATTTAGGTCAGATACAGGACCATCAGAATTTACACGAGGGAGAATATTACCTTTGGTAAGGGGTCATCCGCAGCATAATTACACTTTGCTACACCCACAGCTTAAAGACATGGGCATTCAGCACCACCCAGCACACTGTTAATGACCTGTCACCTTCATATCACAGTCAAAAAACACTTGGGATACTGAAGTTGCACAATCAAACACACAGAAATTATAACACATCAGAATTAAGGCCATTCCTTCCTTTCTGCTTGATTTTTTTTTCAAACAGGAACCCTGCCTCATCCAATACAGGTGCTTTGACAGCAGGGTTAACAGGGAGAATTTACTCTGTATTTCTTTTTCCCCTTCTCATAGTACAGTGCTAAAATTAGCCTAAGCTATTAAAATCCTAGGACAAAATCGCCTTCCCCCCCCCCTTTTTTCCTCTGTATTATGCTTATTATACTACTATCTGAAAGTGTTATATGTCAGTAATTTATTCTCACAACAGATTCTACTTATATTTTCATAACTCAAGATCCACAGCACAAAGTATAAGAATTGTGTCTGTCTATGTCTGTCTAATCTGGAGCATTTCCAGACTAATTTTTTTCCAGAATATTTGTCACTGTGCAGTACATCACATGCACAATTCACAGTTGCTATTAGCTTCAGTAGCAGCTGTGAAATCTTTGCATTCTTTATTTTGTAGGTGTCCAACTTGAAACCTTACTATTCAATACAAAGATCACAATTAGTCATTGTTAATAACAAAGTTATGGATCTTGCTTATCAAGCAAAATGCAAAATCCAGTTCTTGAGAGTGGCATTTAACTAAAGAAACCTTCAGATGACCATCTTCTTCAGTCCTTTACTCAGTTCAGTATACAACACCAACCATGTGCAACAAGTAAAATGCGTTCTACAGACCGCATTCCTTAAATCTTTAAGGCATTCCTAAAATACAAGCCATCCTGAACAGTAAGTTTTTTTATGGGGGAAAAAAGGTAATGTGCTAATGGAATTACAAACCGTCAATTCAAATGTAGAGATGCAGGTGACATTTAAAGATTTAGCCCATATATCATTTGGTACTTATGTTTCTGCTGATATTTTAACCAAGTCTAAGATCACGAGCCCAGCGTGAAGAAAATTTTGGGGAACAACAGCCGCTCGTATCTAATGGCAATCATGTAACTTGAGAAATGTAATTTTAGTATTTTCAAAGAACAAAAGAAAACACACTGAGCTTCATGAATTTCCAGAAGATAATTATAATGAAAACATAGGATATCTTAAAAAGAGGAAGACCTAGCATTCCCATGTACAATATTAATGCTTTTTCTAAAATCAAAAACTCAACACTTAAGTAGGCTGTGAGGGGCTGTGGGGAGACCTTCTAGCAGCCTTCCAGTACCTGAAGGGAGCCTACAAGAAAGCTGGGGAGGGGCTGTTTGCAAGGGCATGGAGCAATAGGACGAGGGGCAATTGTTTTAAACTAGAGCAGGGTAGGTTTAGATTAGACATCAGGAAGAAGTTCTTTACACTGAGGGTGGTGAGGCACTGGAACGGGTTGCCCAGAGAGGTGGTGGAGGCCCCATCCCTGGAGACATTCAAGGCCAGGCTGGATGAGGCTCCGGGCAACCTGATCTAGTTGAAGATGTCCCTGCTTACTGCAGGGGGGTTGGACTAGATGGCCTTTAAAGGTCCCTTCCAGCCCAACACATTCTTTGATTCTATGATATCTTAAAAAGAGGAAGACCTAGCAGTCCCATGTACAATATTAATGCTTTTCTGAAGTCAAAAACTCAACATTGAGCGACATAAACCATAACATCTCAGCATCCCCTTCAACCTCTCTACCCAAATAAAATAAATAAATAAAATGGAGCATTATCTAGAAAGGTACCAGATATAACTGTTTCTGTATTTGCTGCATTTCAGGGTGGATTTGATAGTATCAACAGACTAATGGGGAAAAAGAGCAAAGTGGTAATTAAACCAAAAGCTTACATTTCAAACCACTACAGTAAATCTGCATATTGAGTTTACAACTCCGTAACACCAGCAGGATAGACTGGATTAAAGAAAGAGTAAATCCTATCATATTTAATGTTTCAAATGCCCGATTCAGGTTCCTTTTTATATGCACTTCACTATTTTCCTCTACAGAAGCAAAATAATGCCTCCTAGTGCTATTAATTGCTCATAAAAGAACTGATTTTCAAATAAAACCATTAATATGAAAATCCTGAAACGTAACCTATTTTCTTTTTGATATAAATTCTTCTTCCATCAAGAAGAATCAATGAAAGCAAGCTTATAGAATTTGAAGGTAATAAAGTATAATGACTCCAAGCCTTCCCCCCCGCCCCGTTACACTGTAGTCAGAAATGTCTTTATTGTTCATTAGAGAACAACTTACCTAAGTCAACTTCCTTCTGAAAAAACAAATTGGTGGCTTTTAATAATGGTTGCATTTAGAAGAGGCTTACATAGAACTTCCCTAATCTTCTTCCAGAGCAAAAATAGTTAAAATGTTTTCATTAATCCACTTTTCCTTGACAAATATTTCCTTTACAATGTTTTTAGTATAACTCAACATTGGCTGCATCTTTCTTGACAGCTGGTATTTCCTTAACAGAGAATGTCTCAAATGGCTTATGTATAACATTCTTTCTAAAATTCATTTCCTTTCTGTGTAAGAAGTTAATACACCAGGAGAAAAAAAAAAAGGCAGGAATGTTTCATGCCATATGGGATATAACAGTTCTAGAGTTTTGCTTTAAATTAGCCCAATAATGTTTTTGTAGAAATATTATTAGCATGGCTGTAGCTTAACATTTGGAAAAAAGAAAAATATTTGCCCACAACTTTGCTTCCCTCCAGATCACATTCCAACATGAACTTCACTTTTATGTTCTAGCTCTTCAGTACATGCTCAGCGGAAATCTGACAGCTTTTAGTAAATTTCAGTTAAGGGAGAGATGTTAAGAAGAAAACAACCACCTACTTAAGGAACAACAGACTGATGGTTCTATATCAAATAGCTCCCCAACCAGAAATGAAAGTTCTTGATAACTTCACTCGAAACATTAAAATCATTCAAGACATTGAAATTGGCAGAAACACATACCATAACCTTTCTCAAGAGAAAGGCAGATATTGAGGTCTTGCAAAACAAGATGCAACTGCTCCATACTAACACCAAAACCCAAGTTCTTATGAGCTGGGAGACTTGCACCAGTTGCATGCAGAGGAACTAAGGTCCAATATACAAAAATCCTGGGAATTGGTATCTTTACAGGATATTGAGGCCAAACAAAGGCATTTGCTCTAAATTCTGTAACATAATCCCTGTAAAGTTAGTAAACACTTACCTAAATGGCTGGAGAGCTACAGCAGTAACAGCAGTTTTCAACCGATGAAATACCTGCTGATAATTTCTCTTTCCTCTTGCCATCCTATAAGCATTCATTAAAATATAACTCTTCTGCCAGATCAGATAATTTTCAGCACTGCTGAAGATTTTCTTTCTAAAATATTCTGCAGCCTGTGGAACCCAATGTACAACAATATTTTGCAACTACTATTTTCCATTTTTGGGGTAACTCCTAACCAATATGTCATTTTTGTGATAATCCTAGTAAAAATTATCATCTGTGTTACTACTGTACATATAGAATACATATAGAAATCCAAAGCTACCAGATGGTTTCCTTAAATTTTAAGGTTTGCTAATTTTATGTTTATGAATAAATGACATGTTTCTAAACTTCAGCAAAAGTCTGTCCTAAATATGCCTTTTTCAGCTAATTCTGTATTTCAAGATGCAGTGAGAGATGATGGACACAGGAAATGTAATCTCTCTTTCTTTCTAATATGCAAACTCATGTTAGCATTCTGCTCGCAACGATGATACTTTTTGTTCTGAAAGCAAGCTTAATTCTACATGCCCGGTGCTCATGATAACAAAGCTACGGACAAGATACGCAATGTTAGCACTGCATAGCAGTTTGCTTAGCAGATTTTTATGGATGCCTTATATAAAGTTAAAAAAGAAAAAACAGACATATTTACCACCTCTATTTGCCACTGCCTACATATAAAATAAACAAGACTCTGAACACACTTGGGGCTGCAGGCAACGTGGGAATAACTTAAAAGTTTCCCCTAAAAATAAGGGAAATAAGTATTTGCTATAGCCACTTCAGGGGCACAGTGCTGTGCAGAAGGGTGATGGTCTGCTGAGCTGCAAAGGCACAGAGAGAAGGCAGGCCGTAAGAAAATCTTACTAACTTATGACTGACACGATTAAAGCTTACTAAATCCTGTAAACTTTTCATAAGGTTCTTTCATTAATTCAAAATAACTGCTATTAGTGTATTTTCAAAGATATTCTGCTGCACATCACGTCATACTGTTCTTCGGTAGACTAGCTTACCGCAATTACTTTAACAAAAAAAACCCCTTAATTTTAGCTATTTTCCCTTTAGACAAAAGATAATACATATTCCCGTGTTATCAACAATAATTTTAGCAATATCCCTATTGTGATCACTCAAGCCACATTTGCTTCTGCCTATACTTAATTTCCATTCTACCATAACTACAGAGCCTTTTTCTCAATTTTACAGATCAGCCATCTCTCAAGGTCCTCCAATGACCTACTGTAATAAGAACACACAAAAAAATATAGCTGTTTAACCCTTGACATTGTTTCAGGCATTTGTCATTCAAAAACTATTAAGGCAGCAGACATGATAAACACACAGCTCTCTCATTCACTGTCAAAATCTAAATGGGATGTATTATTCAGTCAAAGCATTGTCTTAAAGTGGCATTTTTTTATTGCTTAGTGAAGTTGACGCTGTTCAACATCTAACCCTATATCCAACAGAGGTGCAAAACCAAATGCTTCTCAATATTTAGGAAAGAGACCAAGATTCTTTCTTCAGAGCAGGACTGAGATACAGTAAGTACAATGCCTACCATTATTACAACATAAGTAAAAAAACTTCCTGCAAACAAAGTTTTTACAAAAAATGAGTGTTCTAAGTAAATTTTGGAAATTGGGATCTAAAGATACAACCATTTATGAAAAAAATAATGAAGTATCTATTTTGTAACAAATAGCAGACCCATGCAAGCACTGGAAATAGCGGATAACTGTCAGGATTTTATTTAAAACTTGGTATTCGAGTGAAAATTTAAACCTGATGTTCCTAATAAGAGAACACACTTCTCTGAGCAAAGCCATAATTTTGGGAGAGACACACCCTTTGTCACTTTCAATGGTTAGAAATAGATGAGTCTGCAAAACACTTCTTGTAAATCAGATTGACACACATGTATTTTTCTAAGGAAACCCTAGTGCAAAATCTATCCATCTCGTGGAGACAGCACAAAATGCAGTAAGACCAATCTCTTCCTAAAACAGTCTATCCCCAAAGTTTAGAAAGATCAAACATACACAGAACATTACATTCCATCTTCCTAGATGGTCTGCAATTATTTAAGAGAGATTAAACCAAACCAAACACCCCCTTTCCAAATGGGAAATGCATGCCAATTCCCAGAACATTAATTGTTTCCACTATCTGATGATGAATTACACGTAATTAGTTCACTGGCAGTGCATCGTTTTTACTTGTCCTGAGGACAAATCTACTGACCTGGGCAAGAGACCTTGAAAGAAATTGCTAAAACTGTTTTCTTTTTAAGGGAATTCACTAGTTAGGTTGACAGATTTCATGGTGTTTTCACACTGAAGAGAGAAGACCAGGAGGCACTGCAGGAGGCTGAAAAGAAATGATTAGCCTTACCTTACCAGACTCTACAGATTGGCTCAATACCCTTGGCATGAGCATATTACCTCACACGTTCCGAAATGTTATACTCAAGAGGTTTTCCATGAGTGGAGAGTTTAAAAAAATAAAAAAATTAAAAATGGACTGACTCCCAATAGAGACTTATCAGGTAAATATTTCTTCTGCTTGTTTTGCTCTTTGAGAAATCTTTTGTAGTTTTCCCTCAGCTTTATTAAAGGACCTAGCGATGACTTCCCTGGAGCACATGGCCCCCAACTCCAGCTGATACACAATCTAAAAAATTTACACAGAAGAACTAGGAACAAGCTCCAAGTCCTGACGATGGCCTGAAAGCTGGAAGCCAGTTTGCAGTTTGGTTCACTTTGAAAAGTTAACTTCCATAGATCAGCATGTGGTCATCACTGTCTCCTGGCTTTATCTTACCAGAAGAGTCAAAAGTTGTTTTTCAATGAGCAGAAAACATGTAACTGCTATTCAGTGAGCTGAATGCTTGAGAAATTCCCACTGTACCACATGAATTCTGGGTAAGAGTTAGTCTTGTTTATGAGAAAAATCGTTGAGTGAAATTAAAAAGTGTTTGTTCCATTTAAGTTTCTTAAAAATAATAGCACAACCTGCAACAATTGGAAAAAAAGGAAGCTTTACCAGTCATTGATAAATTTGCTATTGTTTACTATCGCTATAGTATTATAAGCTCTTTCAAAACCAATGTTCTTTAAATTCTAGATCATTAAAATCACAGTAACAAACATGATCTTGATAGCAAATGGAATTGATCAGCTGAACAGACGCATGATTACTGTAAGATTAAGTATTAAAAACTAGAAGGATCTAGTCCTTCTAGCATCTGAATAATAAAATAAAGCACTTGAAAAACTAAGTCAGATTTTGCACAGTTCCATGCCGAAACCAGGACAGTATTTCTTTTCTGTACTGTTTTCACTAAAGAAACAGTACAGAACCGGCGCATCTCACATAAAAACACGCTGCATTCCATGTAACAGAAATCCACGCAACTCATCTCCCTCTTATGACATTTGTCCTCACGTTTCTCTGTGAAAGCATCTCACCCTACCTGTGATCAGCAGAAATGGTCTATCTGAAGGGAAGTCTACTGACAGATTGACTCCCTTGATCTCTGAACACGTCGCCAACTGGAAAACTTTCCGGGTATAGCAAAGACTTTTTATCCTGTATTTGGGTAAAAACGACAGAAGATTGGTAGCAGTTTTGGAGGTCTTTTTGCTTGGTTATTTTTAATAGTTTTCTAGAAACTGAAACTACCAAATGTTTAGCAGTAATTCAGGGAGTTGTAACAGCCACCTGATAGATTCAATTCAGACTCATTTCCGCTTTTATTTTGGAATACGTATGATGTTGAACATCCTCTACACAAAGCTTAACGCTTGCTGTACATCTATTTACATCTTCACGTTACCAATTGAAAATGGTAACTATACCCTGCTTAAAGAAGTACAAGATGACCAATGAAAACTTCAGTAATCTCCAAAACAACGCTTGCATGGAAGTCTGCGAGAAAAGCAAGCATTTTACTTTGTTTTGATGTCATAACTTAGCTGCTTGATGAGTGGAATTTACAGTTTCTTTCTGAACAGCTACCTTTCAAATTTCAGAAGCACCGCATGAAGTGCTTTCAGTGATATTTATTACAAAGAGACCACTAGTATCAAGTCATATTTGAGCCAGTCTATAAACGTTTTTTGAAAATAAATTGTAAAAACACTTCAAAAGCATTAACCATCTTAAAAACATTCACTTCTACATAAGTTAAATGACATTAGGAGAACCTATTTTTTAAAATATGGCTTGAGCTAATTTTAAACATGGTTGGAAAAGTTTGGCCTACACTGATTAAAATCTATATTTAAATGAAAGGAAAATTTAACCACAGAAACTAGGCTCATTTTAGAAACACAAGCATATCACTGCCAAAGTGCTGTCCTAAGTTTAAATTGCTGTCTGACTAAAACATTATAATTACAAGAAACTAAAATGGATTTCTAAATGTTTCAAGATGAAACAGCTATTGGGTAATTTGCAAGATATGCAATTATCTTCCGAATTCAAACACATAATGCTAATACTCGATCTGAACAAATGCAGGCTGTAGATTGTTCCTCGCATGGAGGTTTGGGAAATCGATGTTAAAAATCAATACCAACAGTAGATAAGAGTAACCATAATGAAACCTAAGAGCAAAATTACCAAGTGATGTGGAATTTATTATTTAGACATAAAGAATCTTCTTTGAGGAAAAAAAAAAAGTTTTGAATCTTATCTACTGCTTCTGTCTCTCCAAGAGCTGATCAAGCTAAACAGAGGATTCTCAGCACTTTCATGACTATTAAAACTGTGCAAGTGGCCAGACGAGGCATTTCAAGCAAGCTTTCACATGTAGCAAGACGGTAACATTTTTACCTTCAAACACCAGAGAGGGTCTTCCTAATAGATTTGAAGGGTCATACAGAGTATTTTCTGTTACTTAACAATTAACATTTATATTTGGGTGGAATCATCATCATACTGACCATGCAAAAGTTAAAAGGGGGAAAAAAAATAATACACACTAGCACTAGCCACAGATCTGTATGTTTGTTTCACGTATAGCCGAAACAAATTCCAGTTACTTTGAACAGTAAGTTAAATCTTGATCTGCGACAACCATTACCAGTCTGATACAAATAACCGTATCACAGGAAATCAAAGTAACTCCATTCCTGTTTAAAAAATCATGATTGTGCGTACTTGTCAGTACCTGCACTGCCTGCCATTGTTGGTCTTTGATTTAGCAAGAACAGTGCATGGCTTGGTTGTGTTTTGTTTCTTGTTCTCCTGTAAAAGCCTGGGATTTTGGTTATCTTTTGACTCTTCTCGCTCAAACCAGCTCTGTCATTTCAATGGGTTGGTGAAGGAGTACAAAACAATCTATCACTCATATATTAAATCACACCGGAAAATGTGAGCATGTCTGGGGACACAGTAGTTTAAAGGAAGACTTCCATGATTCAAACAGTAATTTTATAAAAGACTAAACTATTTTCAAAAATAATTAATTCTCTTTTACATGCAACATGTGGTGAGACACATAACTGCTTCATACAGACTCATCAGGCAGTCTATTCATTTAGTCTTCATGGCACCTCTGAAGCTGCCATCAAAAGAGAAGAGCAAATAGATACAGATTTCATTCAACCATGAGATATGCTGGATGTCTTAAAAACAACAAAACCACCGTAAGCTCAAGGAGAAAGCATTTGATACTAAGGAATACCTTTCAGAACCACTGGAATGAAAGCAATACCTGCTCCCTTGCTACCTAAAATAACATAAATAGCACATATTATACCAAAGGATGCCCAAAAAAACCACTCCCTTAAGAGCGATGGGACTTTTAATATCATAGATGCAAAGTCTTAGAAAGGAATGTTTAAAAGCAGCAAGATTGAAAAAAAACAGGTTTGTTTCAAGGAATCCCAGGGGATGGGGTGTGCAGAAACAAACACCAAAAAATAAGCCTGATGTCAGATTAAAGGCAGATTCATTTTCTCAAACTCATGAAAGTATAGTGGGTGAACCTAGTAGAGCAATTAATTTTGTATTGACGAGTAAAGACTCCCTCAGTTTTAAACCCCTAAGCATGTAAGACACCCTAATACAAACATGAAATTAAGTAATTAAGTTTACTATAGCAAAACAAATTCACAAGCAAACTATTTCAGCTAAGAGAAAAAGAAGAGACATTTTGCCTACATTTCAAGAAGTCTGCTAACATTGCTATCTCACATCTCATAGTGGCCTGCAGCAGCAACAATGGACTTTATAACACAGAATGGTCTTTCAAGAGAGATTTACTTTTTGGCCAGGTCAAAAAAAAGTCACATAAAACCAAACTGCGAGCCTTTGCACACACTCAGTGGGGCCTTGTTTCAAAAAGTCAACTCTCTAAAGGTTCCATTTTCCCCTCTCTTAGCTCTAAGTGCTGACTAAACAACACACATGCAACACAGACAAGCCAGCTCTCCTCAGTCCATAGCTAATAAAACATTAAAGCAGATTATGGAACTTAATACCAGATACTGAATATGAGGAGTCTTGTCCATGTGTTCTCAGCAACACGACCTGAAGAAATAAGGGAGCAAGGAAGGGACAACCTTGAACAAGTCTGTAAGTGGAGAACAGGAGAATAAAATTAGGAAAAAAAGAAAGACAGAGGAAAACAAAGATCATTTGTACGGGATGACTAGGTAGTAGGAAAGCATAAACTGAGACAGAGACTCTGCATCTCCCAAGAAGCTGGAAGAAGCAGCCAACGAAAGGAAAAGGTCTGTTTTGGCAAAGCAGAGGTTGGAGGAGTGGGGGGCGGCAGCACACTGAAAGACAGGAAAAGTGACAGGCAAGAATATAAATGTGACTGTCTAAATAAAAATTAAGAGACAAAAACTCCACAGGGAGAAGTCTTGGACAGAATCAAATAGAAAGGCCAGCAGAAGGACAAGAGGACTTGCACCTGAGGCAGTTCAGGTGATTACAAATCTAGCCTGGCATTATTAAAAATAGCTGCTGTAGAAGCAGAATAAGATGAAACTCATGACAGCCTGCCACCTGAGAGACTGGAGAAAGGATTTGCTGGATCAAGTAACCCTAACACTGCTAAAACCCCAGGCCGATGTGAAGATGATGCCTCATTACACTTCCAATTTTCTTTTCAGATTGCTTTTGCGAGGAGGGTAGGGAACTCCATGAAAGTAAAACTCATTAAGACTGAGGAGTTGGAACATACCAGAATCAAGGTTTCTCTACACAACTTCAGTTGGCTTTCACAGTAGGATACAATATTATTTTTCCTTCAAGGTTCCTGCCTCACTGAGTACACAGGGCGGACCAGCCCCTGAGGTCTAAATAATGCTTTGTAAGAGGCTTCCCTTTTTTAGCACAGAAGCTCTTTGGCAAGAAGTGAATGGAGAAAAGACTCTGGAAAGATGGGAAAATTCCTCCACAGACTCAGACTCCCTTCACTCTTACCACATATTCCCTACACATGGCTGACTTTTCTTTTTTTGATCCAAACTCTTCAGAAGTTTTAAGTGTAGTCCTTATTTTCTGAATGACCAATTTGAGATTTGGTTTCTCAAGGTAGTTTCACATTATATTTAACCCTCAGCTGGTTTACATTAGTGCAGGAGGAGAAACAGCTTTCATTCCTATCAGACCAAACGCTCAATAGAATAGGTTCCATGTGACAGAAAGCCATCCGCATAAAACTGTTAGATCAACTGTCCCTGCAACCATCCAACCACTAAATCCACTACAAAGAGAGTAGCAGTAACCCACGGCCAGTGATGCTGAAGGAGTGAGACCACACTTTTCAGCTGCAGCCCACACATCGACCAAACTATGTCTTCACACTGTTAAACTGTACCTCAATTTGCTGAGGAGCCAGATAGCACAGCTGCCAGTGAAGGTTTACATTCAGAGTATTAGATAATACTATAAAATCTGATTACAAAGTCAACCAACCCATTTCAGCTTTCTGCGTTCATTTTAAGACATACTTTGGCTTTCTTCCTTTTTTTAATCCTAGTTTCGCCATTTGTAATGTAAGAAGAAGAGGGGAAAAAAAAGACCATCTGTTAATCTCTGTGTTACAGCAGAGTAAGTTTGTGCTTGAGAAATAATATTAAAGCATTGTTGTGGTAACCACAACTGAAAGCTCCTGGGGTCCAAAAGCAGAGAGTGGGTGGTGTCTTCAAAACAAGAGCATGAAGTAAATGAGATATGGCAATACTTAGCAATCAATAAGCAAAACACACTACCCCATTATGCGAGCACAGTCCACTCAGTGCACTAGCGTAAATCGAGATTAAAAAAAGGCTAGTGGCTACCAAGTACTGTATCACAGTGAATACACATAAGCACCAATGTGAAGCTGCACGCGTAGTTTAATTCTAGTATTTATTTAAGGTACGCAGCTTTCCACAGCCACAGTTATGTTCTGAACAGCCTGGTTGTGAAACGCCACATGCCTTGTTCCATACTCACGCCACACTTCTTACACAAGGACCATTCAGGTCAAAGTTTAGCTTTGCCAGAGGGCAAATCTAGCCGAGACAGCAGCAAACATGCCAATACCAACAGGAGAAGTGACGACAGGCACAGTAAACAGGGAAAACCACCCAGCTACAGTTGGCAAAAACTGACTGACTTCTGTGTATGTGCGAGTCATAACAAGAGACTCTGCTTTTTCCAAAAGGAAGGATACTAAGGATGAGATTATAGCAACAAGCCTCCGTTTATTCCTCTAGATGTAATAAACCCAGCAGTACTGAAACCAAGGTTTCGGGTAACGTACACGTTCCGCACACACTGAACGTATCCCCAGGCGAAGCTCAAGCGCTCTCCTCCAGCGACTCCTCCTCTGGCATCGCCGCGGCTCCCGGCCCTCCTACAGCGCGCCGACCATGCCTGGGGAGAGACAGCAGGAGGGTCACAGCGGGGCAGGCCGCACCTCAGCGAGAAAACAACCGGCAAGGCCGGGCCAGCGGCGGACACCCGGAGCGGCTGGTCAGCCCCGCCGCCGGACCACCCGTGCCCGCCCGCCCGCCCGCTCGCTCGCTCGCTCCCTCCCTCACTCTCCCTCACCTGAGACGGGGCAGCGCCGCGGCGGGAGGAGGCTCCGCTCCGCTCCCCACTCAGGAAGCCGCCGCCGCGGGGAGCGCGGCCGCGCTAGCACCCAGCGTCGCCAGGGCCGCCGCCGCCGCCATGTTCCCGCTACCACCGGCGACCTCTGACCCCCCCCAATCACTTCCGGTCACGGCTGTCAAGCCGTTGCCATGACAGCGCTGCCGGCCCCGGCCGCCCTTAAAGGGGCAGCAACCACTTCACCACCACCCACCACCCCTCGCAACCCCACGCCCACTCCTTACACACACACACTCCTTACACACACAGACCTAGGGAGCGACCAGGTGTCTGAGGGAGCTGTGTGCCCGGGGGCGGCAGGCACCCCACCGCCCTGAGGCCCAGCCCCGCTGCCCTCGGCCACCTCTCCACCAGGCTCCAGGAGTCTGGGCCCCAGCTCGCCTCAAAAGTGGGTTTAAACCAGGCCTTTCAGGGTACGCAGAGCCCTGCTGCCGCTCCCACAGGGCAGCAGGTGGGAGAGGATGGCTTCGGGCACTCGGGAAGACAAAGCACTCGTCTTAATTTAGTTATTAGCTAAAAAGGGGACAGTGATTCATCTGCCCAACAGTGCTGTATGGAGGGGAAAATCCTGCTATTGTTAGCTGTGGATTTTGTCATAAAATAGCCTGTCGAGTGCGAGAGAAGTGGAAAATGATTGTGGCATGGTTTCCACTCTGCCGTGAGGAGATGGTTTCTCTTAACTTTCTCTGAAACTGGCAATATTTTCAGCTTTTATTGCACCATGCTTTACTGCTGCTCACTGTGGACGCGGTTAACCTTTTTATACGCTTTCCACATGTATGATTTATAAGGTAAACAAATCTGGTGAAACCCCCAATCCAAGAAGGAAAACTCCAGGAGGTTTTAAGTAAAGTTTTATGCTTGTGTAAAACCAAAGTGCGCCCATGCCCGGCTGACTAGAGCTGTTGGATTAGGACCAAAGCGACCTGGGATCTCTTTCTAACCCCACAACAATTTCACGTGCTCAGGTGAACATGCCCCTCTGCAAAACTCCTGCAAAGTACAAATACCAGGGCAAAATCTGATGCCAAACCCATTTAGGGATATATTGCCCCATAGCCACCCCCCTGGTGGGATCCCTCTTTTCTACTGCAGTTAGTTTTGAGGAAAACACCATCTCTTCTGAAGTGCCTACAATCATTCAGTGAGAAGTCATTGCCTTAATAAGTACCTTCCCAGAGCTGAGAATCATTTATCAATTTGACAGTACTTGAAATAAAAAAAATATGGAATGAGCCTTCTGGGAATCTCATCCTAAAAGTCATAAAAATGTTGGAAATTCCATTGCCATCCCTTTTTGAAGGGTCTTGTTTGTTCATTCATCCTGCAGAAGTAGGGGCTAAGGGAGGACTTAGTTGTCTTCCACTGGTGGAAGGTTATTTAGGAAGTGAAGCCAAACTTTTCAGAGGTGCGCAGCAAACAGATGAGAGGCATTGGTCCTGCCTTGCAGCAAGACAAATCCCAATTAGATGTTAAGAAGGAGTTCTTCAAAATGAAGATGGGCAAGCACTGGAACAGGCTTCCCAAAGACCTTGTGCAATCTCAAAACTGGTCTGGACAAGGTCTTAAGTAAAAGTACTAATAGCATCCCAAGTGCTTCAAAATGTCATAGCTGAAGAGATGAAGACAACTTCTTATTAGCTTCCACTTTCTTTTGTGTCAGGAAGCTGTTTGTTGGGTGATTCAGCTTACCTGGCTTGTGCTAACTATAAAACAGGCATTTAGTCAGACTTATTCATCAAGTTTCCCTGCTCTAAGCAGCTCCAAAAGGTGGCCCAATCCATCCTACAAGGGATGTCTAAGGCAGCTCAGCACACGGGGAGCTGAAATGGCTGACTGTGGTAGCACTCTCACTGGTCAGACAGATAAAGCTAGGCAAAATGAATCCTCACTGATGCCTCCTGAAAATAAGGACAAGAGGAAGGCAAACTGAAGAATTTCAAGTAGTTAAGCCCAAGACTTTAGGATGAAAGAAATAACATAGGCAGAATGGCTGTGAGGGGAATATGTGACTTGGGCTGTCAGCCTCATCAGTTTGAACAGTAACGCATGGAAGAAATCTGCGCTAAAATGGGTTAATAAAATCTTGAAGAAGATTTTGTAGCTAAGTAAGGAGCTTTGGCACTCTAGCGTGTATCTCTGAGCACCAAAGCATGGGCCAGAATCTCACTGCAGCCCACTCTGCCATTTCCAGGGTGACCCTGGACAAATCACTTCACTCTCCCTATCAGTGTAGTAGGAATAATGACACTTTCTTTCTGCTGAGACTGCTGTTGGGAGATAATAATCAAAGTTCGTAATTTGATTAGAAATTCTGAAACACTATACAGCTCTCCTTCTTACAATGCCAACACCTGGCTACACAAACTTCCAGTTAAGATATTTTATTTATAACTGTGGAGAAAACAATTTGCTAAGACAGATAATAACCAGTAATTGTATTCCTGTTTTGCTTAAGGACCCCAAAGCAGTTTTGTACTGTTTGTAGAGAAATCATTTTGTCTATCACATTGACATGCAGACGGCTGAAGAAGAACATGACATCTTTTCAACCATTCCCTGTGGCACTCTGTTAGAAAATACAAAGGAGAATTTAATTTTCAGTTGCAACTACACAGGGAAAGTAGATAAGCACCTTGTGCTTTACAATCCTATACTTAACGCTGAACTTGTGTGAGGTGAGCTAGCGTAACAGTTTTGTTAGAAAGCAAAAAGTCTGCTCAAGAAAAATACAGGCATTCATAATGCCCCTACAGTTTTTGTGAAAGTGGAAAGTACAATTTCTACAGCCAAAGACAACAGTGAGGGGAAGAAAAGAATGTTCAGTATTCAGCAAAAAGGAAGAATCCGGCTGACTGGAAATGTATGTGCATTTCAGAAGGCTTTGTTAAAATAATATTAAGGTACTGGCTTTACCTCCACAAAAATAATGCCATTTGAAGCTGAAGTCAAGCTTTTGACATGTTTGAAGTAAAACAATATCGATTTAATTTAGCCACAAAACAGTACCTGTGGGTAGAGCTGTAAGCAGTGAGGCCTGATTTCCAACAAACTCGCTCCCCGTATCCCCCAGACCACCTCCGTCCCCGCTGCATTAATTTCGTCTCCTCCCCACACCACGGATGAACAGTCCCGCAAAGCAAGAAGCAGGAGGTGTGGGTTGGCCAGTGAGTACTAGCTGCCAAGAGAAACAATAATGTTTGCTCAGTGGGGGCATGAATTTAGTTCTTGCTCCTCTGGCGCGCTGTCTGCATTAACAGATATTGTAGGAACATGTGTTTTTCTGAGACTACTGCCATTCCATCAAGTTTGAGTTAAATTAATCAAAAAGATTCAAAAGTTATTACAGGGGGGAGACAGATTGAAAGTCAGCGTGGCCGCATAAGCAATATTCATGTAGAAATGAGACCGAAAAAATAGAGTTGACCACAGTGGGGGGGGGGGAAATCAATGAAAACCTTTTTGGAAGGGGGCGAAATTAAAAATGATTCAGACTTTCTAGTTGTGCTAGCACCTGAGAAACAGAAAGTGAAAACATGAAATGAGAAGAGCTACCATCCTTCCAGTGACAGGACTTGGAAATGTATGGAATGAAGAATTTAAGATATTGCTAGTAACATGTGAAAAGGGAATTTTTTGGCTATAGCTGATGTAGGCTTTACATAACGTTTTTAGTGATATGATTTGCAGTGGGACCCTTCCATCTATCCTGTGTTGACATAGCTCACCTGAATGACAAGTGGCATCACGGAGCTTGTAACAAGACGCTAAGAGAGGGGAGAGAGAGAAGAGGGGAAAGGATTCAAAACCAGTGTCACTAACAGCAGCAGTATGCCTAAAACATTTTGGGTTTTAATCACTATTGCTTAGTTCTGCGTTTTACTCATAGATTAAGTTCCCTTGGGGCCTATATCTGAGCTGAGGGACCATGTGGCACTCGAAAGGAAAGAAAAGATGAGCAACATGGAAAATATCTTTAAGCAGCCAGTCTCACCTCCCTAGAACTGCCAAAAAAGAGCAGAAAGAAAACTTGTGTTCTCCTGTTCTTTGCAAAAGCCTCAGTCACTTGAGTGAGGAGACTCTCTAGGAGCTCTTGTCGCTAAATGGCCTGGGCTGTACTTGCATCAAAAGGTTTTCAAATTGTGACCCACAAGATTCTTATGGGTCTGCCGAGACCCTGCTGTTCACGTGGCTATTTCCACCTCCTAAGTCACATCAGAACGTGTTAAATGCTTTCCTAATGGTCCGATGCCATGTAAACAATTGCAGAATTAGCCCCAGAGATGTTATAAAATGCTAAATTGAAGGATGGGAAGAAGAGGAAGAGGAAAGGATTGTGTGACAGAAAGGGAAAGATGAGAAGGGATCATAAATGCAAGAGGTGGGAGGTCATGAGATGCTGTCCCCAAAGACCTCTGCCCCAGAGAGCAGTGCAGGTACCATCATCACAACCTCTACTGTGTTTGTTCCTAAAAACCTTTAGGATGGCCCTGCCCTGATCCCTCTGCTCTGCCCTAACACTCCTCATAGGCCTCATTTGCCAAAACTGCAGTACTCCACATCCACCTGGATTTTTCCTCTCTCGTGGGTTTTCTAAGCAAATTTCACTCCCTGTGAGAAGAGCTAAGTTACTTGATGTCTGGATTGTTCACCTTCTCGCTTTCATTTTCTTACTTTTCTGGAGGGTTGGAGATATGGATACGACAAGCCCACGTAAGGATTTTCACCTCTCCATCTGCTTGCAAAGGAAAGCAGATATCTGAGCCCACGTACCCTCTTAGGTGTGGAAATTTGCTAACTGTTCATAACATGCCTGAGCTGCACTTGTTAAATTTTTTCAGAAACAGCAGAAGTAGTGAAGGGGCCTTGACTCACAGGGTATCGGCACAGCAATGAGTAGAGATTACCGTCAAAACAGGGGAGGCAGTGACAGCATGGAAAGCTTGCACTGATTTAAGCTGGTATAATATTTCTGGTGCCAGTAAGGTAGGTGTATATCTCTGGAGACAGACTAAGCCCGTTCTTATGCACAGCCCCATGAACAGCAAACAATAAAGTCCACTGTTTACTGCCCTACAAATATAGTAACTGGTATGGGTGATATAATGGATTTAGCTGATTTGGGAAACACTATGAGTTTAAATGTTTTTGCTATCAAATTCAAAAGGCATCTGCAGGTATAACCATGAATGGCAATGCAATAAATTACTGGGTTTTTTAACCTCCCCAAAGCTAAAGAGAAGATGGATTTAATTCAGAAATGTTTATTTGATTTAGTTGCTGTTTGGTTCACAGGAGACTCCCTGCAGGGGCAATAAAATCCAAGGCTGCCTTTTTTATAGTGCTAAGATTTTACACTGCAGTCCTCTCCAGTCTTTTTAAATGTGTCCCTCTCTTGTTTCAAATACTAAGAAATTCCATTCATCATGACTCAGAAATTTCAGAGATGGAAACGATCTATTAAGCCCTATGATCCATCTCCTGAGCCGTGCAGAATTGCTCCCTATAGTGCCTTTGTATTTTTAATATTTTGTCCATCAAGTTTATAAGGTCAAATTACCGGAGTGTTTTAAATCACATTTCATGTTTGCGTAAACAAATACATGGTTGTTGCATTTCGGTGTAATTGTTCTTACAGATGTACCGGAGAAAGGAGGCAAACAGTAGCCAGGATAAATGGCAGGTGTCAGTATCAGCAGGGGGTGTTTTGGTGTTAAATGCGATCAGTGCTGTGCACAGTGGGCTTTCAACTATTCCTCTTTGGAGAATGGTCATTCTAATGTCAGTCATTAGCAATTTGCTGTTGGTCACTTGGGAACAGCATGTTTCCTACAAATTGCTTCTATTAGTCACCAGTTCTTGTCTAAATAATTGACTATGGGAGAGAGAGAGAGAGCCTGTGTGAGACAGGAGTTAACAGTATGGCAGAATGTATGGGTACATTGTTATAAGACACATACTTTACATTTTTTGAATGCCAAAAAGTAGTGGAATGGGCTCAGATCTCTTTTATGCTGGGGTCAGGCCAGAGCTGCACCACTGAAGTCCAATGGAGCTGCTTGAAAAGCCAGTGCTAATGTACATGAGATCAGTATCTGGCAGCAATACAGCAGTACATTTGCTTGTCTCTGAAATGCAGTCACCTCTGGCACGAAACCTGGCAGCTGTTTCACATAAAATGTTAAGGATGTGGACCAATATCCTTCAGGAAAGGAGGAAGAAAAAGAGGAGAAAGACCATGGACGAGTCTCGCTAGTTTGCACCCTTCAGATTCCTGTCGACAGCCCGTTTAGTGAAAGATCCTACACTGTGTTGTTAGTTCAAGTACCTGCTGTTTTGACAGCCTTTTATCTCACTGAAAATAGGTGTTTTGGCATGACAGTAAATAAATGGAATGAAAGAATTTAACTTGCCTACTAAAAAGAAAAATGCTGTGGCAGAGAAAGCAGGTCACAGTCAGTAGCACATCAGCATTCAGCTATGTCTTTCTCGTCGGGAGCTTCAGTCTTCCCACCATAACTTCTGAATACGTTCTACTTGACCGCTCTTATGGTCCTACTATACTTGGTTTGTGAAAGCTGAGCCTGAGACCGTGGAGGGGTAAAAGGTTACAAATGTCCTCGTGATAAAACTCATGTCATAGTTATAAGGAAATACGTAAGGGTTTTTTTGTTGATGAGGTACTTTAGAGATGCCAGAAAAAGGGGGCTTTGAGATCATACAAGTCATTCTGGAGCCTCTGAAAACTTATATTGGGACTCCAGTGCAGGCATGTTGAACACAGGCGCAGGGAGAGAAGCAGCAGGACCAAAGCTGCCGATCTCTGGACTGATGTAGAGGGGACTGGGTGGTTATTCCCCAAGATCTGAGTAGGAGCTTGAGGGGGATACTGGGAAACCAGAGCTTAATTATTGCTGTCGTACAGGGAGGCAGCAGCACTGGGACAATGGATGGGGGTCAGAGAGGGGACAGAGGAGCCAGCCTTACGTAAGCCATTTCTCCAAGTTACACAACGGAGAACAGTAATAACACTAATACACTTTTATAATGCATTCCTGTGGAGATTTAAAATGCTTTGAAAAGGTAAGTAAATATTATATCATAAGGTGGCAGATGGAGAACCCAGAGCAATGAGGAAATAAGTGGCTTCCTTGTCACTGTAGGGAGAGGCAGAAGTGTGGTGGGGAGCAGAAGGAAGGTCTGTGGATCCCTGTGAGCGCTTGGTCACAGCCTCTCTAGTGCCCGGGTCTGCTGGACAGGACGAAAGCTGGCAGGTTAGAAAGACATTTTCCCTAAATCAGGAAACAAATCAGAACAGAGAAGCAGATTTTTCAAGATGGGAAAAGATGTTTGATGAAAACAACAGAGAAGCATTTTTGGGTTCCCAGGATTTTATTACCTTTTCTAGTGTGAGCCAAAGGATCCTATCCAAGTTTCCAGAGATTACTCCTCACAGGAAAAGCAAAGCCCTAATAAAGGACATAGCAATTGCACAGTAAAAACAACAACAATAATAAAAAGATGGCTTTTGTTTAATTACCTGGAGAGGTCCAGTGTGATGCAAGTAAAATGTGGGATAACAAGCTCCACGAGACAGGTGACATCTACAGGGGCTTGTCAGACCAAGGCAGCAAAGTGAGACCAAGTGAGGTGCTGGTGGGGAGCAAGGAAAGACAGCGCTCCCAGTAGCATGCACCTGCCTATGGTCTTCATGGTCAAGCTGCTGTTTGTCATCAGTGCTAGTGGCCCTCAGGAGTTTTCTGCCCTCTCAAAAAACTGTTCAAACCGCTTGTTGATTTCCTAGTGATAACAAACCCGCCACCTCTCCTTACTACCTCTCCAGGCTGGACTAGTTCCTTCAGGGTTAACACAGGGGGAGCAACCCAACCCAATCACTGGATGCAGAGGGATCTCCATCCTCCGGAGGATGTATCCTGTGCCTTCGAGCACATCTGCCCCATGTAATAATAAGGAGTGCTGCCATCACGCCGCTCATCCCTGTGGAATTGCTACGTGCTGAGGACAGCCCCTGGCTGCCCCTGTGCTGGACTTACAGCTCTTGGTCCGTTCCAGCTGCTCTGCCTCCACTCGATGGGTGCAGCTGCCCTCTTTCTGCCCGGGCCGTTTGTTTTCCCTGGGCAGGCAGAAGATCTCCCTGCCTGCCTTTGGGTGGCTTCAGTTCACGTACAGGAGCCTTGGGCAGTTCCTGTGCCGTGTGTCCTCTCTCCTGCCTGCAGTCCTGCTGTGAGCAGGACAGGTCCTCCAGGAGAAGTGTTAGCTGGGGAGATCAGAATGTGTGGTTCAGGACTTTTCCTGCAAGACAGAAATTGAGCCTTCATTAAAAACTCAGCTCTCACTCCTCCTGGACTGAAATGAGGGCTCAGTCGTGCAGCCAGATGTAATGTTGTACAGATCTGTAGGACTAGTCCTGTGTTGTCTGTGTTAGTTTAGATTTCAGGGATTTATGGAAAAATGTATGTCCTGTCATATGAAATGCAGTAACTAATAAACAATGATTTGCAGCTCTCCAACTGCAACATTTAGCAACCGTTTGTGGCTGCAGTGTTCTAATAGGTCAGTGAGTAGCCAGGTGTTGCCCCCATTTCTGGACGGGGAGACCTAGAGCACAGGACCGTTGCTGAAGATCGCTTCCTTTTCCAGAAGGGGTGGTGCATGGCCTCCTCCCCCGTTATAATCCCCCCGTGGGCAATACTGCTGCCAGGAAGAGCCATAATCTCCCCTGGGTGGGGTGAATGGCACAACAGGAACACCTCCAGATCATCTTCCCTGGCTCACTCCTTGGACAGGCTTATCCATGGGTTTGGAGGGGAGAAAGGTAGAAAAGCACCAGCCATCACTGCTGGAAAGGCCGTACATGTGGCTGCCAGGAAGAATCTGGCCGTGATTACATGAAATCCAGTGCTGTTTGGTCAGTCTCAAGTGGACGCTCTCCTCTGCTCTGGCTCATCGTGGACAGGATCCGGCGTTCTGGGCGAAAGCGAACGCAGCAGCTGAGGCTGGCACAGAGGGGACTGAGCCAGCTTCAGAAAAAGCATGTGGCTTTCCAAACATCTTGCAGTCCAAAGCAAAACCAGCAGTTCTGACATGCTGTGAGCAATAAACAATGAGCTTTGTCAGCATGTCTAGAGGAAATGATAATTCCCGGAGTGTGAATGATGAAATGTTAACCAAGATGGAGGCTTGGGATACCATTGTGGTTAGGAAAGCATATGTGCATCAGTGTGGAAGAGCTGACACTACGGCAAAGAGCCCTAACTAAGGCATTAAGATCTTCCAGGTCTCTCAGCTTATTCCCCAGTGGTGTTTTCTCCTGTTCCCTGCGTAAAGTGTAAGGCACGTTGCTTATGCCGAAAGGGAGATTTGCACTGTTGTAACCAGCACCTGAATCCACCCCTCTCCCTCCATGGCTCTTCGTCACCTACCGCTCAGCACTGCCATTCAGCCCCTCTGAGACACACAGGTCTCGGTGCAGGTCAATTTACTATTGAACATGCATTACGAGATTGGCTATCCTTCTTTTCCATCCTTTGTACTAATAGGCAGTTCCGATTGCTCTGGTCTTTTCAGTGTAATATAAAGCCTAATGAAATCAGTGGGAGTGTTTTTATAGCTTACCATGACCTTGGCAGAGACCTGGTAGCTCTGTGCTTTAATATTTTGCAAATCTGTTGCATAGTTTCAAGGCCAAAAAGAGTCAAGGTGTATTTTTCCCCTTTGCTTGGAGGATATTAAAGCTATCCACTGCAAACGGTGTGAAGTGTTTCCAGTCACTCCAGCAATAAATAGCACTGACATGCATGTATTAGCAGGAAGCAAGAATAACTAGAATCAGAGAAAATGATGCAATTATTCATAGTAATAATATTAATTTCATAATGTCATCACTGTAGGGGTCTATTGCAATAAATAACCTCGAGAATTATCTAAGTGCGTGTGACAGAGGACGTATGTGCATATGAAATCTGATTACACAATAACTTTTTCCTGATGTGCCCTATGAAACATGGAACCTTGATCTCACTCTCCAGCCACCCATCCTGGGGTTTTAAGAAAAATGACATTCAGTCCCATTATTCAATGCTGGAGAAAAAAAACGACTCAGTGTTCTGCTATGGCTAGTGTTAACCTCAGGCATTTCTGGCATGTTTCTGCTGTAAATTCATTTTATATGTGGCCAGGAAGTACAACATCTTGTTGCATCATGTAAGAAAATACCATATTTCTTCCGTGTTGCTCATTTCCAATCTACAGAAGCATCTGGTGGGAGCATGTCAGAAGATCTGTCACTAAATGTAAAAATTTCAGCCCACAATGCAGTTTCATGCCTAAGTCTCATCTTGAAAGAGCAAGGTCAAATCATATTTTACTTTTCTCCCTTTTTAACTGCGACTTTTATTGTCCGTCTCTCTTTCGTGCATGACAATGATTTTCTTTTCTACCCAAAACTGGTTTTGCCACTGTCAATTCTGGGCAATTTGTTTTCAGATGGAGATTAACACTGCTGCTTCCCAGGAAATTAACACTACTGCTTCCTCAGCGCCTTAGGTTTCCACTGAAGCCTGTCCCACAGCTTAACATGTCTGAGTTTTGAGGCACTCTTAGCAAAAAAATACAAAATACTACACAAGAAAAAGTAATAAAAGGCCAAACACTCCAGTTTGCATGAGAGATACTGCAGTGCTTGAGATGATGGCTAGCCACACTGCGGCATTTGCTACAGGGGCACTGATTTGTTGGACGATCCAAAGGCTAATCTTTAGTGCCATGAACATGAGCTCTCTCCCACCTCTTGTTCCTTTTAATTCCTCCCTCTTCAGACCAAGCCAACACCTGCTTCACCATTCCTATCATTCTCACAATGGCAGCCCCCAAAAAATGTCTGTTGAGCGTTAGGAGGATGGCAGAGAGACATTTGCACAGCATAAAAATTACTCTCATTGCTCCTACTAAGCCAAGGTCCAAGCCACAGAGTCTTGCGCGCTGTCTACTGGCACAGTGCCTGTCAACTCACTGCCCCATACGTACAGACGTGGAGCCCTGCAGTAACAGAATCGGATCGTTTCTGTCACGCTCGTCTCTCATGACCTGCCCGTTTCTGTCTCCACGCCATGCCTCCCATGAGGGTCTCTCTGTCACCTGGTTAATCTGAAAATGGAGATGTGGATAAAACAGGTCGCATTTCCCAGCGGTCAGACTGGTTCCTCTGACATAAGCCTCACGCTCTTAATAGAAGCAGGAAAATTTGAGAAAATACATCTGATGTAATTAGCGTAACCTTTCTGCCAGGTGGTTAACAGCAGAGAAAATGTCTGGATTTAATATACCCATGGCCCCTCTTGATAAAGGACTGAATTCCAGTCTCCACTTAGAAACCTGAGAAAACTAAACATACCCTCCCTGAGAGCTCTTAAAGAGATGGATTTCCACCGCTCACTTGCATTCCCAGATCTTTATTAGGCAAGAGGGAGTGCAGTCATAAAGCCAGGCGAAACCAGCAATGGCAATATATATCCAGATAATGAGCAAAAGACCCCTCTTTTTCAGATCTGTTGGCAGGGTTCCACCTCCTTCCCTTCCCTCTCTCTAGTGAAAAGGTCCCCCAGGGAGAGCACCTCCAGCACCTCACCCGGGGTCAGGATCAATGAGCAGTCCTACCCAAGGCACCGATGGAGGACCCCAACTGTACTGGCAGTGCTACGGATAGAAGAGCTCTCAGCTGCCTGCACAAGCACCCAAAGACCTGGTGATAACACACACTGATGCTCCAGACCACCCTTGGGATGAATCGGGCCATGTGGCATGGAGCTGCAAGGCAGGAGTTTAGGCAGCAGAGTGCCATCAACAAACCGGCGTTGGAGTGTGGTCTGCCCTCCTGCACTGCACTTACTCTTACCTCCTCGTAGAGCCTACTGGTAGAGGTGGAAGAACTATTCCAGCCTGCTTTCTGGCAAGTTGTTAAAGCAATCCAAGTACACAAAGGACAGACCACCTTCCTGTGCAACTGTGATGCCTTTTCCTCTAAGACACTATCATAAAAGTTAGGCGTCCACATCTCTATGTCCTGAGCACAAGAGTCTTTGAAGTTTCAGGGTCTCAGGTGGCTGGAAAGGAATAACCGTGATTTCCAAAACTGGTTTATTTTCTCAGTTGCGCTTGACTGGGAAATTGCATCATCCCAGTTTGGAGGTGGGAACTTCACCTGTCCTGTCTGTTGTGTTGCTGTAACCTGCTCTGCCTAGTACTATAGTTTCAAACTTTTTGGAGGCTGCTGCTTCACACTGAATAGGTTGTGCCCAAGGCAGTATTTACCATGAGAGGATAGAATATATTCCACATATATTCCATCATTTATTACTGCTTATAAATGATTTGGGGCTGAAGATGTAAATGTTGATCTTCAGTGTGAAAGGCTTAGATGATTTAACTCGTTTACTCAACTTTAGGAGACTGACAGCTTTTTAATTACAAAATCTATTCCTCTCCCCTTCCATTCTGCCTTACTGTGTCTTTTTGGAGTTTACTGAAGTACCCAAGGGCTGGGTACTAATTCAGTTAGCTCTAGGCTGGATTCTTTGCCACATTTAAGCTAAGTTCAAAACTAAGCATTACTCTTAGAGATGAAGCTGTGGAGTTAGAAACGATTGGAAAGCTGGACGTGAAAAATGCTAAGTCTGAAAGATTTGGATATTTTCCAGGTTTTGCGTATTACAGCCTTTTGCCTGTCTAATTTATACTTTGTGCCCATCCTAAACCTAGAAACATAATCAGAAAACCTAAGGGAATCCTTCTGAGACCCTGTAAACCTACCTTCTCTGTAAGAAAAAAGGAGGTGCTTTCTCCTTTCCTGAAAATCCCCATTAAAACAACACATGGCCTTGACTCCAGAGCAAGAAGCAGCAGGATAGTAGTCAGGACTGAAGGAGGAGACTATGTGGAAAAGACAGAGATAGTCCAAACAGCAGCAAAGTGGCAACATGAATTGTCCATGTGCACGTATCCAGGTAAATTCGCTCATTTCTGTCTCTGTCATGCGCAGCTGATGTCCAAGGAAAGCCATGCTGACTGGTCAGTGTCACAGCGGAGCTGTTAAGAGCGTAACTCAGTGTTTGGATAACGCATCCAGGCATTCTCCTGGCTGTCCAAACACATCGTGTGACATGGACGGAGGTAAGAGAGTCTGTCTGGACAGTTTCAGTGAGGAACAGGATTCATCTTTCCCACTCGTATTGAAGCCTTTCTTTTTGGTTCTGTTCTTTTCTCTCTCTTTTTCCTTTTTTTTCCCCGTTTTTCCAGAAGGCGCCCATCCAAATGGCCCTATGAGTTGCGTGTGCCATGCAGCTGTTTCCTGTTGAGCGGCCATCAGCTGGCAGCAGGCCGTGGGGGAGCGGTGGCTGCGGTGACCTCTCTGCCATAGGGTTTGCACAATGCCCTGGGAACTCTGGGAACGTATGGGAATGATGTACACAGGAGATATTCCTGGGGTCATTACACACCACAGGAAGAGCCTGGATTGCAGCGGTCCTATAAATTTCCTTCATTCATCTCCGCTGAAGTCAACAGTCGAAAGCAATTTTAAGCACTTGGATCATACAGAATATATAAATACCTGTATTCTGGCTGGCTGTAACAATTCAATGATAAGTATGACTCCCTGGTGAATGAACAGGATATCACAGGCTTATTTTATCTTCCAAATGGGTCAGAGTTGAGTCTTTTTCTGGATTTCCACATTAATTTTCTCTTAACAGGTTAGGTTTTTACTCGGAAAAGACATTGTTATAGTTCTCAGACTCGCGGTCACAACAGAAACATCTCCAGATCTTCCTTAGATATTTAAAATAAATTTGTTACAACCTGTGATTTGGTTCCACTTTCTAACGAACACCCTCATTTTTATATCTGGATATAGTTTAGGCTTATGTATTCAGCCTGCATTCCACGTATGTAGATCCAGTAACCTTGAATCAATATGTATCCCTTCATGACTACTTTAAGGGGAATAAATATTAATTAACCTTTATAGTCAATAATGGCCTTTCCTGTGGTATCCCTGTTTGCATACCGTTGTCTGAAATGATGAAGTTATATCCCTTGCTATATATATATATATACACTATTTTCAGTAACAATATAAGATTATAAAAAAACCCCTATAATTTCTTACAAGAAGAGTAATTTTGCATTTTTTTAAATGCTGCAATTCTAGCATTTTTAAAAATTTCAACAGCCATTTACAAATGCTGAAAGTTTCATCTGAGAGCTGGTTGAAAAATGTGGAAAGTACTGAAGCGAGCTCAAGAGTCAGATTATTTTGGCTAGTGTGAGTATTTCTCTAGGCCTTAAAAATAAGGCAGTGGGATAAAAGAAATTCTGATCTTAGCGTTAGACTTGTAGGCAGAGTGTAATGCATGTGTTGTGTTTTCCAGTGTATTTTGGCCCTTGTACTCAATATGCAAGAAACATATATATATACACACACACATAGAGTCTCCACTTTTCTTCACTTGTATGTTCAGTTGAGCTGTGTTTAGACTTCGAAGGAACGTGCATGAAAGTACACACACGTGCATGGACACAGACATAAATCCAGCTCTGAACATACACATACAATAGATGCATAATTTGTGCTTATGCTGCGCGTGCTGCCTTGCTGAAGCCTTTCAATCAAAGATCTCAAAGTATTTTAAAGTCATTTAAGAACCAAATATCCCATGGGTGTAGTCATGAGCTACCAGTATACCTTGTCCCTTGTTCACGTATTTCACTAGCAGCGTGTTGAGTTGTATGCCTTGTGAATACACACTAGATAAAAATTAACCCTCTCATCACTATTGCAAACGATATATTTATAAGTTTCCTAGTGAAGTGAGCTGTTTCTCCCAAGTCCTTGCTCATTAGCAGGCCTAGGAGCAGCACCCAGGAATGTTACCAGCCCGATCTGTGTACTCATCATCAGAGCAGGTGATTTCTCCGACATCTCATTTTGCTACACACTGCTCCTTTAGGTTTTCATATCCTGCTCATCATCCTGAAACAGAAGGAATGACGTCAGAAGCACCCTCAGCTCCAAAACGGGTTGCTCAGAACCTCCCAGGATTCAGCCCAGTTTTATCAGAGGAGACACAAAGTGCGGTGATCGTCAGCTGGGTGAATCCCAAGGGAGGACCGCAGGATTTCTGTTAGACACTTTGACGAGCCGGGCACAAACCTATCAGCATCCCAGGTCTGCTCTGAACATGACAGAAAGAAAAACAAAGTTTTAAATTAAAAAAAGAAAACCCATCAAGGTTAATCTTTCAAAAGCCACAGTCCATCTGGATGTCTTCTTCCTTGGTATTAATTATGAAGATTCGCCCTGTAATCCATAAGCAAAATATGAGTGAGATGTAAGCTTGCTGCAGTTGCACTTAATATTTTGCTTGCTAACAGGGCATCTAATCCACCAGGAGCAGGAATTCATCAAGCCTCAGGGGCTACCTAAAGCACACAATCCCTCTAAATGAGCAGTAATCTCCTCTGTTGAATCTTCAATCTCATGAACTAATAAGTGATGCTAAAGGCTCATTTGCTTTGGGAGCTCCCAGCGGTGGATGGGACGACGCTGTACCCAGCTCCCGGTGTAGCAGCGAGCAGAGCCCTGAGACGAGTGTGGGCAAAGAGGCAGATTCCTGGCATTTTTTATTGTCACAGCAAAGAGCACTTCCTTCCTTGGCGCGCCAGCACTCTGCCAAAATTTGTGAGCCACATGAACGCCGGACTAAAAAGATCCCACTAACGGTCTCGAGCAGCGAGATCAATAATAATTTCCACGAACTCCGCTCTTTCACATAACGCCTCCCTCCCTGTTCCCCGTGGGATAAACAATGGGATGCAAGGCTGACATTTTGCAGATGCTGGGAGCGCAGGCGGTTCCGGCAGCGGCGGCGGGAGGAGAAGGAGGCGGTGCGGGGGAGAGGCACAGGCGACTGAAATTCATTACTTGGAGAGGTCGAGGGGGTCAGCGACAGTGGCGCTGAATGGATTTTTCCAGCCGTTTCGAGCTGAGATTTGCACTCTGTAATCTGAATGCTTTTATCTATTTCTGAAAATAGACAGGAATTTTTTCCACAGGCTGCTCCAATCTGGCCATGGAGATGCAGGGAAGGATTACAGGGATAAATTCAGGTTTTGTTAAGCAAGCGTAGCTTTTCCAAACCAAACATAGGCAGCTTTCTCGCGGCATAAACATGCATACAAGAGTTCTCTTGTTGGAAGGACACATCCCCTTGTGCAAGAGATGAAAGCGCTGGGTGCCATGCACAACCCCAGCGCCTTTAACTCCTGTGCTGTACGCTGTTTGCCTCCCCAGGCCAGCTGTGCTAGAGACAGCGAGATCTCTCCAAAGCTGCAGAGAATGATCTAGATTTGTTTCCCCCGCTGAACGAACCAAAGGACTGCTTTACTCACTGATTATTTTCTGTTTCACCCGTATTTTGCTGCAATTGAGCTTCCTCCTTTGCTTAGTCATGTCCTCTTCTGGCAGAGGTTTCTCTGAAAAGAGAGCTGATTCTAGAAATTAGCTAGGACAGAAACTGTCGGGTGGGTGTATTACAGCACTTTCAGGGACAAGGAATTTGATAAGAAGCCAGCTTTATTTACTAACTTTTTTCTATCTGTAGTAGAAAATATGATGCTGAGGCCTGGTTTTGGTGTTCCTAAAGTGTTTGCAGCTAGAAACTAAAGGATATGTTTGTGTGTGTGTGTATGCTAATGTCTTGGGGTAAAATATCATGGGCTAACAGGATCTGCAATTTCATGGCCTCAACGGTTCTCAGAAGGTTTTACCATTTTCCTGGTGTCCCCCAGCCCCACCGGCCCTGTCTCCGAGCAGCTCAACCTGCCCCCCCTCGGGTGGCGCAGTCACTCCCATGCCGAGCTCCCGGTAATGACCCAGCCACCCTTTTCTCTCACCTGCGCTTGAGCACCCCCCCTTAATGTACAAAACAGGTTTCGTGAAGCACAGATGCCCCCTTTTTGTGTGGACAGAGTTACGGACTGAGGTGTAACCCTGCTCTCTCAGTCTGCCATCAGGACAGTAGGCAAGTGTCTGTGCAGTGGCAAGTACTGGGCTAGCAGATCTGGAGCTTTGCTTACCATCCTGCCAGGAGGTGGCTCTGCCTAGCCATGCCCAGGTGGCAACAGAGCTGCAAACGAAACACCCTAGAGCAATAATTCTAGGGAAAAGTGAGGGAAAGAAAAAGGTAATTCGATTAAGCATTGCAGTTATTAATGTCCGTAAAGCCTTTGTGGTGGGGAGGTATGAATCTGGATGGAAAAGAGGATATACGACTGGGGCCACATCAGGGCAAGCAAGGGTTGGAAAACCGCGCCAAGAGCCGAGCTGCTGAAGCATCCTGACAGCTTTGAAAGATGATGGTAGGGAGTGACCGTCCCCTGGGAGCCTCCTCAGATGGAGATTCAGAGGGAAGAAAAGGTCTCTTAGGAGGCAGCCAGATCCACTGAGCTTCAGCTGTTTGACAGAGGCTTAGATCAGCCCTTCTCAATGCAATGTGGCATGTCCATCAAAGCAAAAAAACCCAAACAAGTGAGTGAGTGCAAAAACCCATTGGCATTCACCCATGCCCTTAACATTTACCAGCAGTCTCTCCCCACGCTCCTGTCTGTGCATCCTGCCATTTGCCTGAGCTCAAAGCACAGTTTCATTTCAAGCCAACAGCAAGCGCTGCCTGGGGGCGGGGGGGGGAAAACGCCTTCAGACGCAGCTGCTCCCTGGCATAGAAGAAGAGACATCAACCATTTCCCCCCGGCCAGCTAATTACCGACAGTAAAATCAGTTGAATCTGTAATTTGGAAATTAAGTTTCTGTGATTTACCAAACTGGTCAGACTGGAGCTTTAAACATCACCTTCTTCTGGACAAGGGAAAACACTGAAAACAAACCCTAAGGAAGTGTTCAAAGGAATTTGCTTGTGGGGCAGGATGTCTGTGCAGATGGCAGCCCAACGCCAAGGATTTAAGATGGTGCTTGGGCTCAGAGGACTCTCCACACCTGCTCCTAATGGTCCCACCAGGTAGAGTTCCCTCTGCACCAGCCTTCCCACACCGGTGTTATCACACCTTCAGCAGGCTCTTCTGCCTCTCTCCCCACATTCCCCAGTAAACAAATAATGGCGGGCTCCTGTTCAGCCTTGTCTATTTTGGGATCTCTAGCAGTCCTACTGATAATCACTGTTATAAATGTTTACACTGATAGGAGACTGGCCCATATTGTACAGAGATAATAACAGTACAATTTGATATTCATGAGGTGCTGATGATCTCTAAATATAGAAACAGAGTAATTATTGCTGGCATTGCAGGCTGGATTTGAAAAAGCAGATAAATGGAGAAATGGATATGCTATTTATTGCAGCTTCAACAGTAACAACAGGAAAGCTGTCTCCCTTGATTAGGCAAGGACCAGACTGCAGAAGGCAGAGCTCATGGCAGAGGGGTGAAGGGCTGTGATGCCCTCCCAGTGGAAGGGAAAAGCACAGCTGTAGCAAAAAAAATCTGAAAATGCACCTAAAACCAAGCTCACCCAATGACTATGCAAGACGACAATGAAGCAGGTTGACTGTACCAGGAAAACACATCCATAGACTTTTCTACCCAAACTCCTTACGGAAAGGCAAAGCCTTTGGCCACCACAATCAACACATGTCTGCAGCCAGAGCAGGCTGCCAGGATGCAGCGAGAGCATGCTGAATCGAGATCCCACCTGTTTGCATCCACAGGCAGCGAGCTTTGGCCGCTCTCCGATCGCGCAAGCTGCGGAGTCACTCAAGGTTCGTATGCTGGCCTGTAGGATGAGCAGGGTGTGCGGCACCCCTGCGTGCTGGCCACTGAATGCGCACGTTTCATCCGTCCCCTAGTCTGGCTTCCTTTGATTCATTTTAGGAACATTCAGCTCTTACTGAAAACAAGAAGACTAACAGGCACTCAAGGCTTCTGATAAACAGGCTGCCGGCTGACTACAGAGTCCTTCAGTACAGGTGCAGGCACTTAGCTTCAGGCATGCAAGTTGGTATCACTGAAGCATTTTCTGGCAGAATCTCTCTTCTGTCAAATATTGTGTATGTCAGGGAACGTGTGAGACACTGGAGCAGGTTGCTCAGAGAGGTGGTGGAGACCTGGAGACATTCAAGGCCAGGCTTGATGAGGCTCTGAGCAACCTGATCTAGTTAAAGATGTCCCTGCTTACTGCAGGGGGGTTGGAGTAGATGACCTTTAGAGGTCCCTTCCAACCCAACACATTCTATGGTTCTATGTGTGTTTGGGGCCATGTCCTTCTCTCAGTCTCCAAAGGGTGCTAGTAAGGTTGGTTACCTGATGACTGGAAAGATACCCATCTGTCTGGAAGCGTGGCCTTTGTAGTTTGCATGCAGCAGTGGTACCCAGGGAGGTCAACACTGCACTGGCCAGACTGCCAGAGACATCCAGCATCTAACGCTGTTTTGTTTGTTTCCCTCCCCTGTGAGGAACCTCATCCCTGGCTGGTGCTTCCGCAACAGACAAAGCCAGATTTACTTTGACTTGGACCTTTACCACCACTGTGTTGAACAAAGCACTCACCGGTTTCTGTTGCTGTCGAAAAAAACACATGGACTGTAGCCAGGCTGTTGGCCCAGAGAGATCAGAAGTGAAGTCTTCAAACAGAACAGGGCAGGAGCTGTAGGTGCATCTGGGGTTTCGTTGTTGGTATGGCTTCTGACAACGGTTTTCTGAAGTGACATGAGGAAGAGATAAAAGTTACCCATCACTTGCAGGCTTTGGTCTGAAAATTAATTGCAAAGAGGATGTTTCTAAGAGCAGTAATTCCTGTATCAGTCTCCTTATTAAGTGATTCTGCAGTCCTAAAAGTCAAGCAGCACCCTGAACTCTAAATTTCTCCAAGGTTTAGGGAACCGGTGCTTGCATGTGAACTTCACATGGATCACCCCAGTAACATGAAGAACTAATATTATTCACATGCTCTGCTGCGACTCTTCTGTATCTTCTTCCTATATCTTCTCTGCGCATACTACTAGCCAAAAGGTGAGAGAAGGAGAAAAGAAAAGAGAGAAGGGGAAAAAAAAAATCTAAAGAATCGCAAGTGAGAAAACAATGACAGTAATACTGTGTAGCATGTACATGGTGTTTGATATGTTTCTGTAGGTATACAATTATTGACTAACCCTTGAAATGCAGTATAGTTAATTGGAGTGCGTTATTCTGTGTTGTTGGAACAGAGGGAGTCAAAGTTCCCCAGACTTTTACAGCTTTTTGTCAGACAACACCTCAAAGTTTTTACTTAAGTTTTACAACTGGGGAAACCAAAGCACTGAGAAGTTACATCGCTCGGACAAGGACCCACAGCAAGTCACTTGGCAGGATTTCCATGTGAACTCAGCCTTGTTCTCAGTCACCAGCACTCTCAGACGTGAAGGGTCTTGGTTAAACTGGACGTGCATGGGGTTTCAAACTAGCTGTCCCCAGCAGCATGAGCTACATGGCTTTGGGGAAACTCTCCTGTGCTGTGCTTGGCTCTGTGTCAGTATGGTGGAGAGAAATGAGTGGCTGTGACCAACCCGGTGTCACTGCCTTGAGGTCATGGTGACTTGGCCAATGGACCCTGATCTCTCAGACAAGCTCCAGGCTTGTCTGCACCAGGTCAGCTCCCGCACCGATAACTTCACTAGGCATTTTGCTTAAATAACTGGTGGGGGACGATCTTGTTGTTGAACATGTGTTTCCGTTGGATAGAAACCGCTTAGCCTGTAGGGAATCTGTGCTGTGGCAAAGGCGAATCAGAACGGTATTTTTTAATTAAAAAAAAAAAAAAGGCATTTCAAGCATAGTTTGAACTCTGCTTGAGGAGGAGCTCTCTTCCCCCAGGGAGTTTTCAGGATGCTGAGGCTTGACAGCAGCTGTTGCCTCCCTACTTGCTGCTCTTAAGCAATATATTGCTCTCCTAGGCAGGTGACGATGGAGGCAGAGCACCACCTTCTCCAATATAATCCAAAACTCTATGCAGTCTATTCAGGTCACAAAAGAAACCTCGAACTGGAATGTTGCTTCAGAACTGGAGGACAGAGGTGTTTGCTCTGTTGCTAGCAGGTCCCCAAGGGTCTTGGAGGAGCTCCAAGGGGTCCAGCTCAGGACACTAAGAGAAGTGGGTATGCTGGCAGGAAGCTTGGATTCACTATGAGAGCAGTGCTACTGGGAAATCTGTAGGCTCTACAAATCAAATTGTTAAAAAATGCAGCTCAGAGGTCTGCTGCTATAAGCTTTGTGAAGTAAAGACAAATCACCAGTCTCTAGGGACAAAACTAAATTTTGTATAAGGGAAAAATGTGACATTCATTCGTAACTTCCAGGTTTTTCCAATTCCCATTTGGTCACAGTTCAAGGTTGTGCTTCCCAATTGCAGCTCTTTACTGTTGGTTTTTTTTCCCCCCACAAAATATGAATTTTGTCCTGATGAGGTCAATGATTGGAATGTTCTATTCAAGAAGCTTTTCTTCTCAGTCACAGACGGCTGTAGGCCTAGCAGCTATGCAAGTCTGAAGGTCACCAGCGTCCTGTGGCGACAGTCAGAGTTACTCACCAAAACCAGTTCTCTGCGCCTGAGACTTGGTCCACCTCCACAACAGCCTGGTTGTGTGAAACCAAGGTATAAAATGGAAGTGAAATAGGAACAACACTAGTGTAACTGGTCCCAGGACCTACTCTTGCAGCATTTTATTTGGTGCACATTCTCTGACACAGTTGGTCTTGTTTTTTATAGTTGTGGCTAAGAGGTGGCAACTTCTGGGGCTTGGAATAACTCATCGTTTTTTAAACAGCTCCTTTGAAGCACGGTGCAGAGGAGTCAAAGCACACGTGGCAAAGGAGCAGGGAGCTAATAGAACAGAATAGGTTTAGGGTAGAAATATGTGGGAAACCCAAATCTTCCCTTACCACCTGACTTGTCTTATGTGTATTACGGAGAAGTATGTCAAAAGCACGTCTTCACATGCAACCGCAGGTCAATGCGTTGTTTGGGACAATGAGGGTGGGAAGTGGAAATAATCATTGTTTTTAGCTTGGATGAACATGTCCAAACCAAACCTTCACAGCTATCTTTCCTCATAACTTTTTCCACTTCCGCTACCTGCAACTGTCTCTTTGGAATAAGCGGTGGAAACAGTCCTTGTGGGTCATGAGAAAGGATCAGACCTCTAAACATGTTGTTATTCCTGTTTTCCAGCTCTCGGCACTCACAAAAACAGATGATTAAATGGAGTAGGTAGCAGTCAACCGATCCAGCTCTCCCAGCAGGTACAGGGAGTTCTCTGCAGAGCAGCAAAACTGCCGGAGCAGACATTTTCCCTATTGCAAAGTCACTTGTTATTCTTTACAACCAAAGCAATGCAGATGCTGCAAAGAAGCATCACCGCACTAGAACCACCTTTCCTGCATTTTTGTTCGGATTTATTTCTAGAGACCTTGTCTGCATTGCCCCATAACAAACTTGTGAGAAAATTAGCATCTCTCGTAGTTTAACAAGGCAGTTTTGGATTTTGTTTTACCTGTGTAAACAGGAGATAAGAGAATGGGCTTTGACTCTGATCCAGTTTTCTTGTCATGAATAAAATAAATAATGAACGTCAATAACTACATACACACACATACCCCTTATCTAGTACAGGCAATTTTGAATTTATGATAGCCTTACCCCTTAAAGAAAAAGAACTGAAAATAACTATGGAGTTTGTGTCTTTCCTCCTGCAGCTCACGGAACTACGAGGTCTATTAGATACAGACATCAAAGTTCACCTGCTGCTGATGCACAACCTCCCCTCTCAGTGAGCTGACCGGTATGTTACTTTTTCTCAAGCATTTCAAGCCATCGTGGCAGTATTATTTTCAAAGAACACAGGTATTTTCTGGAAAAGCATATGAAACACATGACACACTCGTTGGAAGCTATGGGAAGTTTTAACTTGGTGCTATGTTTCCACTCCCTGTTCACGCTCCAGGGAGAGCCCTGTGTGGTGTGAAGGTGATGCAACATGCACCTGGTCAGGATGAGGGAACAGGAGAAGGCAAATGGCAGAAAGGAGCCCACAGGGCCTGTCCTGGAGCTCTCTCGGGGGGCTTCTGGAGCCAGGACATTAGGGGAAATGAGAGGAGAAGGGAAAATACAGCAGGGAATTATTATAAAGGGGCATTTTGCTGTCCCTGAATGGACAGGGCTTTTGGCTTGCAGGAGGAATGGGCCTCCTTTGTTAGCTTTCCTCACTGCTCCTCGTGACTTCATCGGTTGAGCAAGCTCCTTGGTTTTTGCTAGGAGAGGAGATGAAGTCACTCATGAGGCCAGGATGGGGAGAGGACTCAAAGGCCTCTCTTGGAGGAACATTCCATGGGAGAGTCCAACAGACATAGAGATGAGAAAGTTTCAAAGTAAGTCAATATTCAACCTAAGAAATGCATAAGACCTCCTGAAATTAGACTCTACAACAGCCTCAGTCAACGGGTCTGGAGCAGGAGAGGGCGCAGCAGAGGGTACACTGGTACCAAGCACAAGCAGAAACCCAGGACAAGCACATAGAACACCAAATTCACATTCTGGCAACAGCCCACAGCTGACAGCAACATGGGAAAACAAGTTAGGCCAGCCCTCAGAGACAGAGTCTGAAGGAGGGACTACAGGTTTCCAAGCAGAAGTAGTACAGTCTGTCATGTCTCCATTCCCACATCACGGAATCACGGAATTTCAGAGTTGGAAGGGACCTCTAGAGATCATCTAGTCCAACTCCCCTGCTAAAGCAGGATTGCCTAGAGCACATTACTCAGGACTGCATCCAGGTGGATCTTGAAAGTCCCAGAGAAGGGGACCCCACAACCTCCCTGGGCAGTCCATTCCAGTGCTCTGTCACCCTCACCATAAAGAAGTTTTTTCTCATATTTGATTGGAACTTCCTATGTTCCAGCTTGCGCCCGTTAACCCTCATCCTGTGACTGGGAACCACTGAAAGGGGTCTGGCTCCATCCTCCTTAAACCCACCCTTTAGACACTTGTAAACATTAATAAGGTCTCCCCTCAGCCTTCCCTTCTCCAGGCTAAAGAGTCCCAGCTCTCTCAGCCTTTCCTCATAAGGGAGATGCTCCAATCCCTCAATCATCTTTGTTGCCCTATGCTGGACTCTCTCCAGTAGTTCCCTGTCTCTCTTGAACTGGGGAGCCCAGAACTGGACACAGTATTCCAGTTGTCTCTCTTGAACTGGGGAGCCCAGAGCTGGACACAGTATTCCAGTTGTGGCCTCACCAGTGCAGAGTAGAGGGGGAGAATGATGTCCCTTGACCAGCTGGCCACACTCTTCCCTGTGCAGCCCAGAATTCTGTTGGCCTTCTTGGCAACAAGGGCATATTGCTTGCTCATGGATAATTTACTGTCTACCGAGACCCCCAAATCCTTCTCTTCAGAGCTGCTTTCCAGCAGGTCCACCCCTAACCTAGATTGGTGCCTGACATTCTTCCTTCCCAGGTGCAGGACCCTACACTTCTGCTTGTTGAACCTCATTAGGTTCTTCTCTGCCCAGCTCTCCAGACTGTCTAGGTCACGCTGGATGGCAGCACGGCCCTTTGAGGTGTCAGCCACCCCACGTAGTTTTGTATCGTCAGTGAACTTGCTGAGGATACACTCTGTCCCCTCGTCCAGGTCATTGATGATCCTGAGGACATTTCTGCCCTCCAACTCTGTTACCCCTCTGAGACACGAAACACCTCCTGGCACCTTTGAGCATTGCCCAGCGTAACTGGTGGTGAAAATCAGCCTTTATGAAATGCACAGCCATCCCATGAGGCGTGCCATTTTGCTTCAGAAGTGCTGCCACTCAGAGAGGCCAAAGCCATCACAGCCCTTGCTGCGCACATGGGGTCACTGGCTCACGGTGGTCCACACTGCAGCAGCATCAGTGCTACCAGACCGACTGGTCCAGGCGAGGTGACCCTGGCTCAGACCCCCATGTACAGATGCTTCAATGCAGTCATCACTTTGCACTACTTGAACAGAAAGTCAAGGCCTGGCAGCCTTGCGGGATGAAGAGTCACTAAGGAGTTCCTAGACAACACTGCAGATACAACAGTCGGGTTAGGCACCTCTGCTAGCCCTGGGCACGGCAAGGAGAACATAAAACTGTTTGCAAAACTAGTCGCAGCGCTGCTCATGTACATGTGCAGTTGGGAATTGTCCTGCTATAAAGGGAGAGTTTAAAACCAGCCAGACATTTTTCCTTTGTTCTTTATTTTTCTGCCATGACACGATGCAAAGAGCAATGTTATACAGATGGTCAACAATGAAGCTGTGTAATAAAAGAGAAAAGCGGTTGGCCTAAAAACATCTGACAGGGATTCATCATGATTAATCAAGGGCCAGAAATAAAAGTGACCCCCACGGCCCTCATAGGGAGAGCTGGGAGCCGATTCCCCAGCATGTCTTATATACCATATCAAAAGGCTACCTGAAAATCCCTCACTGGAGTCAGCCAAATTATTCAGGGACCTCAGCCAACTCAAGTATCTTCTGCTTTATGAGCCTTGAGGACCCTAAGGCATGCGCACCGCTCCTATTTGCTGCAATGGATTCAGACCGGCTCTCTGCTATCTATATTTATCACGATCCCCTCAGGAAGTGCTTTGGCAGGATTTTGTAATGAAAACCCTGCCCAGAGCACTCTTTGGCATGCAGCGAGCAGCCTTAAAATATCACAGTGACATACTGCAATAATTACTCATATTAACACTCTTCATTGTACTGTGTGACGCTTTGTCCCCGTCGCCTGGCTCATCCCACCGCCTGGCGCGTGGTGGGACGGTGGGGAAGAGCTGGCCTTTCCTAAAAGGCAAAGTTCAGCCCCACGCTCTGACCCGAGCCCCTGAAAAACACACAGACCCGACCGCAGTCTCATCCATTACGCCAACAGAGGAGCCGCCGCCAACACCCCCATTTGCTTCCAGATCCAAAGTTCGCAGGTGTTCAGGCAGGATATTTTGGCTCCTGTCTAGCCCATCGGTGTTGTTTGAGGAGAACATTAACGAAAATAAGCGTAAAAGCCCAACCAGAGGATAACTTTGAACCCACGCTATAGGAGCAGGCTGCTTACTTGCCAGTTACATGCTGGCTTCCAATCTCACTCACATTTTTGGGTTTCTACCCTCTTTGGAGTAAATCATCCTGCACTGTGCTAATATTACATCTCATTTTAATTTAAATAGTAAGAAAAAAGTAGTTTTAAGTCAGAAGAGAGATGGGGAAGTGAGGACAGCTTTACTTGAAGTTGATAGAACCCTCAAAGATTCCGTATTTTTGAGAAAAAGGTTTTCTCTGTTCAAAAGAAAAAAAACAAACCCCGCTTGAATTGCGCATCTTAAGCATCTGCAGTGCGTTTTTTTTCTCTGATGACAAAATGAGCTTTTGAGAAACAACTTGTTACTCACGCCTGTTTACCTAAACTTGCTGGATTTCAAGAGCTCAATCTAAAACCCATCCAAGTCAGCACAAAGAATCCCAAAGACTTCAATGGGCTTTGATTAAAACGTCAGGTCCTCTAGGACTGCTCAGGGTTCCCCATAGTCATGGTCCACATGTTTCAAGAAGACACAGTCCTATAATTACAGAGGCCAGGATCTCTGAACAGATATTGAGGTAACTGCTTAATTATGGCTTCACGAGGAGAGGTTATATTGCAGTCCCTGCAATATACTCTGGTACAGAGAAAGATAAGTTATGGCATGAAGGGTCCTTTCAATTTTTATTTTCAGTGGGTGTACTGTCACTTTGGGGAAAATTAGCACCTGATAATACACATCACTTCATTTGCTGCACATACATGATGCCATCACTGTGGAAAGACACCCCATATACGCGATTTGTCTACTTTGTACTTCCATAGTGTAATCTACGGAGCTCCAAGCCCTTCCTGAAGCTTGGCCATGCCTGCTTAAGAATTCACGACCATGCTAACATCTTTCCTCTGTCCCCCTTTTTGGGCTCAATGAAATCAAAAATGGGGCGAGTTATCAGAGCATTCACAAACAGCAAACTATGACTGAAGGAATAACAGCAAACGGAATCAATGCGTAAGGCTATTTTTTTCATTAAGAAAACTCATTCAGGCCACATGAGTTAGTGAATGTGCTCACAACCACTTCTGTAACTATGATGCCATGGAAAAATACTATTCCAAGAAAGCATCTTGGCTACATACAACAGACTCCCATTAAGCAATTCTACACTTTTGTCAAATTGCAGAACATCTTTCAGAATATATCAAACAACATTTTCCAAAGCTGCCTTACACTAGCGTGTCATCAAATCTATCCTGAAAGCACAGCTCAGCAATGAACTCAGTATCTGAATTTGTAACGGGATAGGTATCTGCCAAACATATCGTCACCAGCAAACAATGCACTAGTCATATGGATTTTTTTTTCCATGCACCAGCCTTTATTAAAACTTTCTCAATTAATTCCGTGGTCTCCAGGACCTTCTTCCAAGGTCACCATTCATGGTTGAAAGGGCTGCTCACTGAGTAATGAACACTAACTTCTCTGGAGACTTTCTTGTAAGCTGTAATCAAACACAATCTTCTGTTAATTGCTTACACATACTTGATGCATTAACAAGAGGATCTTTAAATATATATATGTATAAAACCAAACACAACTGAGGAAGGCAAAGCTTAGATACTAGCACCATACGAGGATTCTGTTGATTACTTTTCTATAAAAGCCAGATCTGATTAGTGACATGGGGGAAATATTTTATTTGGAATAAAGCCTTTGCTTCAGAAGACAGTGTCTCAAATGCAGTGCTGGATGGCTACTTCTGTTCTAGCATAAATTCTTGATGTGAGAAGAGATCAACAATAGACTCTCGCCCTAATTACTGCTCTAGATCTAGCTCTCTGCTGAAAATTCACTCCTAAACATCTGATTTTGAACCAGACTGGCTTGGTTAGTCACAAAGACTTCTCCTTTGATGTGCAACTCTCTAAGGCACAGCCAGCCTTACCAGACTCAAAAGAGTAAGAGGTCTAAGGAAGCGCTGTCAGGAGAAGGCAGGACCTCACCAAATCAAAGCAACCCACTCACATAGCATCCCACTCACCCATAACATTGGGTTATTTGAACTTGTGGAAATGCTGCTACTTAAAACCTATCAGTCAGCTCAGCAATTATCAGGGATGGCTCTCAGCCCTATCTTACCATGGCCACTGGCTGAACAGAAGCTGATGGCACAGCTGACCAGACTGTCACTGAGCTCACAAGTGAGGTTCCCTCCCCAAAATCTTCCTCAGTCGGACTTGTGATCCAGAGGAACAAATAACCTGTGCTGAAACACAGCATAGAGCAGGAGATATCACTGACAGCTCCAGGCATTAGCAGAGCTCAGCAGGAACCCAGGAGGGGTCAGTGGTCAGGGAAACATCTGTCCTGGTCTCTTAAATACCAGAGTTACATGAGGAAGCCTGCATAACTCTAAACCTTCCTCTCCTGCTATCAGTCTGCTGCTCTTAAGGGCACTTAATTTACCCATGAAAGAAGAGCTTCTGGAGACAGCGTATTTTGGTATTCAAATATCTCACATGAGGCTACGGGCTACCCTTCTTACACCAAGTAGGCAACACCAGGCATCTTTAAATGTCTCAGAACATTGCTTCTTATCAAGTGTGCAGAGGGCCAACCTCTAGTTCCCAGGAGGAAAACAAGAGGGTGCAGTGATGAAGAACTAGGAGCGCCTACCAAAGACTTGCACATTTCCCTTTTTTTCCCCTTTTTCCCTTTGAGACTCTGTCACATAAGTTCTTTACACTCCTGGACTGCCCAGAGAGTAATTTCAATGGGTACTACAGCTTCGAAAGGGGATTGGATCAAGGTCCTGGAGAAGAATAAAAGAGATCCCTAGGTCTCTTCTACTTGTTTATGCTTTATGGTCCTTCTGTAGGTTAAGTTAACAGGTTTTTCTAGGTATGCCACAATCCCTATTACATTATTTTTCCATTGCTATTTCAAATTATACTGCTTCTCCCTCTAAGCTCGTAAAGTTCTTTTTAAAAGCTCATAAAATTTCACCTGTGTACGTTTATGGCTCTCAGGATATGAACTAAACTCAATTGATTTAGCTATATTTACCACTGCTGAACTTCACGCTGTATTTCACTGCACTACCTTTTCAAGAGGAATAAGTCACTTCCTCCTCCTTTCCTCTTGCTGAATTCTTCCAGCATGACCACTGAATCCAGAAGACTAATCCAAATTTCCCCCCTTTTGTTGGAAACCCACCAATACAATTTTGGCTTAAAACATAAAGAAGTGTGTCTACACTGACAGTTTAGTTTCCTACCTCTCTCCCAGGTCCTAAGTCTATGATCAGCCATACCGCATGTTCATAGAATCATAGAATAGTTTGGTTGGAAGAGATCCTTAAAGGTCATCCAGTCTAATCCCCCTGCAATGAGCAGGGACAACTTCAACTAGATCAGGTTGCTCAGAGCCCCGTCCAACCTGACCTTGAATGTTTCTAGGGCTGTGTCATCTACCTCCCCTCTGGGCAACCTGTTCCTAGTTTGACTAAAGTACTTCCTTCCAGAAGGAGAAATGAGCACAGCTGATGGGACTGTTACCCCCATATTTCCCATGAGACAGGCAATACTGGAGTGGAAGGCTCCAGTTTTGGTCCCTTCTCCTGGAATGGTCCTTCAGTGCTCCTCTGAGACCCTCCACACTAATATCTTCTGAATATCTGCACACAATAACCCAGAGCATGCGACACATACCATTAGCATCACATTATGAAAGCACCAGCCTGTCTGGTTACAGCACCCCACACACATTTCTTCAAGCTTTTTGAGAAGAAAAAAAAAAAAAAAGAAAGAAAAAAACCCACAGAAAAATAATAACAATATGTCAAGGCCATAACTTGTGGCCCAGGAAAGACCTAAGCCCAGAGTTATGCAGCGTGGGTGCAACTAGGCTGCTCCAGAGGAACTCAGCCTCCAGCAGTATTGATACCATCCACTACATACCCTGCAGAAACCCCGGGGGGCGGCTGCCTTCAAGAACAGATACAGCCAATGAGAGAGTTCAGATGTCAAACCCAGCTCCAACAAGCACCCAAATCCATGGCTGCACCTTATGGACCTCCTCTCTGAAAAGCCTGAGAGGCTTCCTTGGTCAGGCAGACCTAGGTCAGGTCTCTCTTGGTCTTCTTGAGGTTGGGCAAAGAGGCCTTAGCCAGCAGAAGACCGACAGCAACCATTGCTGACAGAAATTAACACCCATAAAGTAACATGGTAGCCAGGCACAAGCCCAAAACTAGAGGCAAAGTTTATCTAAACACATTTGAGTTGCCATGATTTCTTTTCCCATTTTAGACAAGACCATGAAAACAGTTTTGATCTCTAGCCCCTTATTTCCTTTATGGCTGGAACATGAAGTGAATCAACATTTCAGGACCTCCAAAATATTTTGATTTGCTTTTGGTATTTGCTTATAAAAATGATTGGAGTTTGTGGGAGTGGAAGAGCTGGGTTATTTTTTGCTGCTTGGGGAAAGGAATGAATTTGCAAGGGATACAACAAGAATTGGCTCCAGCCTTTCCAACTTTGTGGTTCATTCTCTTTCTTGGTTTCATAGTAAATTGTTGCACTAGGCTGGAATGATCCAGTGCTGCTTGATTTCTCACAGCCTTGTGACTTTGAAGCAAGTGTTTAGCCCTGGTAACCTCATGCCTTGGCAGTGGTCACCTCTGCACAGTCCTGACCTCCACAGAAGGAGCACAACTCCTCTCCCACATGCACCTTGTAGGGCACACAGCTGCCACAGGAGGACGAGCAGTGGCGGTGGCCATGCAAAGGCATCCTGCACGATGGACAGGGACCACCAACCACCCGCTCCTGATAGGAAGGCAGCAGGTCCTGGTTGCCACTGAAAGCAGAAAGTGGCAACTTTCTGAAGTCAACTGATTGACTTCAGTTGAGTGTGTTACACAGAATAACGTCTGATGAAGGGGGAAAAAAAAAAAAAAAATCACCCCAGAGTGGAAGCTTCTGCTTTTTCTTTTCCTAAGAGACAAAAAATTATGCACTTGTCCTGTGAAGAGACTGCAATGACTGGGCTGAAATCAAGCCCCGAGGTGTGAACATCCCTGAAGTTTAGGAGAGGATCTCCTCTCCTAAGATGGGACATCTTAAAAACCGCTCTATAATAGCCAAACTGAAGCCCCAGATTCCAAACAGAAATGAATTTGAGAACATTACATCCAGACGCAGATCTTAATTTAGCAGGTTTTGGCAGTGAGAAGTTACTGATGCGGCACACCAGACCTCAAGACTCACTGCTTTTCTTCAATATCACATGCACTGAGACACCTCAATATAAAGACTCTCACCCAGGATATTTTAAAGAGAAGGAATAAAATCAAATGTGGAACTGTCATCTTGTTTGATTTTATACAGCAGACACCATGTGTGTGAAAAGCAGCACACCGCTCCTATTAACAGTCTCACACTTCTGGTCATGCTTCCTGATGGTAGGTGGTTTGCTGCTGTCTCTTCTGCTCATTTTACATCGTTGTTTTAAAGGTCCTATCATTTTCTTTGGGGAAGAGATTGATTGGCCTTGATAAATGGACCAGCAGCCCTTTCATAAGGGATCGCACAGGCAGCTGTACCTGGAAGCACAAGGCCAACCGCACTCATCAGGTCATCAGTGTGGGCACAGGAGAAAAACATCACCTACTGCTCTCCAAAGTCTTTCCTTGGTGCCCTGGGGCCAGAGGTGTCATCTGCACTGCAGCATTGATATGACAGTGGTCAGCCTGGTCCAGGTTGCGGGCTGCATACGTGCAGTCAAAGAGCACCTGGTCCAACTCTGGCTGCTCTTCACAACCTCCTTGCTGGAGGTTATCACCATCTCAGATCTGCTCACTGGGCTACTCATGGGACTGCTGCCTAAGCCATTTCTCTCAAGAGACGTCGTGCTTGCAAAAAACCCAAGAACTTGGCTATTTACACAAATTTCGTTCAAATTGTTTGGGATCCTCTGCAGACAGCCATACCACGAGCAGATCTAAAACAATCAAAATATTTAGGGGAGGACAGTGGTGGGCAACCAGAAGCAGAGGTGCAGCTGGAAAAACATGCGTGTGCACAGACCTGGTACAATGCCCTCAGCCACTGCTCTCCATGATGTCCTCCTCCTGCTTTAAGCAAGCGTCAGTGTACTGAGTCACTGCTGCAGCAGCATCGTACGCACAGACCACACTCAGCCGCATCATTTGCTGTCATCTCGAGCAGGGTGGGCAGCAACATCTTACCTTACCAAGACTGCAAGATTAACCAGTGCTTGTCTATCAGAGCTACTCCCAGAGCTGGATGCATTTTCCTAGCAGAACTAGAGGTGCCGCATCGAATCTCCTTGCCACCAAAAGGCAACGCGGTTTTATCTGCTGCCAGACACGTGCATGCATTTTCGGTACGCCAAGCCAGCTGGACAGGAACCAAGCTAACCACGGCTAGGTGGCTTTCACTCTGAGCTGGCTCACGTCTCCACAGCTCGGGGCACAGGCAGTGCAAATGCATCTGCCTGCAAGAGACCGTGTAGGCAGAGAAAGCAAGAGGCAGACGGAGCATGATGGAGTGGTGTTAGTCTCTTAGAAAGCACCTGATGATCCCTGGAACGAGAGTTTCTGTGAAAAGTTAAGACTCCCTTCACCCTGTTCTCCCTGTGCTTCCAATCTGCCTTTCTTCATTGCTAGCTGTTTTCAAGCGGGAGGCAGGTGAACAAATAAGCGCATGGTATCTGAAGCTTTGATAAGTAATGTTGCTTACATTAAAAAAAATAAACTACGAATTAGTCGCTTTCTCCATTTTTAATTCAGCCCAAACTAAAAGAAAAAAATAAATTCTCTCCTTTCAGTGGAAACTTCTCTGACACATTTAGGTTAATAAGTCCGTTTGACAGATGACTTCTCACTCACGTTCCCATTTCCTAATCACTTCCTTGTCTCGCAGCCATCCTGGCTGAAGACTGATGATAGCTTCTAATAGCTGCCGCAGCCGCCTTGCTCCTGCCAGCGCCGGGCACAGCACCGAGCACTGCGGACACTGGTGCCGGGGCTCTGCATCCTCCCTCGGCAGGGTGGCCATGGCTTGAAACAGCGCCGGCTCCTGGAAGCTGGATGGTGGATATTTTTCCCCTAGTAATAACCTTGCATTTTCAGAGTGGTGAAGGAAGGAATGGTGGGTTTAGAGCAGCAGCTCCTGCAGGGCACATCTGCATGGGGTGGGTGAAAAGCCCCATCCCAAGCTGGAAATCAGTCCCATAGCTCTCCAACCGGGGAAGGTATCTGTGTGGGGTCAGCTTGAGGCAAGGAGAAGAGCATGCAGGTCATCCTTGGGTGCGCTGCCTCGGTTGAGGAACAGCCGTGGGTGGTCACAGAGCCTCTGCGGATGGAGCACCAGAAAGCCATGACCCTACTTGCAGCCACCGCTAACTCAATGAGCAGCTGGATGAGCAGCCAAAGCCATGCCCAGTTAATACTTGCACATCGCAGCTGCCGTGATGGATGATCCCTGCGAAGGCGGGGTGGGCTGTTGGTGCCTGGAGACTTCCGCAGGCGTTCCGCCTGCTCCGTCACCCTTCCGTGGGTGCCTGTTAGGGCAACGCAGCTCCTTGCCCGCCCTGCCCGGGGCCCTGGGCACAATTTCACACACGGTTCCTATTTCAACAAGCCCCTGTTATCAAAGGGAAGAGGCTGGTATCATGGGGAAAAAAAATCTGGATTTTGTGGGAATTGAGCTCTGCTTTGTTAGAGGCCATCCAGCAGTGGAAAACATGAGTGAGAAAGCGCAGGGAGGTGCTGTGCTGCTCCTGCTCCAGGGTAATGCCAGCTCTGAGCCACACTTCAGTCACCCAAATAAGCAGGCAAGGATGCAAAGCTGGACCAAGCTGCCGCGTCTGGTCGTGGGCTGAGGGATGCCAGCATTTCCCAGGACAAAACAAGTATGATCTACTCTAGCCAAGAGGAACTGCACCTCCGTGAGCAATTTTCTCAAGGGCTGTGTGCAGAAACACTCTCATGCAGCAGCTGAGGAGATAGAGCTGCTGGAGGCCCATCTGAATCCTTGCAGCACGTTTTTTCTTGCAGTGCGCATTACACCAGAGACAGAGGCTTTTCATTTCAAGCAACCCACCATTTAACACACCTTGTTAAATCTGCTCTGGCATGAGAATGGGAGTGTGGGGGTGCCCCGTCCCAGAAACAATGCTGGTGACTGTGCTTCGTGCCTATATTTGATCTGATTGCTTTTATTACGCTTCCCCTTCCATCCTTCCTGCGCAGTCCCAAAGAGGGAAGTGGGACACCTGCCCAAGAATGCGTTCTGAGAAAGGGGAGGTCCCTCCCTCGGAGACAGGGCTGTCTCTCCGCAGCACATTTGTTTAACTTTCCCGTAAAAGAGGTCAACAGAATAAAGCGGGGACTTTTCTTCAGCCTTACTGACAAATGGGCCTGCCTAAAAGAAAATTCAGCAAACCCAAACTCAAAAAAAACAATTAAAAAAAAAATCTGAGAATTTACACATAAAATTTAAACCCAAATCTGGATTATATTTTTCCTGAATGGTTTCTATCTTTTTCACTCAACTGAGCCAAGCTCACCAGCCTCAAAAGTCACAGTTTCTGACCTGCGACTTGGACCCAGCTCCACAGAGGAGAGCACCTCTCTGCACAGGAGGAGTCACAGCGCCGAGCGCAAGCATGGGTGGAGACAGAGACTTCTGCAAAATGTGGCTATGCTTCAGTTCCTCTCCTGTACCCAAACATTTGGGCCTGTACCCCTTTCCATTTCAATTTTCCTACACCACTTCCCTTACTCAAACGAACACATCAAGTGCTCGTGGCCCTCTCAGTAAAAGCCTGTATGCGTAAGTCACCCTGGCGCCAGGGTCAAGGCACTTTTGCAGAGCTGGTGATTTGAGTTATCTGATTTTGGGTACCCACACTGAGGTTCCAAAGGGACCTGAGATGGCCCATTTCAAACCGGGTCACATAACGTATTCGGAGCGGAGATTATGAAAAACCTCAAGCGTCCTCTGAAAACTGAGGTTTGTCATGTCACGCATGTCCCTCAGGTGAAAACAGAGTGGAAAACAAAGGTGTATCCAACAAGTTTTTGCAAGCTAAAGTTGATATTTTTATTTTTTCCTAAGGTCACTTGAAGTGAAGAACAGTATTAACCTCTTACACCTTGACCCTTTGCAGAAGAAATATTTACAAAAGTGCCTGAGTTATTTCTCTCGGTTCAGCTCCCGTCTCCTTTTCCTTCCCATTAAATAATGAAGTTTTACCTGTCAGTCCACAGATACCATGTGACAACATGACAAACAGCAGAGCTGTGATGTGCTGAGACAGCTATTGCCAAGGAGCTGAGGATGGACCTGTGCTCTTTTTGGTTGGAGCAGCATTTACAACATTTTCAGTGAGCTCCATCTCCTAGAGAAACCTCAGCCTACTTGAATGGACCAGAGTCCTCCAACAAGAACCTGGGATACCACACCTAACAGGCAGCATATTGCTAACCTAAAAACGAGCAGAACAGGAAAAAACTCCTGAAAAAGAGAAATACAGATGCTTCAGATGGTACAACTACAAATGAGAAATACAGCTCACTCCCTGCTGTAATTTCTCCTATATCATCTTTACTGGTAATTCCTAGATTATCATTATCTTTGTCACCTCAATGCAACTGCAACACTGTTTGTTTTCCTTGCTTTAGTCCACCCTTCTTTAAAAGCCTCGTTTTTTCTGCCAGCCAGGACCTGATGGCTGTAGACTGGGGAAAGGGGCTCCAGGATGGGCTCCTGCAAGCAGCTGGTGGGAACCATGGCCCGCCTTGCTGCTGCCTGCTTCTCCAAGGTCATCCCGTGCGCCAATGGAGTATCGCCACACTGCCACCGTCCTGTCTCTCACATTTTCAGATCTGTTGCCATGACACTGGGGGACAAATCTCTCCCAGCAGAGCCGGGCCTGGACCTGCAGCCTTGGCTATTTTTAGCCACACGCTGCATAATGCACAAGTTGATGAACATCTGCACATCTTCATTAGTCAGCTGTTTCCAGGTGCTTGTGAAAGGAGCAGGGAGCCAGTGACCAGAGAAAGGCTAGGATCAAACACTGAGCAAGGGCAGCCCCTTGCCATGCCTTTTAGTGAAGAACTCTGTCTCACTTTCACCTCAAATTCACCATAATGGAGCTTGATGGAAAGGGACCTTTGTTCCCTGCGAGCTGTAGGGACGTGGACCCATCAGCCTCCTTCCATGAGATGCCCACACTGCCCAAGACACGCAGGCACCATGTCAGGATGATGGCTTCTCCCCTACCTTCCCCCATCCTATGACCTGCCCCCCAAGCCCACCTTGCACTTGCAGCCCTGGCAGGGGTGGACCAGGGCAGGAGGTCCTGAGGGCTGATCGAGTTCTTGGACGGACACCATGAGGCCTCCCCTTATTTTCCCTCCCTGCACCAGCCTGATGCTAGCAGCACACCCGGGGCACGTCACGTTGATGTAGCCAGCGATGGTGTGACAGCACGAACCGTGTACAGGTGTCCAAAGCTGCAGGCAAGGTGATAGCGCTCTAGCTGCCATTAGAAAGGTGTCACATGTCGGTCTTAAGGAAGAGCTGAAATGCGTTGGAGATTATCAAATCAGCAGGAGGGCTGCGTGATGAAGGCTTAGACTGTGCTGGAGGGGTCCAACACCTCCTGCCCAGCAGCTCAGCCCGAGCTGGTATGCAGACTGCCAGCATACTGAAGCAGCAAGCCTTGTTATTAAAAATGATTCAGAGTAGCAGGTTCTTTTTCACATGGCAAAATGAAAACAACATTGCGGACTCAAACATCTACACTTTGCAAGGATACACTCCATTTTTTCTTTAGATTTATTGAAGGCGGAGGGCAAATCTGCCAAATCCTAGGTGCTCCTGTCCAAGCACAACAGAGGTACATGGGCACACCCCCAGGCAGCCTGCATCCTAAATTCACCGGTTTAAACCAAGCTCAAGAACAGCTTCTTCAGCAGCAGAGACAGGCTCTGGGCTGGCAAACCCAGCGTGGGACAGGAAACCTCTCACCAAACTCCCGCTCCAGACTCGAATCATGGATGTGCCCAGAGCTGAGGGGGTGCTTGGGTCTCAGGTTATTGCACAGGCTTCTCTCCCCATCACCCCCAAAAAAACCTATCACACTGGCTTTATCTCCCTGGCTCAGAAGCAACTGTCGGAGAGAAAAACACCAAGACTGGAGCTGCCGAGGCAGCCTAATTCCCTCCAGTGCCTCCCAGCCGAAATACAGCAAAGGGGCACTGAGGTGGCCCCGAGACAGATGCACTATTCCTGCTCATCCCGTTCCTGCTCTGCCAGGGACGGCCAACTCGCAAGAAGAGCCAAGCAGCGGCTGGGCGCAGCACTTGCAAAACTAAATATTGCTGGCTGGGTCCTTGTGCAAGTCCTGACACCAAGACAGGTTTTAGAGGAATCCCTCGCGTGTGCGGGGTCGCACCATTTCTGGTGCGTAAGGGTGTAACTTCACAAAAACCCAAGGAGCGGGGCTGATTTACACCAGCTGCAGAGCTGATTACTGAGAAGCGGTGCTGCCTCATGCCATATTTTCCCTATTTTGTATAGTGTCAGGGGGGCAAATCAAGGCCATGTGAGGCTCTGAGCTAAATCACTGAGTGTGATTTAGGAAATGTGTAGAAATGCAGGCACGTGTGATTACACAGGGGACCAGCGTACTCTCTGAACGGAGCCAGTAGGTCAGAGATGATACCAAAAAAACCCACCACCAAACCTGAAATGAGCTGTTACGGATCAACCTGCTGCTAAAAGGAGCTTCTTCTCAAGCAATGGTTTGTATCCTAATGCCCACAAGTGAAATATACTTTGGTTTGGGTTGTTTTTTTAGCTTAATGAGTGCTGTACTTCCTCCCTATGCTCAGAAAGGCCAAGCTAGAGGTGACAGGGTTAAAGTGCTAAGCAAGGTGACAGCCAGGCTGGAAGGTGGGAAGAAAGGGGTGGCTCAGCTTGGGCCAGGCAGGAATATCCCCATTAGCACAGAAAATAGGAGCTGTAGAGCCAGGCTAACGTCAGCGAGGTCATTTCACACAAATGTCTCGCCAGGCATTGCCAGCGGCATTGGTGGACTTCCACGTGCTGTGGTAGGACCACATCCAGACCAGTGACAGCCACCAGTGGAACTTCCCATCTGTGGCAGCTTCCCACTCCCGGGGCCGTGCCGCGTGGCAAGCCAGCATCACAATGCTTCGTTTCCCCAGCCCTGATGACCCATGGCTGAATCAGTGACCTGGAGAGGAGAAGCATCGTGGCCCAAGCACCCCGGCACGTCCCTACATGCAGTATCCCAGTCCTGCATTCAACAGGGATGTTCCCAGCCAACTTTCCCGGCCCTCCCGCTTAGAGAGGGAGCAGGAGAGGGGGAGCCTGATGGCAAAGGAGGATCCAGGAGTCAAATTCAAGCAGCTGAAAAAAATTGGACTGCAGCCTTCACGATCGCATGCTGGAATTGTTTGTTTATCTTCCTGCTTCCTCTATAAAACAACTCATCCCAGCTGGGTCATAAGGAAAGGAACAATAGCCATATATTTTTAGGATCTATCTGTGAATCATTGGTGACCAGATTTTCCATTTTGCCACCCAGACCATTTTGTTTTAGCAAGAGACCCTGCAAAGCAGTCCAAGCCATGACTGTGCAGGAAAGGGGTAGTCCTGGCAGTCAGGGATCTCCCCAAGCACCCGACGGCCCCAGCCTTGCCTGGTGGCATCCTATTTGTGCTACCAGCAAGAAGCAAAATGCCACAGGGACCCTCAAGTGGGTTATAGCCACAGAAGTTACGCACAACCTGCCAAAGGGTTTAGGCATGTGGATATCCTACCTGTGATAAAGAAGGCTTGGGTTTTCCTCTTTCTTTTCTTCCCCCACTTTTTTTTTTTTTTTTTTTTTTTTTTTTTTTAAAATAAGGGTGCCTCTTCTAAGTAGAGGTTGAACAGGTTTTCACCCAGGTGTTTATTTTCTCTCCCCTATTAGAGCATCCTTGACCACACAATCCAGGGATGGAACCCATGAGAGGTGAGTACTTGGTGCGACAAGCAAGCCGCCTGCTCATTAAGACCCACAAGTTAACAATGCAAATCTACAGCCTAAATATAGCGTGTGACAGAAAGTCCTGGTCTGAATACAGCAATACGGTACCTCAGGGGACCATCAGAGGCAGGAACAGCCCAGCCACGATATAAAGGCACGTGTTCAATTCTACAGCGAGAGGAAACACAGCAGCGTTTTGGCCCCACCAGTCTGCTGGGGCCCAGGGCTTGCATGCCACGCTGGGTAACCTCAGCGCTACCATGAGGTCTTTGGCGAGGCAGAAAGAGAGCAAAGAGGTCAGAAAAGCCAAACCTCCTACCTCTCCTCCCTCACCTCAGCCAGTAGCAACATTAGGGGTGGGTTTCAAAAGCCCTTAGTGAGTCAGGAGAACAAGTTCTGCCGCCTGTGAAACATTAAGTAGCGGATGGGAATCGTTTCTCCTTAAAAAAGGGGGAAAAAAGATTACTAGATCACAGATCCCCTCCTTCCCAGTTTCTTTCACTAAGTGTTCTCTGAAGCCATAGCTCCCAGTAAACTGCAGATTTAGCCCACAAAGCTCCTTCTCAGCAGCAGTTTCTTTTTTCATGTTCCCAGATGAGGTAGTGTAGGTGCAGAGAGGTGAAGAGATTTGTTTCGGCTTGCATGGAAAATCACGGGAAATTCTGCCTGCATGTCCTTAATCATACCTCTATCAGCAATCACCCAGGCTTCTAACGTGGCTTTCTCGTTAGCCCTGGGGACTCTCCATCCTGTGGTTTTCCCAAGTCTATCTCACCCTTCTTACTACCTCCTCCGGAGGTCTTTAATAAAGGTGGTTTATCTTTTCCATGCTTAGGGGCAGGTCTCGGGCGCTCATCTTGCCCCAGCCCTCTCCCACTTTGCATAGCACTGATTCATATGAAATACAGGCACATCCCGTATTTCACATGAATCATTCCCTTTTCAGCTCATGTTCCCAACGATAATATTTGTGTGGAGTGGTTTTATTCTATTAGCCCACAAAAAGCTCCATTACTCAAGCCTTTCCCAGATTATCTAGCGTGTTTCTCTAAGGAAGTTTTTTTTCCACGGTGCTGTCTTTTAATAAATCCCTTTCCTCTCTAAAATGCAGGGGTGGAAGGATGCGGGGGAAGTGAGTCTACCAGCAAAGGGATGGACTTGTGCAGTCATATCCCAACAGCTTACACTCAATAATTAATATTTCCGAGGACATATGTGGATAAGAGAGCAGATAAAGCCTTATAAAAGCGAGTTTCTTTCTTTCTATATGCATATTGGTGCGGTGCAGGGACGAGCGCTCATCTGCGTGGTTCTGAGTGTGAGCACATCTGCATACATGCATACAAATGCACAGGTGGTACCTGCCATAGCCCTGCCCGGCCTCCCCGCTGCTCCCAAACTCGCCCATCCCAGTGTGCGCACAGCCAGGATTACACAGGTTGTCCTCCCCCGGGGGTTTCTGTCACAGTCCCCGAGTCGGGAGCGGGGGAAACCAAGAAGAATCACATCAGCTTGTGCCTCGTCAAAGGGGTACGTCCCACGGCAGCACCGCAAGGAGTCAGGGGGAAAGGGCAGCCACCCTCTGCAACTTTAAAAAAAAAAAAAAACCCCCCCAAAAAAAAAAAAACAAAAGCAAGCTCCCCCACACGCTCAGAAATATTTACTCTTCTTAAATTTTCCATTCTGGACCTCAGCCAGGAGGTAAATTTCTTGTTTTGGAAAAACTCAGTGAATTTCAGCAAGTGTAGGGGAAGTATTACACTTTCCCCCTTTCCAAAGCACAAATTGTGAAAGAGCCACTCTTACACATCTTTAAACTGATGACGAGTTTAAAAAAGAAAAACAAAAAGCAAGTCATACTGTAGTTTCAAGGAGCGGGTCCTTAATGCTTCTTTAGGGACAACATCCCTGCATGGCCTTAGAAGAGCAGCCCTGGAGGGTGGTCAGCACGGCTGCCATGGCTTGCAGGCCACCTCTCCCTGCTGCCAGCTCCACGGGGGGCAGTTGTCCACACACACCCCCCCATTTTGGAGCGGAGGTCCTAGGCACACATTAGACCTCCCCTTAACCGGTCAGAGCAGACAAGCAACTCCAAGCTCCCTGTGGCACAAATGGTGAATGAGCCCCGAACATCTTGGTGATGGGGGGCGAGGAGGGACAGCAGGGCTTGATTTTTACCCAGCCCATCCTGATTGCGCTGGGTGCTGAGGTTTGCGATTCGAAAACGTCGTTGAAAAGGTGGGAATAGTCCACAAGCCGTAAAGGGAGGAAGAACCCCGAAGGGTGCAGGCGAACCCAGGAGGTGGTTTAGTTGCAGCTTATCTGCTTTCATGGGGACACCAACGGGACTCTCTAACCCAGCACAGAAACCTGGCAGACTAAACGCAGGAAAACCGACCACCCTGGGCTAAAGAGAAGAGGATTGGAGCGATGTTCCTCACTGGCTTTAAAGTGCCCGGAAGGAGCCCTGATTTTTTCTAGATGGTAGAAAAACCACACTTTCAGCAGGCGAACCGCGTGGCCGGGCCGTGCTCAGGAGACCAGACCTGCTGAGAGGTCTTTTGCAGAGCAGAGCTCCTTTCCAGCAGCACAGAAGGGGAAGGTGCTCAGAGGCTGCTGAACCAGAACGTGAGAAAAACCTCTCCTCAAGTACAGCGCAGTCGTTGGGGAGGACGAGGGCAAAAGGAAAAAGAAAAACTATTTTAATTTAAAAAAAAATAACTCCCCCTCCCTCAAATGGAAATCGTGACTGCAGGAAGAAGAGCAGATACCAGGTTTTAAGCATTTCCACACTTTTTAGTGTGTACTACCCTACCATTTCTAGCTTTCAGTGACCTTAAGGAGCGACATCTCTGCCTGCGCAGGTAGCGGAGAGCCTGTCCCCATCCAGGAGAGGGCTTTCTGCTGTACACCACGCTCCCTTTGACCTTCCAGAGCTGGAAAAGCTTCAGAAACCAAATCCATTTTCCTGAATCTCTGCAGAAATGCTGAGCTTTTCACACACGCCTCCCCTCTCTGCCACAACACAAACACTCACAGCCCCTGCACCCACACCTCCTCCAAGCGAGTCGCTCCCTCTCGTAGCTGGGTGATCCCCTCACGGACCTCCTGGGACCAGGATTTTTCCAGCAGGTGAAGCAAAGTCCATTGTCTCCCCGTCCCCCCCGTCTCCTTTGTGGGATGCTGCTGTGATGAGACCATCTCACTGCCAAGCCTCCTGACCCACCAACGTGGAGAAGAACCTGAGTACAAGGTATGTCATCAAAGCATCCTCCCTTCCCGAGCCAGCCCAGCTCCTTCTATGGGAACATTTGCCTTAGGAAACCTCACTCCATGTTTTCGGTTGAGACTTGCCAGTGACTCTTTCATGCATTTTTTTTTCCTCCCCCTCTGTAAACATTTGTTTTTATGAGCTTCTTGTTGAGATCATAAAATCCTGAGTTGGAGGACTATAAATTCACAAGGAGGTGTTCTTTGAAGGGAGCTTTTCTTCTTATGATTAAAATAATAAGAAAAGAGGGAGAGGGGAAAAAAAATCCCCATCCCTCCCTCTCTTGCAAACACTCTCCTGTTTTGCAGCACAACATCTAAGTAGGGATCCAGGCCCCTACATATCATCTTGCCTCTCAGACCTAATTAGAACAGGTTTTTGCAGCCTGGGAACTGCAGGTAGAGGTGTGCTGCAGCCAGCCCTGGCACCAGTTCTTGGACCCGAGGAAAGCAATTTGTTTTGGTGCTTTGCAGGGATAATAGTTGCCTGTTCGTGCTAGGTCAAGCTTCCTACCAGGCTCTTGCCAGGAAGCACAGAGCAGTCAGCCAGAGGTGGGGATGCCTTCCTTCACCTTTGCATCAGGAAGCCTAAAACCACTTCACGGAGAGATCACCATGAGGCTGTCGAGGGGATGCTCAAAAGCCCCCTATGCACAGTGATAATATGCCATCCCCAAAGACACACACACTTGATTTAACCTGGTGCTACCACGCACCCATCACAAGACACCCTGGGATGTCCTGCACCTTTCAGGAGCGTCACTGGTTTTGCAGGTGGGGGAAACTGAGGCACAGGAGCTATATGAAACTCACCCGGCAGCTGACAGACCTGAGCCGCTCCCCTCACTGCCAGGCTCCAGACCCACTGGCTCTTGGGCAACTCAGGGCTGCCACTCGCTCCCTGGTGGGTTTGATTCACTTAAATCGTGTCCTGCCCACAGCACAGGAAGAGCTGAGGGGACACAACCCACCCTCTGGGTAAGGAGCACACTGCTAGATTTTGGGGCATTATTAGCTAAATCTTGCAGCCTTCAGCTGAGAAGCATTCCTAACACGCAGCCTTAATTGGCTTATTTAAGATTAACTAGGCCAGCTGCCCGGGCCAGCTGAGTCAGCAAGGGAGCGCAGGGGGTTTTCCCCCCTTGTCTGCAAACAGGCTCCATCCACTCCCGGGACCTCGCAAACCTTGACTCGGCTCCAGATTAACTCCAAACCCCGCCAATGGCACAGGAGCTGTGGCTTAATAATCCTGAAGTTGCCACCGTACAACTCCTGGTTGCTCTGGCTGCTCAGGAAAGCGGGGCGAGGGATGCCTGGCTGCCGGCCCCCTGCCCTCCGACGGCTCCCTCCCAGCACTGACCACTCCGTCAAAGAAGGGAGTTGCAAATGGCAGGGCTGAGGGCAAGATTTCTGCAAGGCAGATCCCCCGTCCCCTATTATCGCTGCTTCTTTTAAAAGCAACAATTGTGCGCGAGGAGGAGGAGGTCACATGAAGGATGCCTGAAATTCTTTCCAAACCACAGCCATTTCTGACCCATCGCAAATTTCCCCGCTTACTCCGGCCTGTGAACTCTGGAAAATGCAATTAAAAGAGAAAAAGCAGAGGCCCAAACCCTCTGATTCCGGCGGGCTCTCTGACATTGGTTAATGAGGCCAGCCTTACACGATGCTGATTCAAGAGGAGCGACTGTCTGCTTCCAGCCCCAGTTCATCAAAAGTTCATCAGCCCTCCCTCCCGACAGAAACCCGCCCGAAATTTGTGCAGCCTTCCCAGAAGTTAAGGAAGCAGCTTATTTAATGGTTTAGTGCCACTGAAATTGCCGCTTGCGTTACTGACAATGGAGATGAGCAGCACTTATATATATACTTTTATATATAAATATGTACTTTTATATATATATATATATATATATATACACACGCTATAATTTCCCCCTTATAGCATCTTCTTTCTGTAGGTGGATGCTCCGTGCACAGTCCAAAGTCCGGCTGCCCCAGCGAGGGGGCGGCAGGCAGCTGCATCTCCCACCCCAGCGGGGGCCAGCCTTTCGGGGAGGGCACAGGACAAGCCGCTGGTGTCAACAGAGACGAGCCAGCAACTGCTGGGCGTATTGTCCTTCTCCCCTCCGCCCACGTGTCAGCAAGCTGATCCCAATACCGCCTCACTGATTTGTTATGTGATATTTGGTTCCCCCCAGACACACACAGATGCAGACACACGGCCGCCTTTGAACTGGTTGTTTTTAACTATGGAGCTTGTTTCCAGCAGCGGCAGCAGTGGAAAGCGGTGGTGAGAAGAGGTGGAGGGGGAGGAATGGCTTCAGCACGTTTCAGAGGTGGCCCTGGGCTGATGGTGGGTCTAGAAAAGAGGAGACGGAGGGGGATGAATGGCTTCGGCAAGTTCAGAGGTGGGTCTGGGCAAGAGGTGGAAGAGGATGAATGGCTTCGGCACATTCAGAGGTGGCCCCAAAATAATAGTTAAAATATAGCAAAATGAAATTAAGCCCTTGGGCTGAAACAGAGGGGGTGGCTTCATAGGTGAGGTTTATTGCGAGCAGTCCACACATTCCTCTTCCAGGGCGCTAGCCTCCCTCCCCAATAAATCTGTCCCCTGCCTACCAGGTCCCCATGATATCCCGGGCCTCTCCGTGGCACAAGGGGCTCCCACAGGTCACGCCATACAAAGCTCACCACTTGATCCCCGAGGTAACGTTATCGCCTTCTGTTTAATACCATTAAGCGAAACTACCTGCATGGGGCCACCTGCGTAACCAGAGAACCTCCTGTGGCCACGTGCCAGGGTGTCCGCTTCCAGCGTGGACTCGCTGCTGGGGCAGGAGGGGGACGGTCCCAGCAATGAACACCCTGCTGCTCTCGGCTGTGGGTTGCTCCAGCTGCTGGAGAAGTGGGATGGAGCCCCATCTGCCCAGGGTCTGCAAAGGGCGTCGGCGATTCGGGGGTGATGCACCTCTGCCCCAGTCTGTGGGATGGCACCCAGACCTGCCCACCACTCTGAAGATGGGTGGGATGACTTCTCCAGAGCAGTCAGTTGGGCTTGATTTCAAGGATGGAGTCCACCTGGAAAAGCCAGATGATTCCTCTTCACACTTCAACTTGCAGGAGTGTGCCTGGTGGCCTGCGCTGGTGTGCTCCTCTGCAGAGAGAGCTGCCTCTCACCGTGGGGTGGTATTTACTCCCCAAAGCGCCTGAAATGTATCCTTTCAGATGAGAGGCATTTTATTGCTTTCAGTCGGGAATAACCAAGATGAGAAAGCACAGTATGGCTGGGATGAGAACCTACCTCTAAGGCTGATACTGGGTTTCCACAACAGAGAAATGCCGAAGCCCGACAATTATAACCAGCAGCAATATTGCTTCCTTCAAGATTTGATCCAGTGCATGGCTAAAATATTGTGGGAAGAATTTATTTTTAAGTTTTCCACCATGCCAAAATTATAGACCTTTTAAAAACCACCCTTCCAAAAAAAAAAAAAAAGTTGAACATTTCCGTACTTCTCTATATTTCAAAGCACAGAATTAAGAGAAAACTGTCACGGATTTGAAAAATAGAAACTCCCTGAACTCAGAGCTCACTGGCTGGTTTCTACCCCAAGCTTTCAGAGCAGTTATTAAAGGGGATTAAGCAACAACCTCCATTTTACAGATGGGGGAACCAAATCATATTTTGGATAAGCATCTGCAAGCCAGTCAAGCAAAGTCATTAGCAGCACTGGAAGAGCCATCCACATCGCCTGAATTCTCCGCAGGTCTGCCACCCAGGGACTGAACGAGCAAAATAGACCTCAAACCGGTCATGAGGGAATGCAGAAAGCACAGATGAGATGCCAATTAAAAGGATACTAAATTGTACCCACCACAATGTGCAGTTAAAGCAATTAATTCCTTCCAAAGATGGGAAAAAAAAATGGTTTTGAAGTCTGTGGCTTTGCTGGCAGATTTCTCCCCGTGACCTGCAAATGAGAAAAGGCGGCATGAAGGGCTTTTCCCCTGCCTGGCGCAGTGGTCTGGGGAGCAGGAGGCACTGGTGATGCCACCCAGGACTGTGTAGAAGAGGCTGGGTGGGCTAAAAGACTGCATCAAGCTTGGGGGAACTATTGATCTTAATTGGCCTGGGTTGTTTTGGAAAACTGCTGTGCTCATATTCCAGTGGCAGCTTCTAGCTGCAAGAAATTATTTTCACTCCCAGACCAACGGAGAACACATCACCTGTGGGGCTGGCAAATTATAAAAACACAGGGAGAAAACTCATGGTGGCTATTTGGGCCAGACTTCCATCTGTAACCAGGGTTTTCAAACACAGGTTGTGGCTTCCCCACCTCACGGCATTTCTCTGCGTAGTTCAAGTGTCTTTAAAAAGGGTACCCTGCGTTGCAAGGGAACACTAATATGTATTTTTAAATGATTTCTCACGAGCCACTGGAGGGCTGTTGGGGCAGGAGCAGCTGGAAGGAAGGCTTCCAGCTGTCATCTGAACATAAACAGGCTCCCTGTTGTCATCTCCGGGAGCTCAAGTTTTGATTGTTCAGGCCCATTGCACGGAAAGTGACTTTCTAGAAATACCCCACTCTTTAGGTGTTTGGCATTGGCTGCCTGTCCAGCCCCATAATTCGGTTGTCCTAGGAAAGATCAGTGCTAGGACCAGCCAGCGTTTGCCACCGCAGGGCAGGGGTGGTGTACCATGGCTTCGCAGGGCAGCAGCACCACGGGGAAACATCACTCAACACGCACACCCCACGTAGGGTATGGTATGTAGTTGGGACTGTAAAAAACAAAGAAATAGCCCCAACAATTCTAAAGGATTGGTTATATTTTCATTTACACCAGCTTGACTTTTTTTTATTTTTTTAACACATTTCTGTCTAGAGCTGTAATTGGATTTACTGGGTCTAGCAGCTGAGTGCCAATTGTGTTTCCATGGAGAAAACAGTAGGTCCAGCTCGTTCTCGCGTGTACTCTGATCTCCAGCTCCCTCGGAGGCACTGCCTTTGCCGCTGCCCAAGAAGCTCCTCTACACCGAAGACAGGAGTCCCAGGGAAATAATCGGCAACACAGAGACACGGCGTGCTCACAGCATCCCAACAGCCTTGGACGTGGGTTTCAGGTGTTTCCTTTGCAAGCCCTGCCAGGAGCAGAGAGCACAGAGCTCCAAAAAGCAGAGCATCCTGTGGAGACCAAGCCTCCCCACCTCCGCTTGAACTCCTCTTCAGCACCAAAAGGCACCTTATGCAACAGAAAATGCGAACCAGAGATTCAAGGGCTGACATCGGGGAATTTACACGCCTTTCTCCTTGGTCTGGGCACCTCACCTCTCCCTGCTGTGGGAACTAGTGGGAAATATTCAGTGCAACCTCCACACAAGTAACGCATCGCTTCAGACCCCTCTTGAAATGCACTTTCTCATGCGGCACCGTACGAGTGAAGCTGCCCTTCATCTTTGAGGTGGGGTTGCCAGAAAGCCACGGCCAGGCCTACTCCCATCTTTCATTGTTAACGAAACCGGGCTTCGGAGCCAGGATCCACAGCCTGGGTCTGCTCTGCACGGCCTCAGGAAGCAGCTCCACACTGACCTGTGCCACCCCGTGCTCCCGAGAGCATCGTGTGGTACCCGCGGGGCTCAGATGCCTGTCCACATGGAGCAGGGCTGCTAAAACCAATGCAGTCTGCTTCGGGCTAAGGGTGGCTCCCGGCTGCACAGTGGCTGTAGCCAGTGACCTCCCTCCACGTTAGACATCCCTCACCTCCCAGCTTCCTTAGGTTACTGTGGCAAAGTTTCTTCAGGTGCACCAATCTGTAATCCATGGCCAGATTAGCTTCATATTGAGAGCTGTTTGTAACCCCACCGCTCCCCATGTTCGCCAGACCCTGAAAGGCTCTTGTAGGCAATCTTCAGTGGCATGGTGGGAGGGGAAGGCACTGTCCTGCCTGTGCCGACAGGGAGAGGACACAGTCTGCAGGGCCATTTGTCTGGGGTTTTTCAAAAGCCACGGCATGACGGTCATCCCTCTGTCTTGGGCATCCTTGCCGCCCCGCAGCTTCTCCTTTCGCTGGCCATCGCTGCCTCCCGAGCTGCCTTTGCAGCCTGGCTGTGCACCCGCTGCTACGAATGCCAGGCAAAGGGTGTAATCAATGGTAAGCAGGCTGCATTTTAATTACCCTTTATATAATGCAAACGTGACTGTATTAATAATCCTTGAGGGCCATGCGACCGTCTTACACAACCTTTAATTACTCAGGGAGCTCAGCATTTTCCATTGTCGTACAGTTTGTTTTACCTTTTATTATCTCGCCAGGCTGCCAGGCCCTGCAACACAAAGAGAAATGCTTTCCGCAACTTCATCCGAGCCAGGCGTCTGAAAGCTTTGTACCTGCTCCAAGACCATCACGTTTCCCTCCTTGTATTTCCTCAGAGAAGAAAGCCAGAACATCACCCAAACGCATGTCATTATTAGTAAGTGCGTACGCACAGGGTGGCTTCCCCTCCAAAACACCCCCACCTTTGTGTTGAAAGGGTTATTTCTAAGGAGCTATCTATATTACAGTGATAAAAGATGAGACTAATGGGTGCTTGACATGTTGCATGGAGCCAGACCCAGCAAAGCACTTAAGAAAGCGAATAAAGCTCTTAAGCACATTTTCCCATTGACTGGAGCTTACCTTTTATTAAGCACCGAACATGAGTACATGGGCGTTTGCAGAAAGGGGAATTAGGCTCTGACGTTGACATCCTGGATCAATCAGATTTTTCCAGTGGCTTCAGCAGCAGGAAAAAAAAACCCCACTCATCAGCCTGTACTGGAAGTTGTCCTCGTTTCATGGTGATTGGCATGCTAAAAAACCTCCATGGGAAAAAAGCAGAGCTCCTCTGTCCCCTTGCACTCCATACCATCAATAGCACTCAGGTGCTCCTTAAGTTTCTTTGTCCCCCAGGTCAAATCTGAGGGTAAGATTTGCTCCATTTCATTCCCTGCTTCCCGACGCAAAGTCATGATGGACAGCTTCATATGATCCTTTGCGAGTCCTGCCAGACTTCCACCCGGGGTCTGCTGTAATGCTTTGCAGCTCTGCTGACATATCGGATAGTATTAAATGGAAAGAAAATAACGCTTCATCACATTTTCACAAAGCATTAAAGTGACCCTCAAAAACTGATGGATGATAATAATTTTACTAATTTTGCACTGACAAAAAGCAGGAAAAATAATAAGTGAAAAGGTGCTCCTTTCTTGCAAGGGGTTCCCCTCCAGTACTGCCCGACCTGTGGCCCAACCTCCTGCTGCCATGGGGAGGGATGGAGATCCACAGGGGGACCTCAAACAGAGCTGCCTGGAAAAGTATCCAAACTCTTAGACCCAATGATAAAGGGACTTCCTTGAATTTCTCCCCCCTTAGAAATTTGAAACATCTATTGATGACATTAAAATAAGGTCCCAGCTGGCAAAATGGTCATAAAAAATTTAAAACACTGCTTCTATGGGCCTAATTTCTGATACTGGTTTGCACTGGTACCAGAGATTTCATCAATATTACTGCTGATGTGTATCTGCACAATTGCAACCAGGATCAAGCCTAAAAATAAATGAATAAATAAATAAATAATGAGAGAAACAAAATTCAGTATTTAAAGCATTTGTGGATGCTTCCCACCACCCCACCCCCAAAGCTTTTATGTACAATTAACTCTCCTAAGGTCCCTATTGGGGATCATTTCATTAAATAATAGCTCAGCGTTGAGTTACAGAAATGAGTCTATAAAATATTACAAGGCATGTTAAATGATGCGTGAAAATAAACTAGGTCAGTTGGGGAACAGGGATTTCTGTTCTCTGGAAGGTCACCTATCCCTTTCCGAGGGACATGACAGCAAGCACTGATACATAGGAGCTGCCATGCTGGCTCAGGCTGTTGGTCCTGTTCCTTCTCTACCTTGGCCTGGCAATCACCACTGCCAAATGTTCCACTGCACAAACCCCCCCTGCACAATCTTCCTGAAGTAGAACTTCTCCTAAGCCCCCATGAGTTAAGGTTGCCAGAGGGTTTAAGGACTTACAGCTCTCTGAAAGGTCTTAAAAAAAGAAAAAAATGGTTATTCCTGTAGACGTCTCTGCTATTTGTGGATATTTTGCCCTGCTTGACCTCACTTTTATTTTATGTCAGCAAGTTCTGCATAAATTGGGTAGGGGAAAAAAACCAGTTTCCTTAAATGAGTTTTGAAATTATGCCTTTTCCACTCCTTTTAGTGTTCAAGAGTTCAGTGTGATACAGGTAGGAGAAGAAAGCAGAAAAAAAGAGATACAGGGAAATTGCAGACGAACAGCAAGCAATGCTGTAGCACGAAGTGTTACCAAGAGCCCTACATGTACATTCAGAAGAGTTTTTAACCTGGAGTTAAAACACAGCACCCACGTCCTGGTGCCCATGGTTGCAAAAAGACACGGCAAAATTGAGCAGAGGGCAGAGCCAGGCCACAAATGCAGCTTTGGAGCTGGAGAAGACGCCTATAGGGAGGCATCCAGAGAGCCATCTATCTTACTGCGAAGGTGGATTCAATTACAGTGCACGAGCACATAACTTCAGGCACTAAAAGGCTCTGTCAGGGAAAAGGAGAACGAAAACAAAAAGCTGCAGACCGAAACTGGACAAACCAAGTCAGAAACACATCAACAGCACAAGCTTGAGAGTCGGAGAGAAATGCCGAAGGAAACAGCAGAGCCTCCATCCTTTGAGATGGTCAAACCCAGCTAGTTTAGCTGCCTGGAAGACATGTTTTACCTGAAAAAAAGCTAACAGACTCGGTGCATGAGGGATAGGTGTGGTTGCATGGCCTGAAACATGGGGAAGGTGGGACTGGCCACACCTTCTCACCTTCTGCTCTGTGGACAGTGTATGGCAGACTGTAAGGGAGTCGGTTCGGTACAAATCATGTCCCTAAAATTAATCTTTTCCTAAAGACTGCAGCACTGTAGAAGCCACCAAACTGCAGCTATCGAAAGAGGACTGATTTCATGGATAAAGGATGTTGAAAGGAAACAGAAACACCTCCAGGAATGTGTCATGGGACAAGAAGGGTCATCCCCACCTCACACAGTGAGGCAAAGGCTGGGGACAGACAAGTTAGATGGCTACACCTCATCCCTTCATGCAGGAAGGGAAAGCAGAAGGTTTCCAAAAGGCGTTTCTTTGTTATAAAGCTTCAGCAGAGCTGGTGATTAGCAGCAGGGATGAAGGGCTGGGAGGACTGCCCTAGCCAGTCACACACACCCCGTGCCTTGGCACACTCACCTGCAGCATCCCAACACCACTCACCTGCCTCCCTGGATACTGGGAGACTTCATTAACTTCACCACAATCCTCTGCTTTAGGAAGGGGTTGGCTAGACTGGTGCTCTACAAACAGTAGCATTGATTAATACCATTAACTCCCAAATTGTAGTTAATACCTAACTATGGTCAGACCCTTGCACAGAGTTACGCTTGCTTGACCACCAAGCTGCCATGGTGGTCAGGGTTAGCTCCGTGCCACTGCCGGGGCAGCACGAGCGCTCCTCTGAGCTGCTGGGCTCAAACCCTGGGGGAGCAGCACCACATGGCCCTCGCCCACAGCCCTTGGGAATGATACAGATGCGAAATACCACTTCCATTCAAGGACGAAGAGAAGGAAACTGGCTGCACAGTCCTCACCCGCTGCGTGAGCAAGCAAGGCCAGCTCCAGCAACCTCTCTCTTCTCCTTTAATTAGTTCTAAGCATGAAAATGGTTTCCTGCTTCCATCAGCTTTTCCTGATATAGTAATTAGTGTGCCTTCCTGCAGAAGGAATACCGATTGAGGGGTAAAGCCATTGCCTGGAGAGAGCTGGACTTCCAAGGAAGTGCTAATTAGTCCCTATTTGAGAAATCTGGTTAAAGCAAGTGAGCAGGTGTTGCTAGAAATTGGAAATAATCTGTACAAACATGTTCTTCCCTATGTGACAGCAGAGCTAATTACACTTCCTTGGGTCACCACTCCATTTTACATAATATTTCTCTGTCGAAAGCGTATTACCACCTGGCACTGCTTCCAGATGAAACACTTTAGCACTTCATGATAGCACTGAATTAACCCCTTCTCCCTTGAGAAGAAGGCTTGAGAGGAAGGATATTGCTATCAACTCCACTTCCTCCAAGGACAGGGGAAACATCTCATGTCTCCCTTCAGGCACGTGAGGCACCATGCAGTGTACACTGCCTTGTGCCCTGCCATACCGTCACCAGCAAGTTTTGGTCACAGAATCCTAGAATTGCCTGGGTTGGAAGAGACCTTTCAGGTCATGGAGTCCAACCATCAACTTAACACTGACAAAAACCATCACTAAACCATATCCTGAGCACTACGTCTACCCGTCTTTTAAATACCTCCAGGGATGACGATCCCACCACTTCCCTGGGCAGCCTGTCCCAATGCTAGATAACACTTTCAGAGTAAAAATGTTTCTAATAGCTAACCTAAACCTCCCCTGGTGCAACTTGAGGCCGTTTCCTCTTGTCCTATTACCTGTTACTTGGGAGAAGAGACCGACCCACCCTGGCTACACACTCCTTTCAGGGAGTTGTAGAGAGCGATAAGGTCTCCCCTCAGCCTCCTTTTCTCCAGGCTGAACAACCCCAGTTCCCTCAGCCACTCCTCACAAGACTTGTTCTCCAGACCCCTCACCAGACACCTCACATTGCCCTTCTCTGTACACGCTCCAGCACATCAATGTCTTTCTTGTCATGAGGGGCCCAAAACTGGACACAGTGCTCAAAACTTGGTCTTACTTGGTGTCAGCGTTGGAAGGGTTTGTGGGTGGTTATATGCTACATTCCGCTTCCGTGGCCTGCGAGCAAAGCTTTGCAGCCTCCTGGAAAACCAAAATGTCCCCTGGGGGAAGGTGGTGATTGACATACCGAGAGGGGATGATGCCACAGCAGCAACGGAAGTAATCACAAAGCTAATTATTTTTAATATAAGATATTTTACATGCAGGCTTTCGCAGGTGTGACGGTCTCATGGTATTGGCTCGATCTCAGGCTGGTGCGAGGTGTCCATGTGCATCTGCAAAGCTGGAATAGAGGAAAATGGAAAGCAGTTACTCGGCACAAGCCAGCACAGGAGGAAAGCAGCCAGCTGCGGGTTTATTTGAACAGGAAGAATTTCCTAAGCACCCTCCCAAAATGGAGGTATCTCTGCATTATTTAGCAAGCATCACACAATCGTAACTCCTGGTTTGCACCACATCCGTAGGAAGAGACGGGGCCCATCGCAGACGGTGGGGACAGAGAGACGTCCGTGAGTCACTACCTGACCTGGGAGACACGCATCTCCCTGGGCCTCAATTTGCGGTTGCAAAGGGATGCGTGGATGTTTTTGGTAATCCCTGGGAAGCAAGAGCTGCTGGAGGAAGGGAACGCAAACACCATGACTACATCTGTTTCTAGGGTGCCTGCTGAGGCAATAAGGTGTGCTGTCTCTGCAGGCAGAGCATGTTGGAACACACATAGGAGAGGTTCTGCTGTGGCCACCTGCCTCCAGCCATTTTACCAGGACGAGGATGCACCTGCAGCCAAGGATTTGCTCCTGCTACGGAGACACCCTGGTCCTTCCACCAGTTATATATAGGATAATAAACGAGGAGAGGTGCGATACTGAGGTTGCGATAAATCAGCTGAGCGCAGTCAGAACATGCTCCTGACAGCAGCAGTTGCAAGGCTGGCCACAGCATGTTTCAGCCCAAAGGTGAAATGCTAGCCCAGATAGCTCTGATACCTAACAGGTCTGAGGAACGGGGACAAGTTCTCAATGTATTGCAGGACAATATGAATTTTCTCTCAGTTGCAGAGCTTCAGTCACAGTGCAGGCTGAGCAGGTGAGAGCTTTCAGTAAAACGCTGTGTATTTAAGCCAGCCCAGCAAGCTTTCACAGAGAGTCCTTTCTCTAGGGCAAAACCTGGTCAGCGTCCTCCGCCGAGCCACCTTTCTAGCACTACCACTTTCCCCAGCTGTGGGCACTGTGTCTGCAGCCAGTCCTAAGGAATGGGCAGCTGAGCCCAGAGCCTCGGGGATGGTGGCATTGCCGCGGGATCGGCGGCAGGGTAGCTGAAGCCGTCCGAAGCCGAGCAGAAGGGGTGTCCTCCTCAGCAGCGCAGCTGCCCCTGCAGTTGCTCCCAGCCCTCCTTGTCCCAGCAGCTGAGCATGGCCAGGCTGGATACGGAGGGAAGGGGGAGACAGACCCCCTTTGTAAAGCTGATTCCAGACATACTGCCCTACACACGCACCCTGCGAAGAGGGCCCGTTAGGGCTCAGCTTGTCAGAGCTGGGATCATGCTGGGGATGAAGTGGCGAAAGCATAATGGGAGACAGTATTTAAGACACAGGAGTCAATTGTATCCTGGTAGAAATGCTTGGTTTGGGTCGTACTTTATTCCCCTGCCCCCTATTAATTGCTTCAGAGGTCCAGGGGAAATGTGCGTTGCTGCCCGCAGAAGAAAACAGCGGCAGCTGAGCAGGGTGGTGTCCTTCTCCACCCATGGGAGAGCCCACACTCGCGCTCAGTTTTTCCTAAAGCTCCTTCTGACTGCCAACTCTGCATCCACTCGGAGCTATCAACTTACATATCAGAGGGACTGACGTGGCCCTGAAATTATAACATCTGATTACTTGGTCTGTTAACATACATAAGGCAGAACAATGGTGACGTTCCCATTCCTGAGATAAGGAGCAGAGATATAGAAGAAGTAAAATATTTCCCCACTGAAGTCTTTGTCAAAGCAGGGGCTAATGCTGCATCTCTGCTCCATCGGCCCTTTTCAATCAGGGATGTCCCCATACTTGATCCCAGAGAGGTGGGATGCGAGTGTCTTAGTATGGCAGCAGAAACATGTCTCCCTCTCTCGGGTGGCCTGTTGTGCCCTGGAGACACATCCTTCCCTCAGCTTTCTCTTCTTTCAGTCTCAGTAGGTCCGGCTACTTTGATCTTTTCGTGTAGACCACATTCCTAGTACAACGTTTGCCTTTTTCATAACATCATTACGATGCTGACTAATGTCAAATTACAGTTCAAGTATTATGCAGGAGGCTTAGAATTGTCCTACCTGAGACGTGTGAACTGGCTCCAGTCTGAAGACAGCTGCAATTCAGGCCTCTCCCAGCCACAATGCTGGCTTTAAAAATAAATCTTGTGAGTTAAAATAACAGCACACCTTGGATACACCTTCAGATTTTGAGCCACTTAGGTCAAAGCTGCTAAGGCTGGATATGTGATTATTTTGTTTAAGTGAAAACTGGGATTCATCATCCAGATGACATCTGAAGATGGCATTTTAAGCAAGTACACACGTTTCATAGGGATTCTAATAAGCTGCCTCCACTAGCTGCTACTTTAACATCCACTGCAAGGAGTGGTCACCACACATGACTCACTCCAGCCCCGAGGCCCTACTTTATCCATAGGTGACGTACCAGCTCTTGCAACGATGGAGAAACCTGGCCAGCAGCAGCCAGGACTCTGTGCACAGCGTGACTCTCTGGGTGTCCTGACTCTGCAACGTGGGACAGGCATAGCGAGTATAAATCTGAATTAGCTCAGCTTAAGAGATGAAGGACACAGCATGGACTCAGCAAAGCGTATGTGAAGAGTGGTTTTGGGCAAGCCCATGGCTCTAACTGCTGCTGGTGTGCCTGCGCATGGCACTGCGTGAAGCTTCCTGCTTACCAGCTCCACCTGCCCCTTCATCCTGCCGCGGCTCCCGTTTGCTCCACAGCCATGGGATCTGCTGGTGCCCAGAGAAGAGCTGGGAGCCAGACTGGACTAGATTTGGGATCTGTGAGGGAGAAGATCAAGGAGCAACCCCGCTACCTGTTATGACTTCAGAGGCAGAGAAAATAAAAGCACACCCTCCCTTGCTCCAACAGCCACCGTCCAGCTGCAGAGAAGCGTGCTTTTCTCCTGCAAATAAAAAATCTTTCCTCTGCCATCTCTGATGCTGCTTCAGTTTGCAAAGAAAGGCTGCTAATGTGCTCACCCGTTGACAGAACGGACTTGCAGGATAGTTTATGGCAACTACTGTACTCTCAGCTTAGAGCTGTAAAACAATATTCACTGTAGCTACTGTGCAGGGCTTGGCTAGTACAGCCACATCCAGAAGTATTCAGCAAGAAAAAGAAAAAAAAAAAAGAAGCTATTAAAAACACTCACACACAAGCCAGGAAACATCTTATTATAGATCTTGGTTTGAAGAAGGGAAATTAAAAACCCATACCCACACTCAGCATGTGCCCGGCTATATTTGTCTGATCCATTTATTATCTTAGCCAATGCAATTTCAATGTTGCACTACTCCAGCCTTTCACACTAAAAAAAAAAAAAAAAAAAAAACAACAGACCAACCCAGCGCACAAGATGCCATCGCTGGTTTACAGCTGTGGCCTATCCTGTTTCTCTGAACATTTGCTGATTTGGCATCAGCACAATACTAAGGAAAGCAGAGGGTGGGGGTTGGGATCTGACTGGAAGATGTGGATCACAGTAAACCAGGCTTTTTTCTATATTTATAGCATCGCCCTGTCAGAAGGGCAGCAATTTGTTTGTGCACTGATCTTTAAAATTGTGGTGGAGAAGGCATCACTCTGGATGGATTCCTTCACTAAAGATGTACTTCATGCATGCATTTCTCAGGCCGCAGAATTGAATATGAAAGCTCTGGCAATGACACGCCGTGCATGCAAAGTTAAATGTGCAACGGAAAACATTACAGATTGGTTGGTTATTGCTCCCGTAGTGCAAAGACTGGAAATCGATGCTGCAAGTTCTTTATGAAGAAGGAGGAAGCTTGGCGCTGGATTAAAGAAGCGTGCATGTTCACGGGTAAGCGTGGAAGAAACCCGGCCGTGGCGTAGGCTGAGATTCTCCAAAGCCAAGTGCGGGTGTAGCCATGCCGAAATCACCGGCGAGCCCGCCGCCTCTGCGGGAGCGGTGCTGCAGGTGCTCCGCGCTGTTTCAGCAGGAGGGAGCCTGTGCTGTAGCCAGGTCCCGGGGGCAAATTTGCACCAGCTCGGCTCGCGCAGAACGGATGCCGAAACATCACACGTTTGACACGAGCTGGAAGTGCTCTGTTGACTGGAAGAGCTAAATGGTTTGGGTAGCTACTTCTGTGTCCTTGATACAGCAAGTTTATACGGGGCCCTGCAACACTCGCTTTTATTAATAGCCTGGATGTCCTGAGCATTTTTCTTTTTTGGTTCTCACGAGTTATTTTGACTGCACAGCTTCCCGTGATCACTCAATTTTGGGAGCTGATTAGGCCAACTGGTGGGATAAATCCCCACAGATGAACCCACACCCAGAGAATCGAGAGTGTTTCTATAAAAAGTTAGGAACATGTGTGTGGCATTGTGGGTACAAACAAGACTCAGCACGTATCTGCCTTTCCTCTGCTGAGAAAAACTCATTTGCTTACGTGGAGTTTTAAATAAAGACAATGTTGGCCACTTTTGGTGGTACCTAGCCCTTGACTAGCCCCCCCTTGCACAAGCACTCGAGGTATTACTTGGTGAAGTTAAGGAAATTGCATTTCCATGCTAGTTCTAATCTTCTGTTTGTAATGAAGTGCTAGAGATCAGATCTGTCTGTGACTTGCATTTGCATGAAGATCTGCCCTCTTTTAATACTTTGAAAATCTTAGGAAAGACCATTGTACAGGGACAGAAAGTCCTCTCGGATGTGATTGGGGTAAATGGGTTCATTTTACTCCTAGAGCCTGCCTAGGCAGAGATGTAGAGTTGCACAGCTGCAACAGTGACGTTAAACACCTACAGCAACATCTTGGTCCTGTGAAAATCAATACCAAAACCTTTGTGGATCCTGGACTCTATCCAGGCTGTGGAAACAGCAAATTGTGCCGAAAAAAGCTAGCATTAGACAAGACCTACAGAAAGTTAGTGCCCAAGAACAGCTTCCAAAGGCCTTTGGGGTTTGTTCCCTCCAACAACAAGGTATCAAGGGAGCTTGCAGAACAGATTTAAGCAACTACAGTGGGACGTGGACAAAACATGGGTCTTCATGAAGGTCCAGCACAGACTTCTTGGGTGTACAGGGACACATGCATTGAGCTTTGTGGAAATAGAAACTTACTACCAGCACTCACACACCCTCCTCTCGCACATGTACTGGCAGGACCAGCTTTTATAAATACAGGTACGTACATTTGTAGGTGCAGACAAATTCCCATATCCACTAAAATACAGGAGCCATCCTAAAGAGGCTGCATTGTACACATCTCTGGGGGATGTGCGTGCCGTGTTATTCATAGCAGCCCACACTGAAGGACAACAACTTTTGCCTAAGCTATGAATTGAAACACCCAGGAGCGTGCCTCTTAACTCCCTGTGTAGGAAGTACCACATAATCATCAACTAGATGACTGCAGACTACTTCCCCCTCCCACATTCAGTTCCTATTCTGGATCGTGATCACTCACTGAATGAGAATTCAGGATTTTATTTTACACCCCACCGTTTGCCTTTTTATTGTACCATTCTCAGACTCCGCTCTGAAGACAGGTCTATTAATATTCTCGGGGATTTTTGTTTGATCTTTGTATCAACAGTGGGAACACTAACAGCAGAGGAAGAAAGTTTCCTTGCCTCCAGATCAGGTATTTGGAGTCAGACCTGCCAGCTGCCAAAGTCTTACTCAGTCCTGGGCTTGGACTTGCTTAAAGCATATAAAATCTTATGGGATTTTCTCTGTAAAATCCATATGAGCATATGCAAATTACTTCCCCTTCCCCCTCTGAGAGGTTTAACATAGCAAAACCTATGTGTACTAGGCTGGCAAACAGACCAGGCCCCGACAAATTCATAATTTCTGAAATATGACTGTCAATCAGAGCCACTCTAGAAGAAGGTTGCTGGAATATTAACTGGGGAAAACCACTGAATTTTCACTACCTTTATTTTCAGAAACATCTGAACTTCTCCAAATGAAAAAAAAATAAAAAAAATCAGCCGGAGGTAGAAACTGCCAACATGAGATAGGTCAGGCTGGTGGCTGAGACCAAAGCAAGTGATGGTACCTGTGTGCAACATAGCTCAGCCTCGCTATATGAGAGATATGGGATGCCTGATGGCGCCCCCAAAGCAGCTATGAATCCTGTCATCACAGGGTGCCTGGAACACAGGGGAGGGCTCCCCACATTTGCTGTCAGAGCATTGAGTCTGTGGGCAAGCAGTACACCTGGTCCGATGTCCTGAAGAAAAGTAGTATAGAAAGCAAATCTCTCTAGTGCCCAATCTGCTAGTCTGTGCTTTCTCCTTGATCTATATGACCATAGGCCAGATATGCATCCTTACACGTGGTGTGCGTGCCTTTGTCAGAAAGACAGGAGAGACCTGATCTACAGCAGCATCCAACGCTGATGCTGTTGAAAACACAGGGAACTGGAAGATACTCCCTTCACGGTCACTAAAAATATGGATGTTTTAGCACCACCCCTCCGCATAGCTAAGATAAAAATAATCTTTCTATAAATGCACCACTGTATTCTGAGGTCAAATAAGACTCCCAATGAAATCACTCCAAGGCATTCAGAAAACAATTTACTATTTATCTAGAAGGAAGCTAGTCCCTAGTTTTTCCTTGTCTCTTCTCGCTAGGGCTCTAAAGCCCCTGGAGGATAACTATTTCGATAAATTGCATAACAAATTACATTTCAGAGCTGTATATCTCCATTGCAGAGTATGGAAGCAGCGTACGGCTGCCTGTTTTCGTGAGCTATTTCGAGACATGATGGCCAGCCCTGGTTTTCTCAGAATCCATCAGCATCACAGTGAATGTTTGTTCCTAAGCATGCACACATACACCCACCACCGCACACCTCTCATTGGCCTGATGATTCCCACATATCCCCCCCCAGACAGACATTTCCCTTCACACCAGAGGATGACCAAGAAGGTACTCCACTTAAGAAGGTCTGATAGCAAAAGGAAAGAATTCAGCTCATCCCCATGGTGGGCTTCCTGCTTTGATCTCCTTGATAACCACCGCATCTGGTGACCATCCGTGGTTAAAAATGGCTTCCCAAGAAGAAATGCTTAGGCTCAGTATGGGGAGGTCGGTTATTTTTAACCGAAACCTATTCCACCTTGGTGTCTCAGGAAAACGAGCTTGTTCAGCAGAATCGGTCCTTTAGAGTCAACGTGTGCTATCACAACCTAATGTTACTTTTGGCAAACAAACCAGTATCACCTACTTGCCCAGGCTCATCCATGTACAGTATGGCTGCCAAGGGAAAACAGGATGAAGAAAGGATGACACATTACTAATCTCTAACCATGCGTGTTCAAAGTGCAAATGGAAAGAATGAACACTCTTGACCCTGGACTCCCCTGTTGATCACCGGAATAAACGAAGCCCCGGCTGTGACTGGGTATCTTTCCCCACAGCATGAGCACGCGTTTGTCCTGGGCAGAGGGTCAAGGAGAGAGCTGTGGCTCCAAACCTCTCCAGCTCCAGAGCTTTTTGGCTAGGACTGTTAATCACAGCAGTGGCAGGGATGCAGGGACTCAAAAACTGGGCTGTATCAGATGACCAACAACTCCCACTGCAAGGCAACAGAGAGCAAGGGCTCGGTGTCTGGACTCTGCCTACTGTTCAAGAAGACCTAAACAAAGTAAAAACCAGGAACCCACAGAATGAAAGTCCTTCCCTCATCCTTGCCTCGCCCTGCCCAGTCATGGGCAAGTGGGAAGAAAGGGGAAGCATTGCCCTGTCTGCATCTCTCCACTCAGGGCAAGACCCTGCCTTGTCTTTGTGACAGTGGAGCGACAATGCTGCTTTGCCTTTGCCGTCACACGCCTTGTGCGGAGTATCCTGTGTAAACACTGCAAATCTTGACTTTGCATTGTTGAGATGTGCGTACGCGCCTGAGTCATGGCTTTGATTTGATTGACAGCCCTCTGCTCCAGGAGCCTCCGGAGAGCTTAAGCTCTGGGAGTTTTGTAAGCAAGGCTGTTATGTAAGCGGATAGCTATTTTTGTTCAAAGTTTAGTTCTGCACTCTACAAGACTAAAAATACATGCACACAAAGCTAAAGAACACGTTTCTAAAACTCATTACACAGACATGCCCTTTCTCCCCCGATTCTGCCGGTGGTGGCAACTGCCGAAGGTTTTCTGTGCACTGCGTAGGGCAAGGCTTCTCCTTTATAACCAGCCTCCTCCTCTGCCTTCATCATCCTCCGAGACCACAAGCCAGCACTTAAGACACCACAAGCACTTCTGCCACAAAGAAATGTGGTAGCAATGCTGGGGCAGAAAAGAAGATTACCTTAAGGTGACCACAGGCCACTGCTGGAGCTGCAAAAGCAGACCCTGCTCAGCATCCAGGGCAGGCCCTACCTGCCAGCCGCAAAGTCCCTTATGCAAAGTGATGGTGTTGTGACCCCAGATGGTGAGGAGGAAGGGTGTCCTGCCAGGCAGCTGAGGGCAGCACAAGAGGTTGTGGGCTACTGGGAGAGGAAAGGCAGCTTCATGACTAGTAGGTGCTTTATGTTAGCAGAAGTCAGTGCTAGAAGGAAGCGAGTCTCCCACAGGTCCATACCCTGGTCTCAGAGCAGCACGTAGAGATGACCTGGCAATGCAGCACCATCACTCCTCTGCTCTGCCCAAAATTGTCTGAGTGATCTTGGGTCAGTGCCTTAAGCACAGATCCACAGAAAGGCCTTCAGGAGATGGCCAAACAACAAAAGTCAGCATGCCTTGGTTCCTCCCTCTGTAACATTCAGATGGCCCTACCTCCCCCAGTATCACCATTATACATATCTTGTTGGCTGGGAGGTGACCAAGGGGGCAGGAATGGGAGCCAAAATGAATAGAGTGTAGCTCAGACACAAGCTAAGCCTTTGCTTCTGCCCCATGAAATATTTTAGATGGGATAAATCAGGCCTGTTATCATTTAGATGCTTTGGGGGAAAAAAAAAAAATCCCACTGAACTTCTAGAAGATTGTCTACTGTTAGTTAGAGACTTCAGACAGTTAAATGATACTTGCTAATTCTGGTGCTCTGCTAGGCCCAGACATCTATCCCTGCTGGCAGGTCTAATGAGGACTTTGGTCTGCACAAGAAATAGTTATTCATCAGCAGATCTCCTTGCCCCTTATGTAAATGTTCTGCTTCATCTCAGAAGAAAGGAAGGGGGGGAGGAATAAAAAAAGCTATAAATAAAAAGTAAGCAGTTATTTTTGGAAAAGAATTTTCTTCCTGGTGTATGTGTCTGTGTGCGTGTGTAAACAATTATTTTCTGCATTTCTGTCAGCTTATCTAATCTCTTCAGCAAATACCAAAGTTGTCGGTTTTATTTCTATGGCCCAGTTGTCTTCATCAGTGTCTCCAAAGGACTCCTTCGGGGGTCAGGCTCTCCAAGGACCGTGGCATGTCCCAGTGGTGCCCATCGTAGCAATCGAGCTGCAACCGATGCACGAGGAAGAGTCTGGCCCATGGAGTCATTACTTGTAAAGACATAATTCCCTACAAGTATCTACCTGCATATTTATACCTGTGTATTGCACGTGCTTTAATTTCACACACCATCATGCTAAGGGGACACGTGGGGGTGATTTTTGGCTGCAGGGAACTGCTCCCTGCACCATCAGCATCCTCTGAAGCACACACCTGCTGCTGTCACTTCCTCAGAGGAGGCTCTTTCCAAAACTACTAGGTGGGGAAAGGTACTGCCCAACTGCCCGCGCAGGAAGCTGGAATAGCCTGCCCTGGGGTTGGAGCAGGCAGGGCAAAAGGGATTTCAAAGAAAATGAGGTACCTGCAGTTACAGATGGAAGAGTACCTTGGGGAGGGGAACAGGCAGGATATATGTATAAACAAAAAGCAGCTTTAGGAGCAGAAACAAGCTGCTAATGGTGGTGGAAAAGCTCTTCACAAGAGACAGCAGCCTCCATGTGCTGATAAGAGATAGGGTTAAGTGAATGGAACATCACATGCCTGGACCATTCACAGCTCTCCTTCCTACGCAAGCAACAAGCTCTGGAGGTTGATAACACTGGAATGTCAATGCAGAGCTAAAAAAAAAAAAAACACACCCCTCCTGTGTGCTGCTTTAAATATTCCCAGGAACTTGGGGCTTGTTCTGAAAGCATCTGATTCAAAGCCTAGGGAGGGCTCTTCACTCGAGCTTGTGATAACGCTGCTTACCACGCTGGAAGGCAGGCAGAGGCGAGGAGGTCTGAAACGCTGCCTTGGCCTCACTGCGTGTCAAATCATTTTCACCAGGAGCAAAGAGATAACCAAGGAAGGGACAGAGAGAACAGAATGACTCAAATGCCGGGTTTGCTAAGGTGATAACAAGCGCATTATAAAAAAAAAATTAAAAAGCAATTGTTCTACACATGCCTTGATCTTTATGCCCTTATCCCCAGCCTCTCACTGCTGCCTGGCATCAGAGACACAAGCTTGTACAGAGCTTGCGTCTGACAACAGATGTCATTTCCTATGAGGAATCATCAAATATATAGTAATTTTTTAACTATTTAGCTGAATTCCCAACCCTGTTGAAGTCAGAGTTTTGTCACTGCATTCAGGGCCAGAAATTAAGTGATTTGACTGTGGTCAAACTGAAAGTCCATGGCAGAGGGAGACTTCAGTCCAACCCAGCCTCCCAATCAAACCTAGTTCTCCATCAAAACCTGCAGGATACAGACTTCTTGCACTGAAAGAAGTCTGTATCTCCTTCATCCAGTTACCCAAAGATCAACACCTGTTGATGGTCTTAGGCCAGCATGGAAGATATTTTGAACACTGGTCACCTAGAGGTCCAGCCTCTCTTGTTCTCAGGGTTTCACAGAGTCCTTCAAAGGACTACAAAACATAGCAGAGAACAGGCTTGTAAGCAGCTGCCTTTCCTCCCACTTCTAGTTTTATGCTTCACACTACCATGGCAAGGTTTCCAGGGTGGGCTCCCAGATCTAGGAGCTGTGGTGCCCAGGCTCCTATCCCAACACGTTAACGGTCTGATCTTGAGAGCGGCAAACGCCCATGCTACAAGTACAGTCAGACAGGGGCCATACGCCCTCAACATCTCTGAAAAACAAATAAAATTAAAAAAACCCACCACACAATAAAAAAAAAAATCAGGACAAAAAAAAATAATCAGAGTTTTATCAGTTATAAACTGTGATACCCAAAACCTCTTCCCCAGATGCCTGAATACAGTTATTTGTCTGAATTCAGCTTTCCTTGCTCAATGCCACATGCCACACTGTGAAGCGGGAAAACAACGGCATCTTGTGAAGTACATGGTGGTAGAAAACCTTTCAGAGAGAGGACACAGCCACTTTGCTCCTCAGGTTAATTCTCTGTAGTCTGGGGCACAGGAGGAAGAGGGTGCCCCAGGGCAAGCAGGCAGGATGGGTACCACACCGTACACAGACGGCTGGTGCCAAAGCGCCACGTGGCTCCCCGTGCTCAGGCACCCTCCAACAGAGCTTGGTGGCTGTGGCTGAGGGAGGCCTCGCCGCAGCTAGTGCCACCTCTGCTCCATGGCTTTCAGTGCCCTGCTTCTGGCTGGGCTCCTTCAGCAGGAAACTCAGAGCCGCATCCAGCCAGAGCTGGCTCTGGAAAGGAGCGTCTCCACTCACTTTGCACAGGGGCACGCTGTAGGGACCAAGCTCTCCATGCACTAACTTGGTGGGAAAGCAGGTATCAGAAATCAAACAAAAACCCCACCAGGCTTTCCAGTAAACTCATCCCTAAGATAAGTCTATGACAAGGTCTCTGAAGCCCCGAACTCTTGCTCTCAGCGGGTTTCTCATTTTCTATTGCATAACAGAGCCTGGAGGAAACCCACACTGCCATTTACGATGCTGGTGTGCAGATTCCTTTGCTAGAATAGAGTTAAGCCAAACAGATCTGCCTGAAAATCTGCAAAACCTGAAAGGCCAAAAAGCAAGGCTGCAGCAACTCCTCCTCCCCCACTTTCCAGGGCTGAATTGTGAATGTACATCCATGCGGGCCGGCCAAACCCAGAACCAGGGTGTCTCAACTACCCTGGGCTTTAGGGTCAAAGGCTAAATTCAGCTCACACACTGAACTCAGTGTGGTTTTGTGGGCGCAAGCTAGACTGGAACTTCAGTCTAGTAGTTTGAGGAAGGAGGAACAACTTTGCTCTGATGTAAAAAGGAAAGAGAACCAAAATAAAAAGCTGCCATGCCCTTGCAAATCCCAAGCTCTGTAGAAATTCTGCTGCACTGGGTTGCTCTCCCTGGGTGACGGCACCAGAGATAATTTCTACCAGGTTTAGGAGCTGGCCCCCATGGGACATGAGCACTCTCCATCCCGTTGGACATTTTGTCTCAAGATGTTCAGCCCCCTTTCCCAGGGCTCCCTCTCCCCGCAAACCCCATGAGGGGAAGACGAACGCAAAGCTTTAAACTTTGTGCAATATCACACAGGCTTTTCTGTACCCGTTGATCTTACAACAGTAGTTTAGGTCTCTGCTCTTACTTCTGTCTGGTTAGGGACTTCCTATCCCTGTTTACTCTCCTCGAGCATCTCCAGGCAGCCCCCAAGCGTCTCGCAGCCACCCACTCACCGTTACAGAACAAGCCTATCGCATCCCAGTTTTTAAACAGTGTTTGGTGGATTTCCTCTGCTGTTAAAAACAAAACAAGTTCTGTCTCACCCAAGCAGAATTACTACAACACAGAGAGGAAAACCAAGGGAGATGGAAGGAGAAGCAAGGGAGAGTGGGAGCACCTCCAAGCAGAAGGAGGATTTCCAGCAAGGAAGCAGCACCCAGCCCACCACCACCTGCTCTCCTAGGCTGCCCCAGGACCCGCTCTGTGGCTTTAGCCAGGGCCAGCTGGTTTACCCCACCACCATTTATCCATGCTCTGCCACTAGCCAAAATGACCATGGGGTGAAATATACCACTTTGATTTTCTCCCATTCATTAACTGTGTCATTTCTTTTCAGTCAATGCCTGCAGCTGTAGCCGGTTCTTGAGGGAGCACTGGGGAGGTAGGAGGATCTGGCAGGTTGGACAGACTCTAACCAACGCCTCACCACTCGTATTGTTGCCCTCATGTCACCATTGGCAGAAAATACATAGCCTACATTCTCCCTAATGCTTTCTCAGCTAATGCAATTCCTTCTAATACTGGTCGTGCTGTTCTTGGCTCACACCCATTCAGGGGTCTTGCAGTAGTGCCAGCGCGGAGAGCATGGCATATCCATATGGCAGGCTAAAATGTGACACTTCTAATGACATCCACTTTGTATTTCTTTGTCCTGGTGAGTGGTTTTTAACAAAAGGCGTGCTTATCACCAGTGGCCAGCAGTCAGTGTCACTCGGGAGCTGCCCAGTCATCAGCTGGGAGCACCCAGGTGTTAAGACCACAGATGCATCAGCATCACCCGTGAGACTGGGAACGCCAAAGCCAAGGACTGACTGAACAACGCTGTCCCCCACACCATGTAGAAGTGGTGTCCCCACTAGTCCTGAAAGTGAACAACCACAACCAGTTCTTCACCTCTCTGACTCTGCAGAGAAAGAAAAGGCTCGAGTTGTCCCCAACACCTTTTCAGGCAGCAACATCTTTACTAAAGCCGAATTCAAGGAGGCCAGTTAGATCAGGGAGTGGGACGAGACCAAGTCTCCACCACACAATTTCATATGGCGAAGTAGCCTTCACATACTACCTGTCCTCAGATGTTTTCTACCCAGGCCAGAACAAACCCAGATGCCAATACCTTCAGATTCAGTGATAAATCCCTTTCCCATCTGTCCTCCTCTTATGAGGGCTTCAGAGAAGGACTCAAATAACTTGATGGTTTTATGAGGTTTCCTGGTTACGGTTCTCCTGATAATGGTAATAGCTCAGTGGCCTCATTCACCCTGCACGAGTGTATAAGCATACCTTGAGCAATTCTCCCAAGTCACTTCTTTAAGTAATGAATGTTGGTGTTTCCATTTTCTTCTGCAGCTTGGATACTTGAATTAGCAACTAAGAAGAATTAAAGAGGATTTCTAGTAAGTGGGGTGCCACTTATACTAGCTCAGGGCACAACTGAGTGAACTGACCAGTAGGTGAATTATTGCAGAATTAATTTCTGTGTCAACCGTCTCTGTTCCGTGCTGCGACAGCGACCTTTCAAGAGGCAGAGGAGTCAAGCTTCAGCACACAAAGACCATCTCCACTCAGACACCCTACCAAGGATGATGAAAGGCTTGATCCAAAAAAACATTCTGCATAAACTTTCAGAGCAAGAGGAAGATCAGTTTTCCGAAGTTATTTTTTAGTAGAAAGGTACAGTACAGAAAGGCTAGGGCATATTCCGGTGTCTTATTGGAGCTTCATTTCCTTTCGGTTACATATTGTAAACTGTCTTCAGCACAAAGGGCTGAATATCCAAAAAAACTAAATGAAGAAAAGAGTTCTTCCAAGATTCTATATTTATTCTATATATTTTATATCTAGATCCACTCTCGTCTCAGACAGAGGAGCTCCGCCATATCTGCACGCAACAGCTTACCTTTGCACATCCACAGGGCAGCCTACGGTTATCTAGGTGTGACTTAGACCAACTTCCACCATGGCAGAAAATCAGGCTGCAGAGAGGCACGATTTTCTCTAGGTGGGCCAACCTGACCCCTGACCTCTCTTCCAGGGTAGGGGGTGCAGGAAAGCATAACAGCCGAGACTGCCGTAGGCACTGAAGTGCCGAGTCTGAGCCTAACCCCAGCCTACCATCTTGCCCTGCTCCACAGGGATCCCTAACCAGCCTGATTCATGTCCAGAGGTGTCCCTTTCACACCTCGCTCTGCGGATATTTCTGGGCAATGTTTGTTGTCTATTCAGGGAAATGTTTCCAGTGAATTCCTTTACGGCCACTCCTTTTCCTCACTCACTCCCTGGTTTTCCTTCTTTCTCATTTCAGATCCCAACCCTGCTGCTGGGCTGCCATAAAACCCCTCACAAGGCACAAGCATTAGGATATTTCCCTTTCCAGCCCCTCATAAGCACTCAGAGGCAGAAAGCACCAGGCCAGCCAGGCAGCCTGCTTCTCCACCAAACCCAATCCCTCTTCACCCCACATCCCCAACCCCACAGCCATCCCACGCCTGGAGAAGGCAGCCGGGGTGAGCTGCCACTTCCCCCTCTCACAGCCCAAGCAACCTTAGTGCGAAGAAGTGTTTTCCTGGTATTCAGCTTACGTTTCCCCTCGCCCAGTTTATCCCATTGTTTCTACGTAACCCTTCCTCAACTACTCCGTCACCCTGAGACCTCTAACTGTATTTAGCTGCCATACACATTTCTGAGATGCTTTAGCAGCAAGTAATTCAGGTTACCAACTTATATGGCACACCAACAGACATAGTATGTGTTCATATGCCCTTCAGATGTCCCTTATTTCAGGTCTTGCATTATACCCAGTGACTTTCTGTTGAAAGTTAGCGATAAGGAATGTAACATCAGTGGAACAAACTTACTTGCCACTTGCACACAAGGAAAAAACTCTACATCCCTTCCGAGCTTTCTGCAGGAGCTGCTTGGTTTGTTCACCCCATGCCTGCTCCTTGTCAGACATGTTGTCCCCCATTGCAGCCTTGCTGGTACACGCGTAAGGAATCAAGACGCGAGCATGGCTTCTGCTTCAGATAAAGCAGGGCCACAAGAGTTGGGAAAGGGTCAGTGAGGAAGAGAAGTGTTGTTTGGAGATTGCAGTTCCAAGGTGAGTTTTTGCAAACCCTTCTCCCAGGAACAGAGGTATTGCTTCTGGTGTGGGACACCTAAGACACAAAAAGCATGGCTGTAACCCTTTTATATTAAGACATAATCCAGTTGAAGGGTATCAACGGAGAAGGTACTGGGATGTTGTAAGACACAGGCGTGCTGTGACTGCATGACTAACTACTGCTACTTGCAAAATCAAAACCTGTTCTTAAGAAAGTTTGTGGAAACCAGTCGGAGACCAGCTTTCTCATGTTTCCTATGAATTTCCATTACTTCTCCCACACAAATTAAAAAATATTTCTTTAAAAAAAACCTGAGATGTGGAATGACACAGGAATATTGCAGAATATTGTCTTCTGTGGGTACCACATAACTACACTGAGCATCATTTTGTAAAGCCCAGAATTCCCTCGGCCTTTTGATCTTTTTTAACCCTTTAAATACTTGTCACACACTCTCCAGAGAGGACTTCATGTCCATACTGTCAACATGGGCATGTGAGACTCAGTAGCCTTATACTCCAGATCTCCCCCGAGGCTTCCTTCCCAGCAATTTGTCTCCTTTCAGCCATTCAAAGTTATGTCCCAGGAACTTCTTCCTTTGGACCAGCACTTATATTTATAAGGATCAATCACAAGCAGAGCATTTCTTCAGCAAAACGTAGTCCAAATTGGGCCCTGTGCAAAGTTTTAACCATTTTCTCACTGAAAGAGACAGTTTCATTGAACATTCCTGAACCAGACCAGAAAGTTCAAACCAGCAGGCAAGTTTCTCATTTGAAACAGAACTCAAAGGTAAGAGAGCTTCCAGCTTCCTTGAAACAGCTCTGAAATCTTCCCCACCGGCAGGCCTGTCCTTTGCAGGGATACGCCTGCTAGGAAACACGCCGTTGCCTTGCCAGGATGGGTGAGGAAGCGTAGAGTGGTGATGAATAACCCACCAGAACCTTCAGGACTCAGTTGGCATCTTCCTATTACCCTTATGCAAGCCTGTGGATTAATTAGCAGATTTTTCAGGGCTTGAGGATGCTCAAAGCACTGTTAAAGGGTTAATACCAAGACTGTTTTCACAGACTGAAAGAAGATCTGACTACAACTTCCCTTTGTTTTCCTCCTCCTCCCTTCCCCACCTTCCCTCCTGCTGCTGCTTTTATGAATAGGTCTTTACTGTGCCTTAAAAAAACCAAAAAAATTGCCTCTCTGATGGGCTAGCTCTCGCCTGACTACTTGAGGCTATCAGAGTCAGTCAGAGGGTGGCTTTTGTAACAGGGAAAGCTTCTTCCAGGCAGAGGAAGACACTGCCTGAGGCTTCTATATTCACAGCCTTTCTATTTCTGGCTCTCCCTTTTCACAGGGCTTTGTTTGCTAAACCCTGTTCTCCCCCCCACGGGCCATTAACCTCAGAAGCAGACTAAAATGAAAAATAAAACACCCAACAATTCTGGCAGAGCCCACCCCAGAGATGAGGGGCTTTGCATCTTACCTGTTTTTTCTCCTTCCAGGGAGTTTGCTGGAAAGGAGACTGATTAATAGGAATGCCTTAATGGCTTAAATCCTGCTTCGTGGACTCCAATTTGCCTCTTGAGGTGGAAAGTAGAAAGTAATCCTATTTTCAATATAGGCAGAGGTAGACTGTGCTGATACTGAGCCCAAAGCAATTTGAGAAAGGTCACCACAATAATGCGATGCACACGCTCAGAAAGCCCCAAGGAGCTCCAGGGTGCTGGCACGGGATGCTCAGGTAAATGAAACAGCCCCAGCCCCTCCCCTGATCCCTGACAGAAGGGTTTCAGCCCATGACAGCAGCTCACAGCAGCTCCCCCAACCCCAGCATCAGAGATGCGACTGCTGCCTGCACCCACACAACAGGTTGGGTGCCCCATCCCTTCCTCCTGCCTTGTCCCGCGCAGCACAGCTGGGTACCGGCACTGCCATCAGCAAACCCAGACGCAGAAGCCAGCAGTCAGCCATTTCCCTCCATCCTTCACCACGTCTGTGTGCTTCCAGGCTCTCCAGCCAGGTCACAGCTCAGGTGTCTTGCTCAGCAGCCTCCAGCCCCATCAGCTCACTCTAGCTGCCACCCTTCACTGCTTTAGCCCACACACCCGGACGTCCATCACCACTGATGGTACTGTAAATCCAGGCTGCAGCCGTGCTTTGCATGGGCTTAGCGCTTTGCCATCTCTTATCTTCCCAGTTCAGAGAGCTTCTGAATGCCAGGTTTCCTCTACGCCTGTCTCGCACGCAGTACAAGGATCCTGAATCGGGCACCGCCAGTTTAATTGCACACTACATTGTAGCATGGTGACCTATTCCAAGACCTGGCGAGTTTAGCTAGAGCAGGGTCACACGCCCAGCTTGACACCAGATTTTGAGGCAATGCTTGAAGTTCCTTGTCACCGCATTGCCAAGGTGCCTAAAACACATGGAGGGGTAAAGCGTTGCAGTCTCTCAAGATCCACATAGGAATATATTTGCCAAGCTGCATATTACCACTATCTGCCTTTCCACATTAGCTCTCTAGATCTAATGTGTCTTCTTCCTGAACCTCTTGCCCAAAAATTTTCATCAGTCTTCCTGCAAAGGTCCGTTTGGGCCAGTCTCACCAGCGAAGCATGCAGTTAACTACTGTCCCATCCTCTGAGGGCTACAGAGCACCCTCCTGTAGATTTTCCATGAGTGGTTCTTTTGAACCATTTCCCCCCCCCCCCCACGTCTCTCGAAACAAGCTGGCATTCAAGCACAAGCCTGTCTGACACCTCTCCCGAGGTCAAGCCAATTATTTCGCTCCTTGCCTACAGCTGCTGAGGCAGTCACACTTTGCACCAACCTTTTAGCATTTTCATCACCTCCAGCCGACTGCAGCCTTACCCAGGGAGGTTTACGGATTTACGCCTTGTCACTGGTGACCTGCAAAGTCACCAAAAGCATATGCCACCTTCCCAGCACCCCCCAGTGCTCTCCTGAATAGCAAGTGATTTTTATACCACTCCCTTTCTGAACGTCAGCTAACGAGTTCTCAATCTTGGGTGTAAATTTCTCCAGGATCTAGAACGGCAACATTTTGATAAGGTACAGATAACAAGCGTATGTAGTGGTTTCCATCAACATGTGAAGTCATGCTTTTCCCAGGAAGGGACCGTCAGGGACCTGGTTGTAATCTTGGACGATTCTCCAGGCTCCCAGCTACCACTGACAAGGTTCGATCTGCTTATGTGAACACACTCCCATTCACTTCGTGTCTTGCCAGCTCATCCAGTTACTGCTTTTTGATATCCAGCCCATCTCTTCAGTTCTTGTGCTTTGAGCACACACATTTTCTCTTCTGGCACCAAACAAAGACGAGAAGGCATTTGTGTGCTTAAGTCACAAGCGCGCACCAGTATCATCTGGTCTAATTGGAGACATTTCTCCCCGTAATTCCAATGGGTCAACAACAGTCTTGTCAAAACTGGCTCCTGGACACTTGCTAGGAGCCACAGCAGGAATAGGGCTGGTCAGAGGAGCAGCAAGTCCTTTTATTTTCACAGAAAGCACCGAGCAGCTCTGCCAGAGCAACAATACTCCCTCACTGCTGGCCAGTGCCTGGATGAACACTGTGAACCCAGAGGCGAAGGACTTTCATAGCCCATTACCCAGCCTCCTGAGCCATGCAGTTCCCAGCTGCCACTGCTCTTGACGGATCACTGTGCTGCACAGAAGCTCGGTCTCCGCTCTTTTTCTCCTCCAGTCTCTAGCTTGGAAACAGAGTGTGAAAACACATTTCCCTGTCTTCAAGTGTTTTTTCTTTCCCCTTCAGCAGATCTGCCCGTAGCCCGTCACCTTGAAGGTACAGGGAAGGCGACAGTCAGTGTTTCAGGAGATGTCATGTTTAACCTCATGCACGATGGAAGCTGGAAACATGCATTATCAGTAGCACTGTGGGCAAGAAGCTGAGAATAAGTGGTGTTGTAACTTGGAAACTTCAGGCACAGCCACAGGAGGATGCAGCGATGTGTTCTTTTATCTCAGCCTGACTCCCAGAGGGCCGCTATCCTACAAACCCCTTGCTGAAAACTAGATGCACCTTCAGTCTCACACAAGTAACAAGCTCGATCCCTTCTCCCCTAGTTAAAATAATGATTAGAGATTGATGAAAATTGATTAAATAAATTGATTAAATAAGTTATTAGAAATGATTATTGGAAATATCAGGAAGCGTTGCTCCCATCTTGAAACTTTGCAAGCTTGGTGGCTTTCCTGACTACCTACATATGCAAGGGAAGGCTGGCAGATCCTGAGCACCAAGGTAGAAAATCCTTCCCCTGCCAGCAGTACAGTAGTATCTTATGGATGTTTTCATCAATAGGTACCAGCATGCTTTCCAGATGAAAGACGCACGTTGTCATCACTACTACACTTTCTGGAGAGGAAGCAGGAGGTGGCAAGGCCAAGGTTAAAGAACAGCAATGCAAACCAGACGGAAGCATAGAAGACAGTCAGGGAAGTGAAGCAAAGCTGGGCCCTTTGTAACCAACACAGGTCAGAATGTCCCCATTTTCAGAGAAAGCCCCTGCAAACTGGTCTTTAAAGGGCTGCCAGAAGCCACCCAAGAAGCCAGATGGGGGTTTACCAAACCTAGTGTTCTTCTTCTATGTGGATTTCCCCATTTTAACTTCCATTTAGCTGCTCAGGGCTAACTCTAGGTAATACCAGATAAAACTGTGCTAAAACATGTCAATGGCAAAAAGGGAGGAACATATTTGCCTGGCTCTGGCCCTCTGAACTCTTCTCCTAACCCAGAAAAGCCTGAAGCAATATATATACTGGTACAGAGACTCAAGATGGGTAGAGGCAGGACCTGCCAGGTAGCCAGGTTGGCAGGGGAGGACATACCTACAACTCCATAGTCCATCCGCATGCCCAGAGCGCAGCTGTGCATCAGTCTGGGGGGAAACTTTGCAGTCTGATGGGTCCCTGAGCTAGGAAGCCAACCTACGTCCCTCAGGAAAGCATCGTCGTATCCCTCTTCACCCAGAAGGGAAACTCATCCACATGCACTGGGACACCTTTCTTGTGACCATTTCTTGCGAGTATCTCTTGTGAAACCCTTCCCAGCCCAAACACTTTCTACTGAAGTCAACACCACAGATTTAGCTCTGGCTACGACGTGGCTCCTGCCTTTATACCAGAGGCCAGTGCTGCAGGCAAAGCCTCATTTCCAGTATAAGGGACTTTATTGCTACACAAAGACGAGGAGACCACGCCTGCTCTCTGAAGCTCAGTTGAATAGAGAGAGATCTATTATCCTCATTTCACAGAAAGCCAGGCAGAGCCTGGGGGACAAAAGGATTTTCCTGAAAAGGCTGTGGCAGTCCTTGAGTCCACATGCAATACTACGCTGCACCACAGCCCTTCTGCACCTGCTCATCACCACTGACCCATGCAGCATTGTTTCTGCCCAACTGACCAGCATGTGCTCAGCCCCAATTAATCTTCTGACATCCAAAATCCAGCACTGTCACATCACTGCTGGACCACAGGATGAGGAGCAGCAGGTCATGATGACCGAAGCCTCATTTAAATGCAGCATGGCCACCCACAGGAACTGCAAATATACCACATATGAAGGACGAGTAAAGGATGCAAAGGGATTGTTCTGAACGTTCAGGGCAGTTTGAAGGGAGCAGGCACGAAAGTTTTGCTTTAGCAAAGGATCCGCAATCCAGTTGACACATCCAAACCCTCCATCTGGGGTGCATCCTCACTTGGATCAACACTTCACCCCTTACAGGGTACTTCCTAACGATCTATTGATTTCAACAGATGTCCCAGTAAACACGTTACAGAGGGAACAACAGCCCAGTGGCAACTGCAAGTTCACGTGCTAATGCCCCACTGTTCAGTGCAAAAGGGAAAATGAGTGTTGAGAGGGCAGGCTATTGGCAGGCCAATGTGGTGCTTGTAATTCTGGTAACAAGCAGCCCACCTCAGAGCAGGGCTAACACCAGCAGGCGCAGCACAGCCTCCCCTCCGTGCTCTGTCCTCAAAACCAATGTGAACTCCTGGCTCAGCTTCCCAAGGCTCCTACCACCCTCCCAACGTATCTCCATCCCTGTAGGAAACATCACTTGCCAGCCCCAGCTCTGCCAGGGCAGGGTATGTCCCAAAAACCATGTGCCTGCCAGTCCCAGGTAGGAGATGACCTCCTCGTGAGCATGGTCCAACCAAAGCACCGGGCCTGGGGAACACAATGAGGGGCAGAGTGGCTCGGCCACGCGAGGAGGGGTCTGGCAGGCGGCATTATTTGGGAGCAGCCTCTGCTGAGGAGCAAAGCAAGGACTGAATTTCTATTCTGGGGCTGTTTGCGCTTCCTGTTTGGTGCCACAGCTTCAAAGGGGAATTAGTATTTACAGGGCTCCGGTCACGTCATCCCATTGTTCCCCTGCAGTCAGGAGGCTGCCGGGGAGAGAGGAAAAGAGAGCAGAGCATCCCAGCAGGCTGCCCCAGCCATGGCTCCCTGC